>NC_057811.1:148254677-148619987 GCF_018294505.1 Triticum aestivum
GAAACTTGGCATGCTATCATGGAGCGGCATCAACATGCCGGGGTACAAATTTTGTCCCATTTGGGCAGGTTTTGGTATATGCTTCTCACAAACCGGAGCTTCTCACAACAAGCATGATGGTTTTCGGTAGGGAACGTCCCACCTTTCTGGACGAAATGATATCCATTGCCTCTTATTGCTTTCAAATGTTTTTCTCGTGTCAACATAGAACAACAGGAGTGTTGTGTGATTTTTCGGGGTTCGTTTGGACATTTTTATGCATTAACCGAGTTTTCAATGCATTTATGTGCACAATTCAAATTTGAACTACATGTACATGCTCCAGTGCATATAAATTGGTTGAAAAATCAAATATGTGTCCTTGGGTGCATGCTTAGGTCCCATGCAAGAAATGGGAATGAATTTCAAACACCGGGGCATCGTTGATTGCCGGCAAAACATTGAGATGTCTGGTTTTCAAATTCTAGTAAATCCAAATCTCGTCTGAAATTCATGAAACTTGGCATGCTATCATGGAGCGGCATCAACATGCCGTGGTACAAATTTTGTCCCATTTGGGGCAGGTTTGGGTATATGCTTCTCACAAACCGGAGCTTCTCACAACAAGCATGATGGTTTTCAGTAGGGAACGTCCCACCTTTGTGGACGAAATGACATCCATTGCCTCTTATTGCTTTCAAATGTTTTTCTCGTGTCAACATAGAACAACAGGAGTGTTGTGTGACTTTTTGTGATATTTCGGGGTTCGTTTGGACATTTTTATGAATTAACTGAGTTTTCAATGTATTTTATGTGCATAATTCAAATTCGAACTACATGCACATGCTCCAGTTCATATAAATTGGTTGAAAAAATCAAATCTGTGTCCTTGGGTGCATGCTTAGGTCCCATGCAAGAAATGGGAATGAATTTCAAACACCGGGCCACCGATGATTGCCGGCAAAACATTGAGATGCCTGGTTTTTAAATTCTAGTAAATCCAAAACTCGTCTGAAATTTATGAAACTTGGCATGCTATCATGTGGCGGCATCAACATGTCGTGGTACAAATTTTTTCCCATTTGGGGTAGGTTTGGGTATATGCTTCTCACAAACCGGAGCTTCTCACAACAAGCATGATGGTTTTCGGTAGGGAACGTCCCACCTTTGTGGACGAAATGACATCCATTGCTTGTTATTGCTTTGGAATGTTTTTCTCGTGTCAACATAGAACAACAGGAGTGTTGTGTGATTTTTTTGTGATTTTTCGGGGTTCGTTTGGACATTTTTATGCATTAACTGAGTTTTCAATGCATTTTATGTGCATAATTCAAATTTGAACTACATGCACATGCTCCAGTTCATATAAATTGGTTGAAAAATCAAATATGTGTCCTTGGGTGCATGCTTAGGTCCCATGCAACAAATGGGAATGAATTTCAAACACCGGGCCACCGATGATTGCCGGCAAAACATTGAGATGCATGGTTTTTAGATTCTAGTAAATCCAAAACTCGTCTGAAATTCATGAAACTTGGCATGCTATCATGGAGCGGCATCAACATGCCGGGGTACAAATTTTGTCCCATTTGGGCAGGTTTGGGTATATGCTTCTCACAAACCGGAGCTTCTCACAACAAGCATGATGGTTTTGGGTAGGGAACGTCTCACCTTTGTGGACGAAACGATATCCATTGCCTCTTATTGCTTTCATATTTTTTTCTCGTGTCAACATAGAACAACAGGAGTGTTGTGTGACTTTTTGTGATTTTTCGGGGTTCGTTTGGACATTTTTACGCATTAACTGAGTTTTCAATGCATTTTATGTGCATAATTCAAATTTGAACTACATGCACATGCTCCAGTTCATATAAATTGGTTGAAAAATCAAATATGTGTCCTTCGGTGCATGCTTAGGTCCCATGCAAGAAATGGGAATGAATTTCAAACACCGGGCCACCGATGATTGCCGGCAAAACATTGAGATGCCTGGTTTTTAAATTCTAGTAAATCCAAAACTCGTCTGAAATTCATGAAACTTGGCATGCTATCATGTGGCGGCATCAATATGTTGTGGTACAAATTTTGTCCCATTTGGGGTAGGTTTGGGTATATGCTTCTCACAAACCGGAGCTTCTCACAACAAGCATGATGGTTTTCAGTAGGGAACGTCCCACCTTTGTGGACGAAATGACATCCATTGCCTCTTATTGCTTTCAAATGTTTTTCTCGTGTCAACATAGAACAACAGGAGTGTTGTGTGATTTTTTGTGATTTTTCGGGGTTCGTTTGGACATTTTATGCATTAACTGATTTTTCAATGCATTTTATGTGCATAATTCAAATTTGAACTACATGCACATGCTCCAGTGCATATACATTGGTTGAAAAATCAAATATGTGTCCTTGGGTGCATGCTTAGGTCCCATGCAAGAAATGGGAATGAATTTCAAACACCGGGGCACCGTTGATTGCCGGCAAAACATTGAGATGCATGGTTTTTAGATTCTAGTAAATCCAAAACTCGTCTGAAATTCATGAAACTTGGCATGCTATCATGGAGCGGCATCAACATGCCGGGGTACAAATTTTGTCCCATTTGGGCAGGTTTGGGTATATGCTTCTCACAAACCGGAGCTTCTCACAACAAGCATGATGGTTTTCGGTAGGGAACGTCCCACCTTTCTGGACGAAATGATATCCATTGCCTCTTATTGCTTTCAAATGTTTTTCTCGTGTCAACATAGAACAACAGGAGTGTTGCGTGATTTTTGGGGTTCGTTTGGACATTTTTATGCATTAACTGAGTTTTCAATGCATTTATGTGCACAATTCGAATTTGAACTACATGCACATGCTCCAGTTCATATAAATTGGTTGAAAAATCAAATATGTGTCCTTGGGTGCATGCTTAGGTCCCATGCAAGAAATGGGAATGAATTTCAAACACCGGGGCATCGTTGATTGCCGGCAAAACATTGAGATGGCTGGTTTTCAAATTCTAGTAAATCCAAATCTCGTCTGAAATTCATGAAACTTGGCATGCTATCATGGAGCGGCATCAACATGTCGTGGTACAAATTTTGTCCCATTTGGGGCAGGTTTGGGTATATGCTTCTCACAAACCGGAGCTTCTCACAACAAGCATGATGGTTTTGGGTAGGGAACGTCTCACCTTTGTGGACGAAACGATATCCATTGCCTCTTATTGCTTTCATATTTTTTTCTCGGGTCAACAAACAACAACAGGAGTGTTGTGTGACTTTTTGTGATATTTCGGGGTTCGTTTTGACATTTTTATGAATTAACTGAGTTTTCAATGTATTTTATGTGCATAATTCAAATTCGAACTACATGCACATGCTCCAGTTCATATAAATTGGTTGACAAATCAAATCCGTGTCGTTGGGTGCATGCTTAGGTCCCATGCAAGAAATGGGAATGAATTTAAAACACCGGGCCACCGATGATTGCCGGCAAAACATTGAGATGCCTGGTTTGTAAATTCTAGTAAATCCAAAACTCGTCTGAAATTCATGAAACTTGGAATGCTATCATGGAGCGGCATCAACATGCCGTGGTACAAATTTTGTCCCATTTGGGGCAGGTTTGGGTATATGCTTCTCACAAACCGGAGCTTCTCACAACAAGCATGATGGTTTTCGGTAGGGAACGTCCCACCTTTGTGGACGAAACGATATCCATTGCCTCTTATTGCTTTCAATTTTTTTTCTCGTGTCAACATAGAACAACAGGAGTGTTGTGTGATTTTTTGTGATTTTTCGGGGTTCGTTTGGACATTTTTATGCATTAACTGAGTTTTCAATGCATTTTATGTGCATAATTCAAATTTGAACTACATGCACATGCTCAAGTGCATATAAATTGGTTGAAAAATCAAATATGTGTCCTTGGGTGCATGCTTAGGTCCCATGCAAGAAATGGGAATGAATTTCGAACACCGGGGCACCGTTGATTGCCGACAAAACATTGAGATGCCTGGTTTCTAAATTCTTGTAAATCCAAAACTCGTCTGAAATTCATGAAACTTGGCATGCTATCATGTGGCGGCATCAACATGTCGTGGTACAAATTTTGTCCCATTTGGGGCAGGTTTGGGTATATGCTTCTCACAAACCGGAGCTTCTCATAACAGGCATGATGGTTTTCGGTAGGGAACGTCCCACCTTTGTGGACGAAACGATATCCATTACCTCTTATTATTTTCAAATTTTTTCTCGTGTCAACATAGAACAACAGGAGTGTTGTGTGATTTTTTGTGATTTTTCGGGGTTCGTTTGGACATTTTTATGCATTAACTAAGTTTTCAATGCATTTTATGTGCATAATTCAAATTCGAACTACATGCACATGGTCAAGTGCATATAAATTGGTTGAAAAATCAAATTTGTGTCCTTGGGTGCATGCTTATGTCCCATGCAAGAAATGGGAATGAATTTCAAACACTCGGGCACCGTTGATTGCAGGCAAAACATTGAGATGCGTGGTTTTTAAATTATAGTAAATCCAAAACTTGTCTGAAATTCATGAAACTTGGCATGCTATCATGTGGCGGCATCAACATGTCGCGGTACAAATTTTGTCCCATGTGGGGTAGGTTTGGGTATATGCTTCTCACAAACCGGAGCTTCTCACAACAAGCATGATGGTTTTCAGTAGGGAACGTCCCACCTTTGTGGACGAAATGACATCCATTGCCTCTTATTGCTTTCAAATGTTTTTCTCGTGTCAACATAGAACAACAGGAGTGTTGTGTGATTTTTTTGTGATTTTTCGGGGTTCGTTTGGACATTTTTATGCATTAACTGAGTTTTCAATGCATTTTATGTGCATAATTCAAATTTGAACTACATGCACATGCTCCAGTTCATATAAATTGGTTGAAAAATGTAATCTGTGTCCTTGGGTGCATGCTTAGGTCCCATGCAAGAAATGGGAATGAATTTAAAACACCAGGCCACCGATGATTGCCGGCAAAACATTGAGATGCCTGGTTTTTAAATTCTAGTAAATCCAAAACTCGTCTGAAATTCATGAAACTTGGCATGCTATCATGGAGCGGCATCAGCATGTCGTGGTACATATTTTGTCCCATTTGGGGCAGGTTTGGGTATATGCTTCTCACAAACCGGAGCTTCTCACAACAAGCATGATGGTTTTTGGTGGGGAACGTCCCACCTTTGTGGACGAAACGATATCCATTGCCTCTTATTGCTTTCAAATTTTTTTCTCGTGTCAACATAGAACAACAGGAGTGTTGTCTGATTTTTGTGATTTTTCGGGGTTCGTGGTGACGTTTTTATGCATTAACTGAGTTTTCAATGCATTTTATGTGCATAATTCGAATTTGAACTACATGCACATGCTCCAGTTCATATAAATTGGTTGAAAAATCAAATCTGTGTCCTTGGGTGCATGCTTAGGTCCCATGCAAGAAATGGGAATGAATTTAAAACACCGGCCACCGATGATTGCCGGCAAAACATTGAGATGCCTGGTTTTTAAATTCTAGTAAGTCCAAAACTCGTCTGAAATTCATGAAACTTGGCATGCTATCATGGAGCGGCATCAACATGCTGTGGTACAAATTTTGTCCCATTTGGGGCAGGTTTGGGTATATGCTTCTCACAAACCGGAGCTTCTCACAACAAGCATGATGGTTTTCGGTAAGGAACGTCCCACCTTTGTGGACGAAACGATATCCATTGCCTCTTATTGCTTTCAAATTTTTTTCTCGTGTCAACATAGAACAACAGGAGTGTTATGTGATTTTTTGTGATTTTTCGGGGTTCGTTTGGACATTTTTATGCATTAACTGAGTTTTCAATGCATTTTATGTGCATAATTCAAATTTGAACTACATGCACATGCTCCAGTGCATATAAATTGGTTGAAAAATCAAATATGTGTCCTTGGGTGCATGCTTAGGTCCCATGCAAGAAATGGGAATGAATTTCAAACACCGGGGCACCATTGATTGCCGACAAAACATTGAGATGCCTGGTTTCTAAATTCTAATAAATCCAAAACTCGTCTGAAATTCATGAAACTTGGCATGCTATCATGGAGCGGCATCAACATGTCGTGGTACAAATTTTGTCCCATTTGGGGCAGGTATGGGTATATGCTTCTCACAAACCGGAGCTTCTCACAACAAGCATGATGGTTTTCGGTAGGGAACGTCCCACCTTTGTGGACGAAATGATATCCATTGCCTCTTATTGCTTTCAAATGTTTTTCTCGTGTCAACATAGAACAACAGGAGTGTTGTGTTATTTTTTGGGGTTCGTTTGGACATTTTTATGCATTAACTGAGTTTTCAATGCATTTATGTGCATAATTCAAATTTGAACTACATGTACATGCTCGAGTGCATATAAAATGGTTGAAAAATCAAATATGTGTCCTTGGGTGCATGCTTAGGTCCCATGCAAGAAATGGGAATGAATTTCAAACACCGGGGCATCGTTGATTGCCGGCAAAACATTGAGATGCCTGGTTTTTAAATTCTAGTAAATCCAAATCTCGTCTGAAATTCATGAAACTGGGCATGCTATCATGGAGCGGCATCAACATGCCGTGGTACAAATTTTGTCCCATTTTGGGCAGGTTTGGGTATATGCTTCTCACAAACCGGAGCTTCTCATAACAAGCATGATGGTTTTCGGTAGGGAACGTCCCACCTTTGTGGACGAAACGATATCCATTACCTCTTATTGCTTTCAAAAATTTTCTCGTGTCAACATAGAACAACAGGAGTGTTGTGTGATTTTTTGTGATTTTTCGGGGTTCGTTAGGACATTTTTATGCATTAACTGAGTTTTCAATGCATTTTATGTGCATAATTCTAATTCGAACTACATGCACATGCTCAAGTGCATATAAATTGGTTGAAAAATCAAATTTGTGTCCTTGGGTGCATGCTTATGTTCCATGCAAGAAATGGGAATGAATTTCAAACACTCGGGCACCGTTGATTGCAGGCAAAACATTGAGATGCGTGGTTTTTAAATTATAGTAAATCCAAAACTTGTCTGAAATTCATGAAACTTTGCATGTTATCATGTGGCGGCATCCACATGTCGTGGTACAAATTTTGTCCCATTTGGGGTAGGTTTGGGTATATGCTTCTCACAAACCGGAGCGTCTCACAACAAGCATGATGGTTTTCAGTAGGGAACGTCCCACCTTTGTGGACGAAATGACATCCATTGCCTCTTATTGCTTTCAAATGTTTTTCTCGTGTCAACATAGAACAACAGGAGTGTTGTGTGATTTTTTTGTGATTTTTCGGGGTTCGTTTGGACATTTTTATGCATTAACTGAGTTTTCAATGCATTTTATGTGCATAATTCAAATTTGAACTACATGCACATGCTCCAGTTCATATAAATTGGTTGAAAAATGAAATCTGTGTCCTTGGATGCATGCTTAGGTCCCATGCAAGAAATGGGAATGAATTTCAAACACCGGGCCACCGATGATTGCCGGCAAAACATTGAGATGCCTGGTTTTAAAATTCTAGTAAATCCAAAACTCGTCTGAAATTCATGAAACTTGGCATGCTATCATGGAGCGGCATCAACATGCCGGGGTACAAATTTTGTCCCATTTGGGCAGGTTTGGGTATATGCTTCTCACAAACCGGAGCTTCTCACAACAAGCATGATGGTTTTCGGTAGGGAACGTCCCACCTTTCTGGACGAAATGATATCCATTGCCTCTTATTGCTTTCAAATGTTTTTCTCGTGTCAACATAGAACAACAGGAGTGTTGTGTGATTTTTCGGGGTTCGTTTGGACATTTTTATGCATTAACTAAGTTTTCAATGCATTTATGTGCACAATTCAAATTTGAACTACATGTACATGCTCCAGTGCATATAAATTGGTTGAAAAATCAAATATGTGTCCTTGGGTGCATGCTTAGGTCCCATGCAAGAAATGGGAATGAATTTCAAACACCGGGGCATCGTTGATTGCCGGCAAAACATTGAGATGGCTGGTTTTCAAATTCTAGTAAATCCAAATCTCGTCTGAAATTCATGAAACTTGGCATGCTATCATGGAGCGGCATCAACATGCCGTGGTACAAATTTTGTCCCATTTGGGGCAGGTTTGGGTATATGCTTCTCACAAACCGGAGCTTCTCACGACAAGCATGATGGTTTTGGGTAGGGAACGTCTCACCTTTGTGGACGAAACGATATCCATTGCCTCTTATTGCTTTCATATTTTTTTCTCGGGTCAACAAACAACAACAGGAGTGTTGTGTGACTTTTTGTGATTTTTCGGGGTTCGTTTTGACATTTTTATGAATTAACTGAGTTTTCAATGTATTTTATGTGCATAATTCAAATTCGAACTACATGCACATGCTCCAGTTCATATAAATTGGTTGACAAATCAAATCCGTGTCCTTGGGTGCATGCTTAGGTCCCATGCAAGAAATGGGAATGAATTTAAAACACCGGGCCACCGATGATTGCCGGCAAAACATTGAGATGCCTGGTTTTTAAATTCTAGTAAATCCAAAACTCGTCTGAAATTCATGAAACTTGGAATGCTATCATGGAGCGGCCTCAACATGCCGTGGTACAAATTTTGTCCCATTTGGGGCAGGTTTGGGTATATGCTTCTCACAAACCGGAGCTTCTCACAACAAGCATGATGGTTTTCGGTAGGGAACGTCCCACCTTTGTGGACGAAACGATATCCATTGCCTCTTATTGCTATCAATTTTTTTTCTCGTGTCAACATAGAACAACAGGAGTGTTGTGTGATTTTTTGTGATTTTTCGGGGTTCGTTTGGACATTTTTATGCATTAACTGAGTTTTCAATGCATTTTATGTGCATAATTCAAATTTGAACTACATGCACATGCTCCAGTGCATATAAATTGGTTGAAAAATCAAATATGTGTCCTTGGGTGCATGCTTAGGTCCCATGCAAGAAATGGGAATGAATTTCGAACACCGGGGCACCGTTGATTGCCGACAAAACATTGAGATGCCTGGTTTCTAAATTCTAGTAAATCCAAAACTCGTCTGAAATTCATGAAACTTGGCATGCTATCATGTGGCGGCATCAACATGTCGTGGTACAAATTTTGTCCCATTTGGGGCAGGTTTGGGTATATGCTTCTCACAAACCGGAGCTTCTCATAACAGGCATGATGGTTTTCGGTAGGGAACGTCCCTCCTTTGTGGACGAAACGATATCCATTACCTCTTATTATTTTCAAATTTTTTCTCGTGTCAACATAGAACAACAGGAGTGTTGTGTGATTTTTTGTGATTTTTCGGGGTTCGTTTGGACATTTTTATGCATTAACTAAGTTTTCAATGCATTTTATGTGCATAATTCAAATTCGAACTACATGCACATGCTCAAGTGCATATAAATTGGTTGAAAAATCAAATTTGTGTCCTTGGGTGCATGCTTATGTCCCATGCAAGAAATGGGAATGAATTTCAAACACTCGGGCACCGTTGATTGCAGGCAAAACATTGAGACGCGTGGTTTTTAAATTATAGTAAATCCAAAACTTGTCTGAAATTCATGAAACTTGGCATGCTATCATGTGGCGGCATCAACATGTCGTGGTACAAATTTTGTCCCATTTGGGGTAGGTTTGGGTATATGCTTCTCACAAACCGGAGCTTCTCACAACAAGCATGATGGTTTTCAGTAGGGAACGTCCCACCTTTGTGGACGAAATGACATCCATTGCCTCTTATTGCTTTCAAATGTTTTTCTCATGTCAACATAGAACAACAGGAGTGTTGTGTGATTTTTTTGTGATTTTTCGGGGTTCGTTTGGACATTTTTATGCATTAACTGAGTTTTCAATGCATTTTATGTGCATAATTCAAATTTGAACTACATGCACATGCTCCAGTTCATATAAATTGGTTGAAAAATGAAATCTGTGTTCTTGGGTGCATGCTTAGGTCCCATGCAAGAAATGGGAATGAATTTAAAACACCAGGCCACCGATGATTGCCGGCAAAACATTGAGATGCCTGGTTTTTAAATTCTAGTAAATCCAAAACTCGTCTGAAATTCATGAAACTTGGCATGCTATCATGGAGCGGCATCAGCATGCCGTGGTACATATTTTGTCCCATTTGGGGCAGGTTTGGGTATGTGCTTCTCACAAACCGGAGCTTCTCACAACAAGCATGATGGTTTTTGGTAGGGAACGTCCCACCTTTGTGGACGAAACGATATCCATTGCCTCTTATTGCTTTCAAATTTTTTTCTCGTGTCAACATAGAACAACAGGAGTGTTGTGTGATTTTTGTGATCTTTCGGGGTTCGTGGTGACGTTTTTATGCATTAACTGAGTTTTCAATGCATTTTATGTGCATAATTCGAATTTGAACTACATGCACATGCTCCAGTTCATATAAATTGGTTGAAAAATCAAATCTGTGTCCTTGGGTGCATGCTTAGGTCCCATGCAAGAAATGGGAATGAATTTAAAACACCGGCCACCGATGATTGCCGGCAAAACATTGAGATGCCTGGTTTTTAAATTCTAGTAAATCCAAAACTCGTCTGAAATTCATGAAACTTGGCATGCTATCATGGAGCGGCATCAACATGCCGTGGTACAAATTTTGTCCCATTTGGGGCAGGTTTGGGTATATGCTTCTCACAAACCGGAGCTTCTCACAACAAGCAAGATGGTTTTCGGTAAGGAACGTCCCACCTTTGTGGACGAAACGATATCCATTGCCTCTTATTGCTTTCAAATTTTTTTCTCGTGTCAACATAGAACAACAGGAGTGTTATGTGATTTTTTATGATTTTTCGGGGTTCGTTTGGACATTTTTATGCATTAACTGAGTTTTCAATGCATTTTATGTGCATAATTCAAATTTGAACTACATGCACATGCTCAAGTGCATATAAATTGGTTGAAAAATCAAATATGTGTCCTTGGGTGCATGCTTAGGTCCCATGCAAGAAATGGGAATGAATTTCAAACACCGGGGCACCATTGATTGCCGACAAAACATTGAGATGCCTGGTTTCTAAATTCTAATAAATCCAAAACTCGTCTGAAATTCATGAAACTTGGCATGCTATCATGGAGCGGCATCAACATGTCGTGATACAAATTTTGTCCCATTTGGGGCAGGTATGGGTATATGCTTCTCACAAACCGGAGCTTCTCACAACAAGCATGATGGTTTTCGGTAGGGAACGTCCCACCTTTGTGGACGAAATGATATCCATTGCCTCTTATTGCTTTCAAATGTTTTTCTCGTGTCAACATAGAACAACAGGAGTGTTGTGTTATTTTTTGGGGTTCGTTTGGACATTTTTATGCATTAACTGAGTTTTCAATGCATCTATGTGCATAATTCAAATTTGAACTACATGTACATGCTCGAGTGCATATAAAATGGTTGAAAAATCAAATATGTGTCCTTGGGTGCATGCTTAGGTCCCATGCAAGAAATGGGAATGAATTTCAAACACCGGGGCATCGTTGATTGCCGGCAAAACATTGAGATGCCTGGTTTTTAAATTCTAGTAAATCCAAATCTCGTCTGAAATTCATGAAACTTGGCATGCTATCATGGAGCGGCATCAACATGCCGTGGTACAAATTTTGTCCCATTTTGGGCAGGTTTGGGTATATGCTTCTCACAAACCGGAGCTTCTCATAACAAGCATGATGGTTTTCGGTAGGGAACGTCCCACCTTTGTGGACGAAACGATATCCATTACCTCTTATTGCTTTCAAAAAGTTTCTCGTGTCAACATAGAACAACAGGAGTGTTGTGTGATTTTTTGTGATTTTTCGGGGTTCGTTTGGACATTTTTATGCATTAACTGAGTTTTCAATGCATTTTATGTGCATAATTCTAATTCGAACTACATGCACATGCTCAAGTGCATATAAATTGGTTGAAAAATCAAATTTGTGTCCTTGGGTGCATGCTTATGTTCCATGCAAGAAATGGGAATGAATTTCAAACACTCGGGCACCGTTGATTGCAGGCAAAACATTGAGATGCGTGGTTTTTAAATTATAGTAAATCCAAACTTGTCTGAAATTCATGAAACTTTGCATGTTATCATGTGGCGGCATCAACATGTCGTGGTACAAATTTTGTCCCATTTGGGGTAGGTTTGGGTATATGCTTCTCACAAACCGGAGCTTCTCACAACAAGCATGATGGTTTTCAGTAGGGAACGTCCCACCTTTGTGGACGAAATGACATCCATTGCCTCTTATTGCTTTCAAATGTTTTTCTCGTGTCAACATAGAACAACAGGAGTGTTGTGTGATTTTTTTGTGATTTTTCGGGGTTCGTTTGGACATTTTTATGCATTAACTGAGTTTTCAATGCATTTTATGTGCATAATTCAAATTTGAACTACATGCACATGCTCCAGTTCATATAAATTGGTTGAAAAATGAAATCTGTGTCCTTGGGTGCATGCTTAGGTCCCATGCAAGAAATGGGAATGAATTTAAAACACCAGGCCACCGATGATTGCCGGCAAAACATTGAGATGCCTGGTTTTTAGATTCTAGTAAATCCAAAACTCGTCTGAAATTCATGAAACTTGGCATGCTATCATGGAGCGGCATCAGCATGCCGTGGTACATATTTTGTCCCATTTGGGGCAGGTTTGGGTATATGCTTCTCACAAACCGGAGCTTCTCACAACAAGCATGATGGTTTTTGGTAGGGAACGTCCCACCTTTGTGGACGAAACGATATCCATTGCCTCTTATTGCTTTCAAATTTTTTTCTCGTGTCAATATAGAACAACAGGAGTGTTGTGTGATTTTTGTGATTTTTCGGGGTTCGTGGTGACGTTTTTATGCATTAACTGAGTTTTCAATGCATTTTATGTGCATAATTCGAATTTGAACTACATGCACATGCTCCAGTTCATATAAATTGGTTGAAAAATCAAATCTGTGTCCTTGGGTGCATGCTTAGGTCCCATGCAAGAAATGGGAATGAATTGAAAACACCGGCCACCGATGATTGCCGGCAAAACATTGAGATGCCTGGTTTTTAAATTCTAGTAAATCCAAAACTCGTCTGAAATTCATGAAACTTGGCATGCTATCATGGAGCGGCATCAACATGCCGTGGTACAAATTTTGTCCCATTTGGGGCAGGTTTGGGTATATGCTTCTCACAAACCGGAGCTTCTCACAACAAGCATGATGGTTTTCGGTAAGGAACGTCCCACCTTTGTGGACGAAACGATATCCATTGCCTCTTATTGCTTTCAAATTTTTTTCTCGTGTCAACATAGAACAACAGGAGTGTTGTGTGATTTTTGTGATTTTTCGGGGTTCGTGGTGACGTTTTTATGCATTAACTGTGTTTTCAATGCATTTTATGTGCATAATTCGAATTTGAACTACATGCACATGCTCCAGTTCATATAAATTGGTTGAAAAATCAAATCCGTGTCCTTGGGTGCATGCTTAGGTCCCATGCAAGAAATGGGAATGAATTTAAAACACCGGCCACCGATGATTGCCGGCAAAACATTGAGATGCCTGGTTTTTAAATTCTAGTAAATCCAAAACTCGTCTGAAATTCATGAAACTTGGCATGCTATCATGGAGCGGCATCAACATGCCGTGGTACAAATTTTGTCCCATTTGGGGCAGGTTTGGGTATATGCTTCTCACAAACCGGACCTTCTCACAACAAGCATGATGGTTTTCGGTAAGGAACGTCCCACCTTTGTGGACGAAACGATATCCATTGCCTCTTATTGCTTTCAATTTTTTTTCTCGTGTCAACATAGAACAACAGGAGTGTTATGTGATTTTTTGTGATTTTTCGGGGTTCGTTTGGACATTTTTATGCATTAACTGAGTTTTCAATGCATTTTATGTGCATAATTCAAATTTGAACTACATGCACATGCTCCAGTGCATATAAATTGGCTGAAAAATCAAATATGTGTCCTTGGGTGCATGCTTAGGTCCCATGCAAGAAATGGGAATGAATTTCAAACACCGGGGCATCGTTGATTGCCGGCAAAACATTGAGATGCCTGGTTTTTAAATTCTAGTAAATCCAAATCTCGTCTGAAATTCATGAAACTTGGCATGCTATCATGGAGCGGCATCAACATGCTGTGGTACAAATTTTGTCCCATTTCGGGCAGGTTTGGGTATATGCTTCTCACAAACCGGAGCTTCTCATAACAAGCATGATGGTTTTCGGTAGGGAACGTCCCACCTTTGTGGACGAAACGATATCCATTACCTCTTATTGCTTTCAAAAATTTTCTCGTGTCAACATAGAACAACAGGAGTGTTGTGTGATTTTTTGTGATTTTTCGGGGTTCGTTTGGACATTTTTATGCATTAACTGAGTTTTCAATGCATTTTATGTGCATAATTCTAATTCGAACTACATGCACATGCTCAAGTGCATATAAATTGGTTGAAAAATCAAATTTGTGTCCTTGGGTGCATGCTTATGTTCCATGCAAGAAATGGGAATGAATTTCAAACACTCGGGCACCGTTGATTGCAGGCAAAACATTGAGATGCGTGGTTTTTAAATTATAGTAAATCCAAAACTTGTCTGAAATTCATGAAACTTTGCATGTTATCATGTGGCGGCATCAACATGTCGTGGTACAAATTTTGTCCCATTTGGGGTAGGTTTGGGTATATGCTTCTCACAAACCGGAGCTTCTCACAACAAGCATGATGGTTTTCAGTAGGGAACGTCCCACCTTTGTGGACGAAATGACATCCATTGCCTCTTATTGCTTTCAAATGTTTTTCTCGTGTCAACATAGAACAACAGGAGTGTTGTGTGATTTTTTTGTGATTTTTCGGGGTTCGTTTGGACATTTTTATGCATTAACTGAGTTTTCAATGCATTTTATGTGCATAATTCAAATTTGAACTACATGCACATGCTCCAGTTCATATAAATTGGTTAAAAAACTGAAATCTGTGTCCTTGGGTGCATGCTTAGGTCCCATGCAAGAAATGGGAATGAATTTCAAACACCGGGCCACCGATGATTGCCGGCAAAACATTGAGATGCCTGGTTTTAAAATTCTAGTAAATCCAAAACTCGTCTGAAATTCATGAAACTTGGCATGCTATCATGGAGCGGCATCAACATGCCGTGGTACAAATTTTGTCCCATTTGGGGCAGGTTCGGGTATATGCTTCTCACAAACCGGAGCTTCTCACAACAAGCATGATGGTTTTCGGTAGGGAACGTCCCACCTTTGTGGACGAAACGATATCCATTTCCTCTTATTGCTTTCAAAAATTTTTCTCGTGTCAACATAGAACAACAGGAGTGTTGTGTGATTTTTGTGATTTTACGGGGTTCGTGGTGACGTTTTTATGCATTAACTGAGTTTTCAATGCATTTTATGTGCATAATTCGAATTTGAACTACATGCACATGCTCCAGTCATATAAATTGGTTGAAAAATCAAATCTGTGTCCTTGGGTGCATGCTTAGGTCCCATGCAAGAAATGGGAATGAATTTAAAACACCGGGCCACCGATGATTGCCGGCAAAACATTGAGATGCCTGGTTTTTAAAATCTAGTAAATCCAAAACTCGTCTGAAATTCATGAAACTTGGCATGCTATCATGGAGCGGCATCAACATGCCGTGGTACAAATTTTGTCCCATTTGGGGCAGGTTTGGGTATATGCTTCTCACAAACCGGAGCTTCTCACAACAAGCATGATGGTTTTCGGTAGGGAACGTCCCACCTTTGTGGACGAAACGATATCCATTGCCTCTTATTGCTTTCAATTTTTTTTTCTCGTGTCAACATAGAACAACAGGAGTGTTGTGTGATTTTTTGTGATTTTTCGGGGTTCGTTTGGACATTTTTATGCATTAACTGAGTTTTCAATGCATTTTATGTGCATAATTCAAATTTGAACTACGTGCACATGCTCCAGTGCATATAAATTGGTTGAAAAATCAAATATGTGTCCTTGGGTGCATGCTTAGGTCCCATGCAAGAAATGGGAATGAATTTCAAACACCGGGGCACCATTGATTGCCGACAAAACATTGAGATGCCTGGTTTCTAAATTCTAGTAAATCCAAAACTCGTCTGAAATTCATGAAACTTGGCATGCTATCATGGAGCGGCATCAACATGACGTGGTACAAATTTTGTCCCATTTGGGGCAGGTTTGGGTATATGCTTCTCACAAACCGGAGCTTCTCATAACAAGCATGATGGTTTTCGGTAGGGAACGTCCCACCTTTGTGGACGAAACGATATCCATTACCTCTTATTGCTTTCAAATTTTTTCTCGTGTCAACATAGAACAACAGGAGTGTTGTGTGATTTTTTGTGATTTTTCGGGGTTCGTTTGGACAATTTTATGCATTAACTGAGTTTTCAATGCATTTTATGTGCATAATTCAAATTCGAACTACATGCACATGCTCAAGTGCATATAAATTGGTTGAAAAATCAAATTTGTGTCCTTGGGTGCATGCTTATGTCCCGTGCAAGAAATGGGAATGAATTTCAAACACTCGGGCACCGTTGATTGCAGGCAAAACATTGAGATGCGTGGTTTTTAAATTATAGTAAATCCAAAACACGTCTGAAATTCATGAAACTTGGCATGCTATCATGTGGCGGCATCATCAAGTCGTGGTACAAATTTTGTCCCATTTGGGGTAGGTTTGGGTATATGCTTCTCACAAACCGGAGCTTCTCACAACAAGCATGATGGTTTTCAGTAGGGAACGTCCCACCTTTGTGGACGAAATGACATCCATTGCCTCTTATTGCTTTCAAATGTTTTTCTCGTGTCAACATAGAACAACAGGAGTGTTGTGTGATTTTTTGTGATTTTTCGGGGTTCGTTTGGACATTTTTATGCATTAACTGAGTTTTCAATGCATTTTATGTGCATAATTCAAATTTGAACTACATGCACATGCTCCAGTGCATATACATTGGTTGAAAAATCAAATCTGTGTCCTTGGGTGCATGCTTAGGTCCCATGCAAGAAATGGGAATGAATTTCAAACACCGGGGCACCGTTGATTTCCGGCAAAACATTGAGATGCCTGGTTTTTAGATTCTAGTAAATCCAAAACTCGTCTGAAATTCATGAAACTTGGCATGCTATCATGGAGCGTCATCAACATGCCGGGGTACAAATTTTGTCCCATTTGGGCAGGTTTGGGTATATGCTTCTCACAAACCGGAGCTTCTCACAACAACCATGATGGTTTTCGGTAGGGAACGTCCCAGCTTTGTGGAAGAAATGATATCCATTGCCTCTTATTGC
Source organism: Triticum aestivum (assembly GCF_018294505.1). Taxonomy (NCBI): domain Eukaryota; kingdom Viridiplantae; phylum Streptophyta; class Magnoliopsida; order Poales; family Poaceae; genus Triticum; species Triticum aestivum. The sequence continues at coordinate 148,271,992 of NC_057811.1, forward strand.
TTTCAAATGTTTTTCTCGTGTCAACATAGAACAACAGGAGTGTTGTGTGATTTTTCGGGGTTCGTTTGGACATTTTTATGCATTAACTGAGTTTTCAATGCATTTATGTGCATAATTCAAATTTGAACTACATGTACATGCTCGAGTGCATATAAAATGGTTGGAAAATCAAATATGTGTCCTTGGGTGCATGCTTAGGTCCCATGCAAGAAATGGGAATGAATTTCAAACACCGGGGCATCGTTGATTGCCGGCAAAACATTGAGATGGCTGGTTTTTAAATTATAGTAAATCCAAATCTCGTCTGAAATTCATGAAACTTGGCATGCTATCATGGAGCGGCATCAACATGCCGTGGTACAAATTTTGTCCCATTTGGGGCAGGTTTGGGTATATGCTTCTCATAACAAGCATGATGGTTTTCGGTAGGGAACGTCCCACCTTTGTGGACAAAATGATATCCATTACCTCTTATTGCTTTCAAATTTTTTTCTCGTGTCAACATAGAACAACAGGAGTGTTGTGTGATTTTTCGGGGTTCGTTTGGACATTTTTATGCATTAACTGAGTTTTCAATGCATTTATGTGCACAATTCAAATTTGAACGACATGCACATGCTCCACTGCATATAAGTTGGTTGAAAAATCATGTGTCCTCGGGTGCATGCTTAGGTCCCATGCAAGAAATGGGAATGAATTTCAAACACTCGGGCACCGTTGATTGCCGGCAAAACATTGAGATGCGTGGTTTTTAAATTATAGTAAATCCAAAACTCGTCTGAAATTCATGAAACTTGGCATGCTATCATGTGGCGGCATCAACATGTCGTGGTACAAATTTTGTCCCATTTGGGGTAGGTTTGGGTATATGCTTCTCACAAACCAGAGCTTCTCACAACAAGCATGATGGTTTCCGGTAGGGAACGTGCCACCTTTGGGGACGAAACGATATCCATTGCCTCTTATTGCTTTCAAATTTTTTTCTCGTGTCAACATAGAACAACTGGAGTGTTGTGTGATTTTTCGGGGTTTGTTTGGACATTTTTATGCATTAACTGAGTTTTCAATGCATTTTCTGTGCATAATTCAAATTTGAACTACATGTACATGCTCTAGTGCATATAAATTGGTTGAAAAATCAAATCTGTGTCCTTGGGTGCATGCTTAGGTCCCATGAAAGAAATGGGAATGAATTTAAAACATCGGGGCACCGTTGATTGCCGGCAAAACATTGAGATGCCTGGTTTTTAAATTCTAGTAAATCCAATACTCGTCTGAAATTCATGAAACTTGGCATGCTATCATGGAGCGGCATCAACATGCCGTGGTACAAATTTTGTCCCATTTGGGGCAGGTTTGGGTATATGCTTCCCACAAACCGGAGCTTCTCACAACAAGCATGATGGTTTTCGGTAGGGAACGTGCCACCTTTGGGGACGAAACTGTTGGGTAACGTAGCAGAAATTCAAAATTTTCTACGCATCACCAAGATCAATCTATGGAGTAATCTAGCAACGAGGGGAAGGGGAGTGAATCTACATACCCTTGTAGATCGCGATGCGGAAGCGTTGCAAGAACGCGGATGAGGGAGTCGTACTCGTAGCGATTCAGATCGCGGTTGATTCCGATCTAAGCACCGAAAGAACGGTGCCTCCGCGTTCAACACACGTGCAGCCCGGTGACGTCTCCCACGCCTTGATCCAGCAAGGAGAGAGGGAGAGGTTGGGGAAGACTCCATCCAGCAGCAACACAACGGCATGATGGTGGTGGAGGAGCGTGGCAATCCCGCAGGGCTTCGCCAAGCACCGCGGGAGAGGAGGAGGAGGAAGAGGGGTAGGGCTGCGCCAAAAAGGAGACGTTCTCATGTGTGTATGGCAGCCCAAACCTCAAGTATATATAGGGGGGAAGGGGGCTGCGCCCCCCTTAGGGTTTCCACCCTCAAGAGGAGGCAGCCAGCCCTAGATCCCATCAAGGGGGGCGGCCAAGGGGAGGAGAGGGGGAGGCGCCCCACTAGATGGGCCCTAAGGCCCATCTGGACCTAGGGTTTGCCCCCTCCCACTCTCCCATGCGCCTTGGGCCTTGGTGGGGGGGCGCACCAGCCCACCTGGGGCTGGTCCCCTCCCACACTTGGCCCACGCAGCCTTCTGGGGCTGGTGGCCCCACTTGGTGGACCCCCGGGACCCTCCCGGTGGTCCCGATACATTACCGATTTCACCCGAAACTTTTCCGGTGACCAAAACAGGACTTCCCATATATAAATCTTTACCTCCGGACCATTCCGGAACTCCTCGTGACGTCCGGGATCTCATCCGGGACTCCGAAAAACATTCGGTAACCACGTACATGCTTTCCCTATAACCCTAGCGTCATCGAACCTTAAGCGTGTAGACCCTACGGGTTCGGGAACCATGCAGACATGACCGAGACGTTCTCCGGTCAATAACCAACAGCGGGATCTGGATACCCATGTTGGCTCCCACATGTTCCACGATGATCTCATCGGATGAACCACGATGTCGGGGATTCAATCAATCCCGTATGCAATTCCCTTTGTCCATCGGTATGTTACTTGCCCGAGATTCGATCGTCGGTATCCCTATACCTTGTTCAATCTCGTTACCGGCAAGTCTCTTTACTCGTTCCGTAACTCACATCATCCCGTGATCAACTCCTTGGTCACATTGTGCACATAATGATGATGTCCTACCGAGTGGGCCCAGAGATACCTCTCCGTTTACACGGAGTGACAAATCCCAGTCTCGATTCGTGCCAACCCAACAGACACTTTCGGAGATACCCGTAGTGCACCTTTATAGCCACCCACTTACGTTGTGACGTTTGGCACACCCAAAGCATTCCTACGGTATCCGGGAGTTGCACAATCTCATGGTCTAAGGAAGTGATACTTGACATTAGAAAAGCTCTGAGCAAACGAACTACATGATCTTGTGCTAGGCTTAGGATTGGGTCTTGTCCATCACATCATTCTCCTAATGATGTGATCCCGTTATCAACGACATCCAATGTCCATGGTCAGGAAACCGTAACCATCTATTGATCAACGAGCTAGTCAACTAGAGGCTTACTAGGGACATGGTGTTGTCTATGTATCCACACATGTATCTGAGTTTCCTATCAATACAATTCTAGCATGGATAATAAACGATTATCATGAACAAGGAAATATAATAATAACCTATTTATTATTGCCTCTAGGGCATATTTCCAACAGTCTCCCACTTGCACTAGAGTCAATAATCTAGTTCACATCACCATGTGATTAACACTGACAGGTCACATCACCATGTGACCAACACCCAAGAGTTTACTAGAGTCAACAATCTAGTTCACATCTCTATGTGATTAACACTCAATGAGTTCTGGTTTGATCATGTTATGCTTGTGAGAGAGGTTATTTAGTCAACGGGTCTGAACCTTTCAGATCCGTGTGTGCTTTACGAATATCTATGTCATCTTGTGGATGCTACCACGCGCTATTTGGAGCCATTTCAAATAATTGTTCTACTATACGAATCCGGTTTACTACTCAGAGTCATCCGGATTAGTGTCAAAGTTCGCATCGACGTAACCCTTCACGACGAACTCCTTTCCACCTCCATAATCGAGAAAATTCCTTAATCCACTAGGTACTAAGGATAAGTTCGACCGCTGTCATGTGATCCATTCCCGGATCACTATTGTACCCTCTTGACCAACTCATGGCAAGGCACATTACGTGTGCGGTACACAGCATAGCATACTGTAGAGCCTACCTCTAAAGCATAGGGGACGGCCTTCGTCCTTTCTCTCTCTTCTGCTGTGGTCGGGTCTTGAGTCTTACTCAATACTCACACCTTGTAACACAGCCAAGAACTCCTTCTTTGCTGATCTATTTTGAACTCTTTCAAAATCATGTCAAGGAGTGCGTTCTTTGAAAGTATCATCAGGCGTCTTGATCTATCTCTATAGATCTTGATGCCCAATATGAAAGCAGCTTTATCCAGGTCTTCCTTTGAAAAACTCCTTTCAAACAACCCTTTATGCTTTCCAGAAATTTTACATCATTTCGGATCAACAATATGTCATTCACATATACTTATCAGAAATGTTGTAGCGCTCCCACTCACTTTATTGTAAATACAAGTTTCTAACAAACTTTGTATAAACCCAAAAACTTTGATCACCCCATCAAAGCGTATATTCTGACTCCGAGATGCTTGCTCTAATCCATGGAAGGATCGCTGGAGCTAGCATACCTTTTAGCATCCTTAGGATCGACAAAACCTTTCTGATTGTATCACATACAACCTTTCCTTACGAAAACTGGTAAGGAAACTTGTTTTGACATCCATCTGCCAGATTTCATAAATGTAGCTAATGCTAACATGATTCCGACGGACCCTAAGCATCGCTACGGATGAGCAAATCTCATCGTAGTCAACTCCTTGACTTGTGGAAATACTCTTTGCCACAAGTCGAGCTTCATAGACGGTAACATTACCGTCCACGTCCGTCTTCTTCTCAAAGATCCATTTATCTCGGATTTCATGGTTTCTAACCATTTGTCGGAATATGGGCCCACCATCGCTTCTCCATAGCTCGTAGGTTCAGTATTGTCCAACAACATGATATCTCAGACAGGATCACGTACCACTCTGAAGTAGTGCGCATCCTCGTCGTCCTACGAGGTTTGGTAGTGACTTGATCCGAAGTTTCATGATCACTATCATAAGCTTCCACTTCAATTGGTGTAGGTGCCACAGGAACAACTTCCTGTGCCCTGCTACACACTAGTTGAAGTTATGGTTCAATAACCTTATCAAGTTTCCACCATCCTCCCACTCAATTCTTTCGAGAGAAACTTTTCCTCGAGAAAGGACTCGTTTCTAGAAGCAATTACTTTTGCTTCCAGATCTGAAATAGGAGGTACACCCAACTGTTTTGGGTTTTCTATGAAGATGTATTTATCCGCTTTGGGTTCGAGCTTATCAGCTTGAAACTTTTTCACATAAGCTGCGCAGCCCCAAACTTTTAAGAAACGACAACTTAGGTTTCTCTAAACGGTGTCGTCTCAACGGAATTGCGTGGTGCCCCTTTTAAAGTGAATGCGGTTGTCTCTAATGCCTAACTCATAAACGATAGTGGTAATTTGATAAGAAACATCATGGTATGCACCATATCCAATAGGGTGCAGTTATGATGTTCGGACACACCATCACACTATGGTGTTCCAGGCGGTATTAATTGTGAAACACTTTCCACAATGTCTTAATTGTGTGCCAAACTCGTAACTCAGATATCTCTATGATCATATCATAGACATTTTATCCTCTTGTCACGACAATCTTCGACTTCACTCTGAAATTACTTGAACCTTTCAATAATTCAGACTTGTGTTTCATCAAGTAAATATTCTCAGCATCTACTCAAATCATCTGTGAAGTAAGAACATAATGATATCCACTGCATGCCTCAGAACTCATTGGACTGCATACATCAAAATGTATTACTTCCAATAAGTTGCTCTCTTGTTCCATCTTACTGAAAACGAGGACTTTCAGTCATCTCACCCATGTGGTATGATTTGCATGTCTCAAGTGATTCGAAATCAAGTGAGTCCAAGCGATCCATCTGCATGGAGTTTCTTCATGCATATATACCAATAGACATGGTTCGCATGTCTCAATCTTTTCAAAAACGATTGAGTCCAAAGATCCATCTACATGGAGCTTCTTCATGTGTTCTATACCAATATGACTCAAATTGCAGTGCCACAAGTATCTGGAACTATCATTACTATTTTACATCTTTTGGCACGAACATGTGTATCACTACGATCGAGATTCATTTTAGGTGCAAGACCATTGAAGGTATTATTCAAATAAACAGAGTAACCATTATTCTCCTTAAATGAATAACCGTATTGCGATAAACATAATCCAATCATGCTCAACGCAAACACCAAATCTCGATGGTAGAGGGAGCATGCGATGCTTGATCACATCAACCTTGGAACCACTTCCAACACATATCGTCATCTCACCTTTAGCTAGTCTCCATTTATTCCGCAGCTTTTATTTCGAGTTACTAACACTTAGCAACCGAACCGGTATCTAATACCCTGGTGCTGCTAGGAGTACTAGTAAAGTACACATTCATATAACGTATATCCAATATACTTCTGTCGACCTTGTCTGCCTTCTCATCTACCAAGTATCTAGGGTAGTTCCGCTTCAGTCACCGTTCCCCTTATTACAGAAGCACTTAGTCTCGGGTTTGGGTTCAACCTTGGGATTCTTCACTAGAGCAGCAAACGACTTGCTGTTTCATGAAGTATCCCTTTTGCCCTTGCCCTCTTAAACTAGTGGTTCTACTAACCATCAACAATTGACGCTCCTTCTTGATTTCTACTCTCGCGGTGTCAAACATCGCGAATAGCTCAAGGATCATCATAACTATCCTTGATATGTTATAGTTCATCACGAAGCTCTACTAGCTTGGTGGCAGTGACTATGGAGAACTATCACTATCTCATCTGGGAGATTAACTCCCACTCGATTCAAGCGATTGTGGCACTCAGACAATCTGAGCACACGCTCAACGATTGAGCTTTTCTTCCTTAGTTTGCAGGCTTAAGAAACTTGTCAGAGGTCTCATACCTCTTGATGTCGGCACTAGTCTGAAATCCCAATTTCAGTCTTCGGAACATCTCACATGTTCTGCGACGTTTCAGAAACGTCTTGGGTGCCACAATTCTAAACCGCACTGAACTATCACGTAGTTATCAAAACGTGTATGTCAGATGTTTCGTAACATCTACAAACGACGCTGAGGTTCAGCACACCGAGCGGTGCATTAAGGACATAAGCCTTCTGTGCAGCAATGAGGACAATCCTCAGTTTACGGACCCAGTCCGCATAATTGCTACTACCAACTCTCAACTAAATTTTCTCTAGGAACATATCTTAAACAGTAGAACTAAAGCGCAAGATATGACATAATTTGCAAAGACCTTTTTGACTATGTTCATGATAATGAAGTTCATCTGATTATGAACTCCCACTCAGATAGACATCCCTCTAGTCATCTAAGTGAAACATGATCCGAGTTTAACTAGGCCGTGTCCGATCATCACGTGAGACGGACTAGTCAAGATCGGTGAACATCTCCATGTTGATCGTATCTTCTATACGACTCATGCTCGACCTTTCGGTCCTCCGTGTTCCGAGGCCATGTCTGTACATGCTAGGCTCGTCAAGTCAACCTAAGTGTATTGCGTGTGTGCCGAGGCCATGTCTGTACATGCTAGGCTCGTCAACACCCGTTGTATTCGAACGTAAGAATCTATCACACCCGATCATCACGTGGTGCTTCGAAACGACGAACCTTCGCAACGGTGCACAGTTAGGGTGAACACTTTCTTGAAATTATTATAAGGGATCATCTTACTTACTACCGTCGTTCTAAGCAAATAAGATGCATAACATGATAAACATCACATGCAATCAAATAGTGACATGATATGGCCAATATTAGTTTTGCTCCTTTGATCTCCATCTTCGGGGCACCATGATCATCTTTGTCACCGGCATGACACCATGATCTCCATCATCATGATCTCCATCATTGTGTCTTCTTGAAGTTGTCACGCCAACGGTTACTTCTACTTCTATGGCTAACGCGCTTAGCAATAAAGTAAAGTAACTTACATGGCGTTATTCAATGACACGCAGGTCATACAAAAATAAAGACAACTCCTATGGCTCCTGCCGGTTGTCATACTCATCGACATGCAAGTCGTGATTCCTATTACAAGAATATGATCAATCTCATACATCACATATATCATTCATCATATCTTCTGGCCATATCACATCACATAACACATGTTGCAAAAACAAGTTAGACGTCCTCTAATTGTTGTTGCAAGTTTTTACGTGGCTTGTATAGGTTTCTAGCAAGAACGTTTCTTACCTACGTATGACCACAACGTGATTTGCCAATTTCTATTTACCCTTCATAAGGACCCTCTTCATCGAATCCGTTCCGACTAAAGTAGGAGAGACAGACACCCGCTAGCCACCTTATGCATCTAGTGCATGTCAGTCGGTGGAACCTGTCTCACGTAAGAGTACGTGTAAGGTCGGTCCGGGCCGCTTCATCCCACAATGCCGCCGAAACGAGATAAGACTAGTAGCGGCAAGAAGAATTGACAACATCGACGCCCACAACTACTTTGTGTTCTACTCGTGCATAGAAACTACGCATAGACCTAGCTCATGATGCCACTGTTGGGTAACGTAGCAAAAATTCAAAATTTTCTACGCATCACCAAGATCAATCTATGGAGTAATCTAGCAACGAGGGGAAGGGGAGTGAATCTACATACCCTTGTAGATCGCGATGCGGAAGCGTTGCAAGAACGCGGATGAGGGAGTCGTACTCGTAGCGATTCAGATCGCGGTTGATTCCGATCTAAGCACCGAAAGAACGGTGCCTCCGCGTTCAACACACGTGCAGCCCGGTGACGTCTCCCACGCCTTGATCCAGCAAGGAGAGAGGGAGAGGTTGGGGAAGACTCCATCCAGCAGCAACACAACGGCATGGTGGTGGTGGAGGAGCGTGGCAATCCCGCAGGGCTTCGCCAAGCACCGCGGGAGAGGAGGAGGAGGAAGAGGGGTAGGGCTGCGCCAAAAAGGAGACGTTCTCATGTGTGTATGGCAGCCCAAACCTCAAGTATATATAGGGGGGAAGGGGGCTGCGCCCCCCTTAGGGTTTCCACCCTCAAGAGGAGGCAGCCAGCCCTAGATCCCATCAAGGGGGGCGGCCAAGGGGAGGAGAGGGGGAGGCGCCCCACTAGATGGGCCCTAAGGCCCATCTGGACCTAGGGTTTGCCCCCTCCCACTCTCCCATGCGCCTTGGGCCTTGGTGGGGGGGCGCACCAGCCCACCTGGGGCTGGTCCCCTCCCACACTTGGCCCACGCAGCCTTCTGGGGCTGGTGGCCCCACTTGGTGGACCCCCGGGACCCTCCCGGTGGTCCCGATACATTACCGATTTCACCCGAAACTTTTCCGGTGACCAAAACAGGACTTCCCATATATAAATCTTTACCTCCGGACCATTCCGGAACTCCTCGTGACGTCCGGGATCTCATCCGGGACTCCGAAAAACATTCGGTAACCACGTACATGCTTTCCCTATAACCCTAGCGTCATCGAACCTTAAGCGTGTAGACCCTACGGGTTCGGGAACCATGCAGACATGACCGAGACGTTCTCCGGTCAATAACCAACAGCGGGATCTGGATACCCATGTTGGCTCCCACATGTTCCACGATGATCTCATCGGATGAACCACGATGTCGGGGATTCAATCAATCCCGTATTCAATTCCCTTTGTCTAACGGTATGTTACTTGCCCGAGATTCGATCGTCGGTATCCCTATACCTTGTTCAATCTCGTTACCGGCAAGTCTCTTTACTCGTTCCGTAACTCACATCATCCCGTGATCAACTCCTTGGTCACACTGTGCACATTATGATGATGTCCTACCGAGTGGGCCCAGAGATACCTCTCCGTTTACACGGAGTGACAAATCCCAGTCTCGATTCGTGCCAACCCAACAGACACTTTCGGAGATACCCGTAGTGCACCTTTATAGCCACCCAGTTACGTTGTGACGTTTGGCACACCCAAAGCATTCCTACGGTATCCGGGAGTTGCACAATCTCATGGTCTAAGGAAGTGATACTTGACATTAGAAAAGCTCTGAGCAAACGAACTACACGATCTTGTGCTAGGCTTAGGATTGGGTCTTGTCCATCACATCATTCTCCTAATGATGTGATCCCGTTATCAACGACATCCAATGTCCATGGTCAGGAAACCGTAACCATCTATTGATCAACGAGCTAGTCAACTAGAGGCTTACTAGGGACATGGTGTTGTCTATGTATCCACACATGTATCTGAGTTTCCTATCAATACAATTCTAGCATGGATAATAAACGATTATCATGAACAAGGAAATATAATAATAACCTATTTATTATTGCCTCTAGGGCATATTTCCAACAGAAACGATATCCATTGCTTCTTATTGCTTTCAAATTTTTTTCTCGTATCAACATAGAACAACTGGAGTGTTGTGTGATTTTTTGGGGTTTGTTTGGACATTTTTATGCATTAACTGAGTTTTCAATGCATTTTCTGTGCATAATTCAAATTTGAACTACATGTACATGCTCTAGTGCATATAAATTGGTTGAAAAATCAAATATGTACTTGGGTGCATGCTTAGGTCCCATGCAAGAAATGGGAATGAAATTCAAACACCGGGGCATCGTTGATTGCCGGCAAAACATTGAGATGGCTGGTTTTTAAATTCTAGTAAATCCAAAACTCGTCTGTAATTCATCAAACTTGGCACGCTACCATGGAGCGGCATCAACATGCCGTGGTACAAATTTTGTCCCATTTGGGGCAGGTTTGGGTATATGCTTCTCACAAACCGGACCTTCTCACAACAAGCATGATGGTTTTGGGTAGGGAACGTCTCACCTTTGTGGACGAAACGATATCCATTGCCTCTTATTGCTTTCATATTTTTTTCTCGTGTCAACATAGAACAACAGGAGTGTTGTGTGACTTTTTGTGATTTTTCGGGGTTCGTTTGGACATTTTTATGCATTAACTGAGTTTTCAATGCATTTTATCTGCATAATTCAAATTTGAACTACATGCACATGCTCCAGTTCATATAAATTGGTTGAAAAATCAAATATGTGTCCTTGGGTGCATGCTTAGGTCCCATGCAAGAAATGGGAATGAATTTCAAACACCGGGCCACCGATGATTGTCGGCAAAACATTGAGATGCCTGGTTTTTAAATTCTAGTAAATCCTAAACTCGTCTGAAATTCATGAAACTTGGCATGCTATCAGGGGCGGCATCAACATGTCGTGGTACAAATTTTGTCCCATTTGGGGTAGGTTTGGGTATATGCTTCTCACAAACCGGAGCTTCTCACAACAAGCATGATGGTTTTCAGTAGGGAACGTCCCACCTTTGTGGACGAAACGACATCCATTGCCTCTTATTGCTTTCAAATTTTTTCTCGTGTCAACATAGAACAACAGGAGTGTTGTGTGATTTTTTGTGATTTTTCGGGTTCGTTTGGACATTTTTATGCATTAACTGAGTTTTCAATGCATTTTATGTGCATAATTCAAATTTGAACTACATGCACATGCTCCAGTGCATATAATTGGTTGAAAAATCAAATATGTGTCCTTGGGTGCATGCTTAGGTCCCATGCAAGAAATGGGAATGAATTTCAAACACCGGGGCACCGTTGATTGCCGGCAAAACATTGAGATGCCTGGTTTTTAAATTCTAGTAAATCCAAAACTCGTCTGAAATTCATGAAACTTGGCATGCTATCATGGAGCGGCATCAACATGCCGTGGTACAAATTTTGTCCCATTTGGGGCAGGTTTGGGTATATGCTTCTCACAAACCGGAGCTTCTCACAACAAGCATGATGGTTTTCGGTAGGGAACGTCCCACCTTTGTGGACGAAACGATATCCATTGCCTCTTATTGCTTTCAAATTTTTTCTCGTGTCAACATAGAACAACAGGAGTGTTGTGTGATTTTTTGTGATTTTTCGGGGTTCGTTTGGACATTTTTATGCATTAACTGAGTTTTCAATGCATTTTATGTGCATAATTCAAATTTGAACTACATGCACATGCTCCAGTGCATATAAATTGGTTGAAAAATCAAATCTGTGTCCTTGGGTGCATGCTTAGGTCCCATGCAAGAAATGGGAATGAATTTCAAACACCGGGGCACCGTTGATTGCCGGCAAAACATTGAGATGCCTGGTTTTTAAATTCTAGTAAATCCAAAACTCGTCTGAAATTCATGAAACTTGGCATGCTATCATGGAGCGGCATCAACATGCCGTGGTACAAATTTTGTCCCATTTGGGGCAGGTTTGGGTATATGCTTCTCACAAACCGGAGCTTCTCACAACAAGCATGATGGTTTTCGGTAGGGAACGTCCCACCTTTGTGGACGAAACGATATCCATTGCCTCTTATTGCTTTCAATTTTTTTCTCGTGTCAACATAGAACAACAGGAGTGTTGTGTGATTTTTTGTGATTTTTCGGGGTTCGTTTGGACATTTTTATGCATTAACTGAGTTTTCAATGCATTTTATGTGCATAATTCAAATTTGAACTACATGCACATGCTCCAGTGCATATAAATTGGTTGAAAAATCAAATATGTGTCCTTGGGTGCATGCTTAGGTCCCATGCAAGAAATGGGAATGAATTTCAAACACCGGGGCACCGTTGATTGCCGGCAAAACATTGAGATGCCTGGTTTTTAAATTCTAGTAAATCCAAAACTCGTCTGAAATTCATGAAACTTGGCATGCTATCATGGAGCGGCATCAACATGCCGTGGTACAAATTTTGTCCCATTTGGGGCAGGTTTGGGTATATGCTTCTCACAAACCGGAGCTTCTCACAACAAGCATGATGGTTTTCGGTAGGGAACGTCCCACCTTTGTGGACGAAACGATATCCATTGCCTCTTATTGCTTTCAAATTTTTTTCTCGTGTCAACATAGAACAACAGGAGTGTTGTGTGATTTTTTGTGATTTTTCGGGGTTCGTTTGGACATTTTTATGCATTAACTGAGTTTTCAATGCATTTTATGTGCATAATTCAAATTTGAACTACATGCACATGCTCCAGTGCATATAAATTGGTTGAAAAATCAAATCTGTGTCCTTGGGTGCATGCTTAGGTCCCATGCAAGAAATGGGAATGAATTTCAAACACCGGCCACCGATGATTGCCGGCAAAACATTGAGATGCCTGGTTTTTAAATTCTAGTAAATCCAAAACTCGTCTGAAATTCATGAAACTTGGCATGCTATCATGGAGCGGCATCAACATGCCGTGGTACAAATTTTGTCCCATTTGGGGCAGGTTTGGGTATATGCTTCTCACAAACCGGAGCTTCTCACAACAAGCATGATGGTTTTCGGTAGGGAACGTCCCACCTTTGTGGACGAAACGATATCCATTGCCTCTTATTGCTTTCAAATTTTTTTCTCGTGTCAACATAGAACAACAGGAGTGTTGTGTGATTTTTTGTGATTTTTCGGGGTTCGTTTGGACATTTTTATGCATTAACTGAGTTTTCAATGCATTTTATGTGCATAATTCAAATTTGAACTACATGCACATGCTCCAGTGCATATAAATTGGTTGAAAAATCAAATCTGTGTCCTTGGGTGCATGCTTAGGTCCCATGCAAGAAATGGGAATGAATTTCAAACACCGGGGCACCGTTGATTGCCGGCAAAACATTGAGATGCCTGGTTTTTAAATTCTAGTAAATCCAAAACTCGTCTGAAATTCATGAAACTTGGCATGCTATCATGGAGCGGCATCAACATGTCGCGGTAGAAATTTTGTCCCATTTGGGGCAGGTATGGGTATATGCTTCTCACAAACCGGAGCTTCTCACAACAAGCATGATGGTTTTCGGTAGGGAACGTCCCACCTTTGTGGACGAAATGATATCCATTGCCTCTTATGGCTTTCAAATTTTTTCTCGTGTCAACATAGAACAACAGGAGTGTTGTGTTATTCTTTGGGGTTCGTTTGGACATTTTTATGCATTAACTGAGTTTTCAATGCATTTTCTGTGCATAATTCAAATTTGAACTACATGTACATGCTCGAGTGCATATAAAATGGTTGAAAAATCATATATGTGTCCTTGGGTGCATGCTTAGGTCCCATGCAAGAAATGGGAATGAATTTCAAACACCGGGGCATCGTTGATTGCCGGCAAAACATTGAGATGGCTGGTTTTTAAATTCTAGTAAATCCAAATCTCGTCTGAAATTCATGAAACTTGGCATGCTATCATGGAGCGGCATCAACATGCCGTGGTACAAATTTTGTCCCATTTTGGGCAGGTTTGGGTATATGCTTCTCACAAACCGGAGCTTCTCATAACAAGCATGATGGTTTTCGGTAGGGAACGTCCCACTTTGTGGACGAAACGATATCCATTACCTCTTATTGCTTTCAAAAATTTTCTCGTGTCAACATAGAACAACAGGAGTGTTGTGTGATTTTTTGTGATTTTTCGGGGTTCGTTTGGACATTTTTATGCATTAACTGAGTTTTCAATGCATTTTATGTGCATAATTCAAATTCGAACTACATGCACATGCTCAAGTGCATATAAATTGGTTGAAAAATCAAATTTGTGTCCTTGGGTGCATGCTTATGTCCCATGCAAGAAATGGGAATGAATTTCAAACACTCGGGCACCGTTGATTGCCGGCAAAACATTGAGATGCCTGGTTTTTAAATTCTAGTAAATCCAAAACTCGTCTGAAATTCATGAAACTTGGCATGCTATCATGGAGCGGCATCAACATGCCGTGGTACAAATTTTGTCCCATTTGGGGCAGGTTTGGGTATATGCTTCTCACAAACCGGAGCTTCTCACAACAAGCATGATGGTTTTCGGTAGGGAACGTCCCACCATTGTGGACGAAATGATATCCATTGCCTCTTATTGCTTTCAAATTTTTTCTCGTGTCAAGGTAGAACAACAGGAGTTTTGTGTGATTTTTTGTGATTTTTCGGGGTTCGTTTGGACATTTTTATGCATTAACTGAGTTTTCAATGCATTTTATGTGCATAATTCAAATTTGAACTACATGCACATGCTCCAGTGCATATAAATTGGTTGAAAAATCAAATCTGTTTTCTTGGGTGCATGCTTAGGTCCCATGCAAGAAATGGGAATGAATTTCAAACACCGGGGCACCGTTGATTGCCGGCAAAACATTGAGATGCTTGGTTTTTAAATTCTAGTAAATCCAAAACTCGTCTGAAATTCATGAAACTTGGCATGCTATCATGGAGCGGCATCAACATGCCGTGGTACAAATTTTGTCCCATTTGGGGCAGGTTTGGGTATATGCTTCTCACAAACCGGAGCTTCTCACAACAAGCATGATGGTTTTCGGTAGGGAACGTCCCACCTTTGTGGACGAAACGATATCCATTGCCTCTTATTGCTTTCAAATTTTTTCTCGTGTCAACATAGAACAACAGGAGTGTTGTGTGATTTTTTGTGATTTTTCGGGGTTCGTTTGGACATTTTTATGCATTAACTGAGTTTTCAATGCATTTTATGTGCATAATTCAAATTTGAACTACATGCACATGCTCCAGTGCATATAAATTGGTTGAAAAATCAAATCTGTGTCCTTGGGTGCATGCTTAGGTCCCATGCAAGAAATGGGAATGAATTTCAAACACCGGGGCACCGTTGATTGCCGGCAAAACATTGAGATGCCTGGTTTTTAAATTCTAGTAAATCCAAAACTCGTCTGAAATTCATGAAACTTGGCATGCTATCATGGAGCGGCATCAACATGCCGTGGTACAAATTTTGTCCCATTTGGGGCAGGTTTGGGTATATGCTTCTCACAAACCGGAGCTTCTCACAACAAGCATGATGGTTTTCGGTAGGGAACGTCCCACCTTTGTGGACGAAACGATATCCATTGCCTCTTATTGCTTTCAATTTTTTTCTCGTGTCAACATAGAACAACAGGAGTGTTGTGTGATTTTTTGTGATTTTTCGGGGTTCGTTTGGACATTTTTATGCATTAACTGAGTTTTCAATGCATTTTATGTGCATAATTCAAATTTGAACTACATGCACATGCTCCAGTGCATATAAATTGGTTGAAAAATCAAATCTGTGTCCTTGGGTGCATGCTTAGGTCCCATGCAAGAAATGGGAATGAATTTCAAACACCGGGGCACCGTTGATTGCCGGCAAAACATTGAGATGCCTGGTTTTTAAATTCTAGTAAATCCAAAACTCGTCTGAAATTCATGAAACTTGGCATGCTATCATGGAGCGGCATCAACATGCCGTGGTACAAATTTTGTCCCATTTGGGGCAGGTTTGGGTATATGCTTCTCACAAACCGGAGCTTCTCACAACAAGCATGATGGTTTTCGGTAGGGAACGTCCCACCTTTGTGGACGAAACGATATCCATTGCCTCTTATTGCTTTCAAATTTTTTTCTCGTGTCAACATAGAACAACAGGAGTGTTGTGTGATTTTTTGTGATTTTTCGGGGTTCGTTTGGACATTTTTATGCATTAACTGAGTTTTCAATGCATTTTATGTGCATAATTCAAATTTGAACTACATGCACATGCTCCAGTGCATATAAATTGGTTGAAAAATCAAATCTGTGTCCTTGGGTGCATGCTTAGGTCCCATGCAAGAAATGGGAATGAATTTAAAACACCGGCCACCGATGATTGCCGGCAAAACATTGAGATGCCTGGTTTTTAAATTCTAGTAAATCCAAAACTCGTCTGAAATTCATGAAACTTGGCATGCTATCATGGAGCGGCATCAACATGCCGTGGTACAAATTTTGTCCCATTTGGGGCAGGTTTGGGTATATGCTTCTCACAAACCGGAGCTTCTCACAACAAGCATGATGGTTTTCGGTAGGGAACGTCCCACCTTTGTGGACGAAACGATATCCATTGCCTCTTATTGCTTTCAAATTTTTTTCTCGTGTCAACATAGAACAACAGGAGTGTTGTGTGATTTTTTGTGATTTTTCGGGGTTCGTTTGGACATTTTTATGCATTAACTGAGTTTTCAATGCATTTTATGTGCATAATTCAAATTTGAACTACATGCACATGCTCCAGTGCATATAAATTGGTTGAAAAATCAAATCTGTGTCCTTGGGTGCATGCTTAGGTCCCATGCAAGAAATGGGAATGAATTTCAAACACCGGGGCACCGTTGATTGCCGGCAAAACATTGAGATGCCTGGTTTTTAAATTCTAGTAAATCCAAAACTCGTCTGAAATTCATGAAACTTGGCATGCTATCATGGAGCGGCATCAACATGCCGTGGTACAAATTTTGTCCCATTTGGGGCAGGTTTGGGTATATGCTTCTCACAAACCGGAGCTTCTCACAACAAGCATGATGGTTTTCGGTAGGGAACGTCCCACCTTTGTGGACGAAACGATATCCATTGCCTCTTATTGCTTTCAAATTTTTTCTCGTGTCAACATAGAACAACAGGAGTGTTGTGTGATTTTTGTGATTTTCGGGGTTCGTTTGGACATTTTTATGCATTAACTGAGTTTTCAATGCATTTTATGTGCATAATTCAAATTTGAACTACATGCACATGCTCCAGTGCATATAAATTGGTTGAAAAATCAAATATGTGTCCTTGGGTGCATGCTTAGGTCCCATACAAGAAATGAGAATGAATTTCAAACACCGGGGCACCGTTGATTGCCGGCAAAACATTGAGATGCCTGGTTTTTAAATTCTAGTAAATCCAAAACTCGTCTGAAATTCATGAAACTTGGCATGCTATCATGGAGCGGCATCAACATGCCGTGGTACAAATTTTGTCCCATTTGGGGCAGGTTTGGGTATATGCTTCTCACAAACCGGAGCTTCCCACAACAAGCATGACGGTTTTCGGTAGGGAACGTCCCACCTTTGTGGACGAAACGATATCCATTGCCTCTTATTGCTTTCAAAATTTTTTCTCGTGTCAACATAGAGCAACAGGAGTGTTGTGCGATTTTTTGTGATTTTTCGGGGTTCGTTTGGACATTTTTATGCATTAACTGAGTTTTCAATGCATTTTATGTGCATAATTCAAATTTGAACTACATGCACATGCTCCAGTGCATATAAATTGGTTGAAAAATCAAATCTGTGTCCTTGGGTGCATTCTTAGGTCCCATGGAAGATATGGGAATGAATTTCAAACACCGGGGCACCGTTGATTGCTGGCAAAACATTGAGATGCCTGGTTTTTAAATTCTAGTAAATCCAAAACTCGTCTGAAATTCATGAAACTTGGCATGCTATCATGGAGCGGCATCAACATGCCGTGGTACAAATTTTGTCCCATTTGGGGCAGGTTTGGGTATATGCTTCTCACAAACCGGAGCTTCTCACAACAAGCATGATGGTTTTCGGTAGGGAACGTCCCACCTTTGTGGACGAAACGATATCCATTGCCTCTTATTGCTTTCAAATTTTTTCTCGTGTCAACATAGAACAACAGGAGTGTTGTGTGATTTTTTGTGATTTTTCGGGGTTCGTTTGGACATTTTTATGCATTAACTGAGTTTTCAATGCATTTTATGTGCATAATTCAAATTTGAACTACATGCACATGCTCCAGTGCATATAAATTGGTTGAAAAATCAAATCTGTGTCCTTGGGTGCATGCTTAGGTCCCATGCAAGAAATGGGAATGAATTTCAAACACCGGGGCACCGTTGATTGCCGGCAAAACATTGAGATGCCTGGTTTTTAAATTCTAGTAAATCCAAAACTCGTCTGAAATTCATGAAACTTGGCATGCTATCATGGAGCGGCATCAACATGCCGTGGTACAAATTTTGTCCCATTTGGGGCAGGTTTGGGTATATGCTTCTCACAAACCGGAGCTTCTCACAACAAGCATGATGGTTTTCGGTAGGGAACGTCCCACCTTTGTGGACGAAACGATATCCATTGCCTCTTATTGCTTTCAAATTTTTTCTCGTGTCAACATAGAACAACAGGAGTGTTGTGTGATTTTTGTGATTTTTCGGGGTTCGTTTGGACATTTTTATGCATTAACTGAGTTTTCAATGCATTTTATGTGCATAATTCAAATTTGAACTACATGCACATGCTCCAGTGCATATAAATTGGTTGAAAAATCAAATCTGTGTCCTTGGGTGCATGCTTAGGTCCCATGCAAGAAATGGGAATGAATTTCAAACACCGGGGCACCGTTGATTGCCGGCAAAACATTGAGATGCCTGGTTTTTAAATTCTAGTAAATCCAAAACTCGTCTGAAATTCATGAAACTTGGCATGCTATCATGGAGCGGCATCAACATGCCGTGGTACAAATTTTGTCCCATTTGGGGCAGGTTTGGGTATATGCTTCTCACAAACCGGAGCTTCTCACAACAAGCATGATGGTTTTCGGTAGGGAACGTCCCACCTTTGTGGACGAAACGATATCCATTGCCTCTTATTGCTTTCAAATTTTTTTCTCGTGTCAACATAGAACAACAGGAGTGTTGTGTGATTTTTTGTGATTTTTCGGGGTTCGTTTGGACATTTTTATGCATTAACTGAGTTTTCAATGCATTTTATGTGCATAATTCAAATTTGAACTACATGCACATGCTCCAGTGCATATAAATTGGTTGAAAAATCAAATCTGTGTCCTTGGGTGCATGCTTAGGTCCCATGCAAGAAATGGGAATGAATTTCAAACACCGGGGCACCGTTGATTGCCGGCAAAACATTGAGATGCCTGGTTTTTAAATTCTAGTAAATCCAAAACTCGTCTGAAATTCATGAGACTTGGCATGCTATCATGGAGCGGCATCAACATGCCGTGGTACAAATTTTGTCCCATTTGGGGCAGGTTTGGGTATATGCTTCTCACAAACCGGAGCTTCTCACAACAAGCATGATGGTTTTCGGTAGGGAACGTCCCACCTTTGTGGACGAAACGATATCCATTGCCTCTTATTGCTTTCAAATTTTTTCTCGTGTCAACATAGAACAACAGGAGTGTTGTGTGATTTTTTGTGATTTTTCGGGGTTCGTTTGGACATTTTTATGCATTAACTGAGTTTTCAATGCATTTTATGTGCATAATTCAAATTTGAACTACATGCACATGCTCCAGTGCATATAAATTGGTTGAAAAATCAAATTTGTGTCCTTGGGTGCATGCTTAGGTCCCATGCAAGAAATGGGAATGAATTTCAAACACCGGGGCACCGTTGATTGCCGGCAAAACATTGAGATGCCTGGTTTTTAAATTCTAGTAAATCCAAAACTCGTCTGAAATTCATGAAACTTGGCATGCTATCATGGAGCGGCATCAACATGTCGTGGTACAAATTTTGTCCCATTTGGGGCAGGTTTGGGTATATGCTTCTCACAAACCGGAGCTTCTCACAACAAGCATGATGGTTTTCGGTAGGGAACGTCCCACCTTTGTGGACGAAACGATATCCATTGCCTCTTATTGCTTTCAAATTTTTTCTCGTGTCAACATAGAACAACAGGAGTGTTGTGTGATTTTTTGTGATTTTTCGGGGTTCGTTTGGACATTTTTATGCATTAACTGAGTTTTCAATGCATTTTATGTGCATAATTCAAATTTGAACTACATGCACATGCTCCAGTGCATATAAATTGGTTGAAAAATCAAATCTGTGTCCTTGGGTGCATGCTTAGGTCCCATGCAAGAAATGGGAATGAATTTCAAACACCGGGGCACCGTTGATTGCCGGCAAAACATTGAGATGCCTGGTTTTTAAATTCTAGTAAATCCAAAACTCGTCTGAAATTCATGAAACTTGGCATGCTATCATGGAGCGGCATCAACATGCCGTGGTACAAATTTTGTCCCATTTGGGGCAGGTTTGGGTATATGCTTCTCACAAACCGGAGCTTCTCACAACAAGCATGATGGTTTTCGGTAGGGAACGTCCCACCTTTGTGGACGAAACGATATCCATTGCCTCTTATTGCTTTCAAATTTTTTCTCGTGTCAACATAGAACAACAGGAGTGTTGTGTGATTTTTGTGATTTTTCGGGGTTCGTTTGGACATTTTTATGCATTAACTGAGTTTTCAATGCATTTTATGTGCATAATTCAAATTTGAACTACATGCACATGCTCCAGTGCATATAAATTGGTTGAAAAATCAAATCTGTGTCCTTGGGTGCATGCTTAGGTCCCATGCAAGAAATGGGAATGAATTTCAAACACCGGGGCACCGTTGATTGCCGGCAAAACATTGAGATGCCTGGTTTTTAAATTCTAGTAAATCCAAAACTCGTCTGAAATTCATGAAACTTGGCATGCTATCATGGAGCGGCATCAACATGCCGTGGTACAAATTTTGTCCCATTTGGGGCAGGTTTGGGTATATGCTTCTCACAAACCGGAGCTTCTCACAACAAGCATGATGGTTTTCGGTAGGGAACGTCCCACCTTTGTGGACGAAACGATATCCATTGCCTCTTATT
The DNA here is from genome assembly GCF_018294505.1 of Triticum aestivum. Taxonomy (NCBI): domain Eukaryota; kingdom Viridiplantae; phylum Streptophyta; class Magnoliopsida; order Poales; family Poaceae; genus Triticum; species Triticum aestivum. The sequence continues at coordinate 148,293,180 of NC_057811.1, forward strand.
GCTTTCAAATTTTTTTCTCGTGTCAACATAGAACAACAGGAGTGTTGTGTGATTTTTGTGATTTTTCGGGGTTCGTTTGGACATTTTTATGCATTAACTGAGTTTTCAATGCATTTTATGTGCATAATTCAAATTTGAACTACATGCACATGCTCCAGTGCATATAAATTGGTTGAAAAATCAAATCTGTGTCCTTGGGTGCATGCTTAGGTCCCATGCAAGAAATGGGAATGAATTTCAAACACCGGGGCACCGTTGATTGCCGGCAAAACATTGAGATGCCTGGTTTTTAAATTCTAGTAAATCCAAAACTCGTCTGAAATTCATGAAACTTGGCATGCTATCATGGAGCGGCATCAACATGCCGTGGTACAAATTTTGTCCCATTTGGGGCAGGTTTGGGTATATGCTTCTCACAAACCGGAGCTTCTCACAACAAGCATGATGGTTTTCGGTAGGGAACGTCCCACCTTTGGGGATGAACCGATATCCATTGCCTCTTATTGCTTTCAAATTTTCTCTCGTGTCAATATAGAACAACAGGAGTGTTGTGTGATTTTTTCGGGGTTCGTTTGGACATTTTTATGCATTAACTGAGTTTTCAATGCATTTTATGTGCATAATTCAAATTTGAACTACATGCACATGCTCCAGTGCATATAAATTGGTTGAAAAATCAAATTGTGTCCTTGGGTGCATGCTTAGGTCCCATGCAAGAAATGGGAATGAATTTCAAACACCGGGCACCGTTGATTGCCGGCAAAACATTGAGATGCCTGGTTTTTAAATTCTAGTAAATCCAAAACTCGTCTGAAATTCATGAAACTTGGCATGCTATCATGGAGCGGCATCAACATGCCGTGGTACAAATTTTGTCCCATTTGGGGCAGGTTTGGGTATATGCTTCTCACAAACCGGAGCTTCTCACAACAAGCATGATGGTTTTCGGTAGGGAACGTCCCACCTTTGGGGACGAAACGATATCCATTGCCTCTTATTGCTTTCAAATTTTTTTCTCGTGTCAACATAGAACAACAGGAGTGTTGTGTGATTTTTTTTCGGGGTTCGTTTGGACATTTTTATGCATTAACTGAGTTTTCAATGCATTTTATGTGCATAATTCAAATTTGAACTACATGCACATGCTCCAGTGCATATAAATTGGTTGAAAAATCAAATCTGTGTCCTTGGGTGCATGCTTAGGTCCCATGCAAGAAATGGGAATGAATTTCAAACACCGGGGCACCGTTGATTGCCGGCAAAACATTGAGATGCCTGGTTTTTAAATTCTAGTAAATCCAAAACTCGTCTGAAATTCATGAAACTTGGCATGCTATCATGGAGCGGCATCAACATGCCGTGGTACAAATTTTGTCCCATTTGGGGCAGGTTTGGGTATATGCTTCTCACAAACCGGAGCTTCTCACAACAAGCATGATGGTTTTCGGTAGGGAACGTCCCACCTTTGTGGACGAAACGATATCCATTGCCTCTTATTGCTTTCAAATTTTTTCTCGTGTCAACATAGAACAACAGGAGTGTTGTGTGATTTTTGTGATTTTTCGGGGTTCGTTTGGACATTTTTATGCATTAACTGAGTTTTCAATGCATTTTATGTGCATAATTCAAATTTGAACTACATGCACATGCTCCAGTGCATATAAATTGGTTGAAAAATCAAATATGTGTCCTTGGGTGCATGCTTAGGTCCCATGCAAGAAATGGGAATGAATTTCAAACACCGGGGCACCGTTGATTGCCGGCAAAACATTGAGATGCCTGGTTTTTAAATTCTAGTAAATCCAAAACTCGTCTGAAATTCATGAAACTTGGCATGCTATCATGGAGCGGCATCAACATGCCGTGGTACAAATTTTGTCCCATTTGGGGCAGGTTTGGGTATATGCTTCTCACAAACCGGAGCTTCTCACAACAAGCATGATGGTTTTCGGTAGGGAACGTCCCACCTTTGTGGACGAAACGATATCCATTGCCTCTTATTGCTTTCAATTTTTTCTCGTGTCAACATAGAACAACAGGAGTGTTGTGTGATTTTTTGTGATTTTTCGGGGTTCGTTTGGACATTTTTATGCATTAACTGAGTTTTCAATGCATTTTATGTGCATAATTCAAATTTGAACTACATGCACATGCTCCAGTGCATATAAATTGGTTGAAAAATCAAATCTGTGTCCTTGGGTGCATGCTTAGGTCCCATGCAAGAAATGGGAATGAATTTCAAACACCGGGGCACCGTTGATTGCCGGCAAAACATTGAGATGCCTGGTTTTTAAATTCTAGTAAATCCAAAACTCGTCTGAAATTCATGAAACTTGGCATGCTATCATGGAGCGGCATCAACATGCCGTGGTACAAATTTTGTCCCATTTGGGGCAGGTTTGGGTATATGCTTCTCACAAACCGGAGCTTCTCACAACAAGCATGATGGTTTTCGGTAGGGAACGTCCCACCTTTGTGGACGAAACGATATCCATTGCCTCTTATTGCTTTCAAATTTTTTCTCGTGTCAACATAGAACAACAGGAGTGTTGTGTGATTTTTTGTGATTTTTCGGGGTTCGTTTGGACATTTTTATGCATTAACTGAGTTTTCAATGCATTTTATGTGCATAATTCAAATTTGAACTACATGCACATGCTCCAGTGCATATAAATTGGTTGAAAAATCAAATCTGTGTCCTTGGGTGCATGCTTAGGTCCCATGCAAGAAATGGGAATGAATTTCAAACACCGGGGCACCGTTGATTGCCGGCAAAACATTGAGATGCCTGGTTTTTAAATTCTAGTAAATCCAAAACTCGTCTGAAATTCATGAAACTTGGCATGCTATCATGGAGCGGCATCAACATGCCGTGGTACAAATTTTGTCCCATTTGGGGCAGGTTTGGGTATATGCTTCTCACAAACCGGAGCTTCTCACAACAAGCATGATGGTTTTCGGTAGGGAACGTCCCACCTTTGTGGACGAAACGATATCCATTGCCTCTTATTGCTTTCAAATTTTTTCTCGTGTCAACATAGAACAACAGGAGTGTTGTGTGATTTTTGTGATTTTTCGGGGTTCGTTTGGACATTTTTATGCATTAACTGAGTTTTCAATGCATTTTATGTGCATAATTCAAATTTGAACTACATGCACATGCTCCAGTGCATATAAATTGGTTGAAAAATCAAATCTGTGTCCTTGGGTGCATGCTTAGGTCCCATGCAAGAAATGGGAATGAATTTCAAACACCGGGGCACCGTTGATTGCCGGCAAAACATTGAGATGCCTGGTTTTTAAATTCTAGTAAATCCAAAACTCGTCTGAAATTCATGAAACTTGGCATGCTATCATGGAGCGGCATCAACATGCCGTGGTACAAATTTTGTCCCATTTGGGGCAGGTTTGGGTATATGCTTCTCACAAACCGGAGCTTCTCACAACAAGCATGATGGTTTTCGGTAGGGAACGTCCCACCTTTGTGGACGAAACGATATCCATTGCCTCTTATTGCTTTCAATTTTTTTCTCGTGTCAACATAGAACAACAGGAGTGTTGTGTGATTTTTGTGATTTTTCGGGGTTCGTTTGGACATTTTTATGCATTAACTGAGTTTTCAATGCATTTTATGTGCATAATTCAAATTTGAACTACATGCACATGCTCCAGTGCATATAAATTGGTTGAAAAATCAAATCTGTGTCCTTGGGTGCATGCTTAGGTCCCATGCAAGAAATGGGAATGAATTTCAAACACCGGGGCACCGTTGATTGCCGGCAAAACATTGAGATGCCTGGTTTTTAAATTCTAGTAAATCCAAAACTCGTCTGAAATTCATGAAACTTGGCATGCTATCATGGAGCGGCATCAACATGCCGTGGTACAAATTTTGTCCCATTTGGGGCAGGTTTGGGTATATGCTTCTCACAAACCGGAGCTTCTCACAACAAGCATGATGGTTTTCGGTAGGGAACGTCCCACCTTTGTGGACGAAACGATATCCATTGCCTCTTATTGCTTTCAATTTTTTTCTCGTGTCAACATAGAACAACAGGAGTGTTGTGTGATTTTTGTGATTTTTCGGGGTTCGTTTGGACATTTTTATGCATTAACTGAGTTTTCAATGCATTTTATGTGCATAATTCAAATTTGAACTACATGCACATGCTCCAGTGCATATAAATTGGTTGAAAAATCAAATCTGTGTCCTTGGGTGCATGCTTAGGTCCCATGCAAGAAATGGGAATGAATTTCAAACACCGGGGCACCGTTGATTGCCGGCAAAACATTGAGATGCCTGGTTTTTAAATTCTAGTAAATCCAAAACTCGTCTGAAATTCATGAAACTTGGCATGCTATCATGGAGCGGCATCAACATGCCGTGGTACAAATTTTGTCCCATTTGGGGCAGGTTTGGGTATATGCTTCTCACAAACCGGAGCTTCTCACAACAAGCATGATGGTTTTCGGTAGGGAACGTCCCACCTTTGGGACGAAACGATATCCATTGCCTCTTATTGCTTTCAAATTTTTTTCTCGTGTCAACATAGAACAACAGGAGTGTTGTGTGATTTTTGTGATTTTTCGGGGTTCGTTTGGACATTTTTATGCATTAACTGAGTTTTCAATGCATTTTATGTGCATAATTCAAATTTGAACTACATGCACATGCTCCAGTGCATATAAATTGGTTGAAAAATCAAATCTGTGTCCTTGGGTGCATGCTTAGGTCCCATGCAAGAAATGGGAATGAATTTCAAACACCGGGGCACCGTTGATTGCCGGCAAAACATTGAGATGCCTGGTTTTTAAATTCTAGTAAATCCAAAACTCGTCTGAAATTCATGAAACTTGGCATGCTATCATGGAGCGGCATCAACATGCCGTGGTACAAATTTTGTCCCATTTGGGGCAGGTTTGGGTATATGCTTCTCACAAACCGGAGCTTCTCACAACAAGCATGATGGTTTTCGGTAGGGAACGTCCCACCTTTGTGGACGAAACGATATCCATTGCCTCTTATTGCTTTCAATTTTTTTCTCGTGTCAACATAGAACAACAGGAGTGTTGTGTGATTTTTTGTGATTTTTCGGGGTTCGTTTGGACATTTTTATGCATTAACTGAGTTTTCAATGCATTTTATGTGCATAATTCAAATTTGAACTACATGCACATGCTCCAGTGCATATAAATTGGTTGAAAAATCAAATCTGTGTCCTTGGGTGCATGCTTAGGTCCCATGCAAGAAATGGGAATGAATTTCAAACACCGGGGCACCGTTGATTGCCGGCAAAACATTGAGATGCCTGGTTTTTAAATTCTAGTAAATCCAAAACTCGTCTGAAATTCATGAAACTTGGCATGCTATCATGGAGCGGCATCAACATGCCGTGGTACAAATTTTGTCCCATTTGGGGCAGGTTTGGGTATATGCTTCTCACAAACCGGAGCTTCTCACAACAAGCATGATGGTTTTCGGTAGGGAACGTCCCACCTTTGTGGACGAAACGATATCCATTGCCTCTTATTGCTTTCAAATTTTTTCTCGTGTCAACATAGAACAACAGGAGTGTTGTGTGATTTTTGTGATTTTTCGGGGTTCGTTTGGACATTTTTATGCATTAACTGAGTTTTCAATGCATTTTATGTGCATAATTCAAATTTGAACTACATGCACATGCTCCAGTGCATATAAATTGGTTGAAAAATCAAATCTGTGTCCTTGGGTGCATGCTTAGGTCCCATGCAAGAAATGGGAATGAATTTCAAACACCGGGGCACCGTTGATTGCCGGCAAAACATTGAGATGCCTGGTTTTTAAATTCTAGTAAATCCAAAACTCGTCTGAAATTCATGAAACTTGGCATGCTATCATGGAGCGGCATCAACATGCCGTGGTACAAATTTTGTCCCATTTGGGGCAGGTTTGGGTATATGCTTCTCACAAACCGGAGCTTCTCACAACAAGCATGATGGTTTTCGGTAGGGAACGTCCCACCTTTGGGACGAAACGATATCCATTGCCTCTTATTGCTTTCAAATTTTTTTCTCGTGTCAACATAGAACAACAGGAGTGTTGTGTGATTTTTGTGATTTTTCGGGGTTCGTTTGGACATTTTTATGCATTAACTGAGTTTTCAATGCATTTTATGTGCATAATTCAAATTTGAACTACATGCACATGCTCCAGTGCATATAAATTGGTTGAAAAATCAAATCTGTGTCCTTGGGTGCATGCTTAGGTCCCATGCAAGAAATGGGAATGAATTTCAAACACCGGGGCACCGTTGATTGCCGGCAAAACATTGAGATGCCTGGTTTTTAAATTCTAGTAAATCCAAAACTCGTCTGAAATTCATGAAACTTGGCATGCTATCATGGAGCGGCATCAACATGCCGTGGTACAAATTTTGTCCCATTTGGGGCAGGTTTGGGTATATGCTTCTCACAAACCGGAGCTTCTCACAACAAGCATGATGGTTTTCGGTAGGGAACGTCCCACCTTTGGGGACGAAACGATATCCATTGCCTCTTATTGCTTTCAAATTTTTTTCTCGTGTCAACATAGAACAACAGGAGTGTTGTGTGATTTTTGTGATTTTCGGGGTTCGTTTGGACATTTTTATGCATTAACTGAGTTTTCAATGCATTTTATGTGCATAATTCAAATTTGAACTACATGCACATGCTCCAGTGCATATAAATTGGTTGAAAAATCAAATATGTGTCCTTGGGTGCATGCTTAGGTCCCATGCAAGAAATGGGAATGAATTTCAAACACCGGGGCACCGTTGATTGCCGGCAAAACATTGAGATGCCTGGTTTTTAAATTCTAGTAAATCCAAAACTCGTCTGAAATTCATGAAACTTGGCATGCTATCATGGAGCGGCATCAACATGCCGTGGTACAAATTTTGTCCCATTTGGGGCAGGTTTGGGTATATGCTTCTCACAAACCGGAGCTTCTCACAACAAGCATGATGGTTTTCGGTAGGGAACGTCCCACCTTTGTGGACGAAACGATATCCATTGCCTCTTATTGCTTTCAAATTTTTTCTCGTGTCAACATAGAACAACAGGAGTGTTGTGTGATTTTTGTGATTTTTCGGGGTTCGTTTGGACATTTTTATGCATTAACTGAGTTTTCAATGCATTTTATGTGCATAATTCAAATTTGAACTACATGCACATGCTCCAGTGCATATAAATTGGTTGAAAAATCAAATCTGTGTCCTTGGGTGCATGCTTAGGTCCCATGCAAGAAATGGGAATGAATTTCAAACACCGGGGCACCGTTGATTGCCGGCAAAACATTGAGATGCCTGGTTTTTAAATTCTAGTAAATCCAAAACTCGTCTGAAATTCATGAAACTTGGCATGCTATCATGGAGCGGCATCAACATGCCGTGGTACAAATTTTGTCCCATTTGGGGCAGGTTTGGGTATATGCTTCTCACAAACCGGAGCTTCTCACAACAAGCATGATGGTTTTCGGTAGGGAACGTCCCACCTTTGTGGACGAAACGATATCCATTGCCTCTTATTGCTTTCAAATTTTTTTCTCGTGTCAACATAGAACAACAGGAGTGTTGTGTGATTTTTGTGATTTTTCGGGGTTCGTTTGGACATTTTTATGCATTAACTGAGTTTTCAATGCATTTTATGTGCATAATTCAAATTTGAACTACATGCACATGCTCCAGTGCATATAAATTGGTTGAAAAATCAAATATGTGTCCTTGGGTGCATGCTTAGGTCCCATGCAAGAAATGGGAATGAATTTCAAACACCGGGGCACCGTTGATTGCCGGCAAAACATTGAGATGCCTGGTTTTTAAATTCTAGTAAATCCAAAACTCGTCTGAAATTCATGAAACTTGGCATGCTATCATGGAGCGGCATCAACATGCCGTGGTACAAATTTTGTCCCATTTGGGGCAGGTTTGGGTATATGCTTCTCACAAACCGGAGCTTCTCACAACAAGCATGATGGTTTTCGGTAGGGAACGTCCCACCTTTGTGGACGAAACGATATCCATTGCCTCTTATTGCTTTCAATTTTTTTCTCGTGTCAACATAGAACAACAGGAGTGTTGTGTGATTTTTTGTGATTTTTCGGGGTTCGTTTGGACATTTTTATGCATTAACTGAGTTTTCAATGCATTTTATGTGCATAATTCAAATTTGAACTACATGCACATGCTCCAGTGCATATAAATTGGTTGAAAAATCAAATCTGTGTCCTTGGGTGCATGCTTAGGTCCCATGCAAGAAATGGGAATGAATTTCAAACACCGGGGCACCGTTGATTGCCGGCAAAACATTGAGATGCCTGGTTTTTAAATTCTAGTAAATCCAAAACTCGTCTGAAATTCATGAAACTTGGCATGCTATCATGGAGCGGCATCAACATGCCGTGGTACAAATTTTGTCCCATTTGGGGCAGGTTTGGGTATATGCTTCTCACAAACCGGAGCTTCTCACAACAAGCATGATGGTTTTCGGTAGGGAACGTCCCACCTTTGTGGACGAAACGATATCCATTGCCTCTTATTGCTTTCAATTTTTTTCTCGTGTCAACATAGAACAACAGGGGTATTATGTGATTTTTTGTGATTTTTCGGGGTCCGTTTGGACATTTTTATGCATTAACTGAGTTTTCAATGCATTTTATGTGCATAATTCAAATTTGAACTACATGCACATGCTCCAGTGCATATAAATTGGTTGAAAAATCAAATCTATGTCCTTGGGTGCATGCTTTGGTCCCATGCAAGAAATGGGAATGAATTTCAAACACCGGGGCACCGTTGATGGCCAGCAAAACATTGAGATGCCTGGTTTTTAAATTCTAGTAAATCCAAAACTCGTCTGTAATTCATGAAACTTGGCATGCTATCATGGAGCGGCATCAACATGCCATGGTACAAATTTTGTCCCATTTGGGGCAGGTTTGGGTATATGCTTCTCACAAACCGGAGCTTCTCACAACAAGCATGATGGTTTTCGGTAGGGAACGCGCCACCTTTGGGGACGAAACGATATCCATTGCCTCTTATTGCTTTCAATTTTTTTTCTCGTGTCAACATTGAACAACTGGACCGTTGTGTGATTTTTCGGGGGTTGTTTGGACATTTTTATGCATTAACTGAGTTTTCAATGCATTTTATGTGCATAATTCAAATTTGAACTACATGCACATGCTCCAGTGCATATAAATTGGTTGAAAAATCAAATATGTGTCCTTGGGTGCATGCTTAGGTCCCATGCAACAAATGGGAATGAATTTCAAACACCAGGGCATTGTTGATTGCCGGCAAAACATTGAGATGCCTGGTTTTTAAATTCTAGTAAATCCAAAACTCTGTTAACCATTCACGTGACGCCACGTGTCTTGGTTTTATTGGCTATTGGAGGTGCTGTGCGGATAGCTGCTTGACCTTGACTGAACGGGAGGCGTGCGAGCGCCGTCCGGTGCGCAGGCTGACCGAGAGGCGTGCAAGTTGTCCTTGAGTGCACAGGCTCACCGGGAAGCGTGCGAGCTGTATGCTGCGCAGGCTCACTGGGAAGCAAGCCCTTTGACTTCCATGGCCGCCCGTCTTGCTCGCATCCTCTCCATTAATGGCGCCCAAGCCGCAGTTTAATTTGCTTTTTAAATATAAAACACTCATCGCAAACGTTTTAGTTAGAACAACCGTATGCAAACCGACAGCTTCCCCAGGAAGCCGAGAGAAAATGTGCTGAGCAGGATTTCTGCAGCTCTTGATTGCAAACGTTTTAGATAGAACACCCGTATGCAAAGTGAGAGCAGCGCAGGATTTGTGCATCCCTTCAACCCAAACGGTTGTTTTAGATGACCCGTGTGGAACCACGTACAAACAATTTGGTAAGATTTGTCTATCCTTGTAACACTGCGATTTGTCAAAATATGAAGCTAAAAATCACTAGCAGTATCTAATTTTTGCAACTAAAATTCAGTAATTAAGCATAGATTTCATTCATAGATTAAGCAGCCGTTCTTAATTTAAACAAGCAGTTCAACTCGACAGCTGAACCGACCAAACTTTTTCCCAATTGTTGCCAACCACGTACTGAAATAGCTAGTTCAACTATATATACTAGCTAATTTTAAGTATGTTGTACAGTTCCACCACATCTATAGTCAGATGAACTTAACAAAATAGCCCCTAAATACTACTACTACTGCGGAGGGGCTTTGTACTACTTCGGTTGCCTCTCCTCTGCCGAGCGCGCTCAGTAAGAGGCGGAGGAGGAGGAGCCTACCGACGAGCTGGGCAACCGCAATGCAGTGCCTGCCACTAATGCAGCTTCAGCGACGCTTGCCTCGAACGCCCTTTGCCGCTCCAGACGACCCCTCTCGAAGTGGTGGTTCTCCTCGTAGATCTCCTGATTCCTCGCCTCTGAGGCGGCGTGTGCCACTGCCACTGCGGCGGTAAGGCTCTTTGCGTGCTCGACGAGGCGCTACTCCTCCTCCCGCAGGAACTCGGTGTAGCGCACAAGGTCGCTGTCGCACGTGCGGGCATCCACCTCCGCCTCCCACCTTCGGGCGGCGGTGGCGGAGCGGGTGATGACCCCGGCGGTTGACGGTGGGCTGGCGGCCACGGCGGCCGACGACGGGGTGGCGGCCACGACAAACACCTCCCGCCTTCGGGCCACGGTGGTGGCGTGGGTGATGGCCACAGTGGCCGGCAGTGGCCGGCAGTGGGGTGGCGGCCACGACGGCCATCTCCCGCCTTCAGGCCGCGACGGCGGAGCGGGCGATGGCCCTGGCTTTCGACGTTGGTGTGGCGGCAACGGCGGCCGGCAACAGCTGCCGACGGGCACCGGCGGCGGAGCGTGTGATGGGTGTTCCACGCACACCCAATAGGGACGCCACACGCACTACATTACGCCAGGGACTGCGCCGCCGCCGCGGTGTAGCCTCCCAGTTGGAGTTGTCCTCTGATGACGGCGGAGTGGCTGAGCGACGACGACAGACCGGTGCCATTGGCGAATGCGGGAGAAGCAGACGAGATAAGGTACAGGGATGGAGGGGAAAATGCGACGTGATACGTCCATTTTGCATCATGCTTTTATGTCAATATTTATTGCATTATGGGATGTTATTACACATTATGTCACAATACTTATGCCTATTCTCTCTTATTTTACAAGGTTTACATAAGGAGGGAGAATGCCGGCAGCTGGAATTCTGGGCTAGAAAAGGAGCAAATATTAGAGACCTAAAACTCCACGAAAGTTATTTTTGGAAATAATTAAAAATAATGAGCGGAAGAAATACGTCAGGGGGGCCTCCACCTGTCCACGAGGGTGGGGGCGCGCCCCCCTGCCTTGTGAGCCCCCTGTTGGCCCTCCGGTGCCCATCTTCTGCTATATGAAGTCTTTCGTCCTAAGAAAAATCATAAGCAAGCTTTCGGGACGAGACTCCACCGCCACGAGGCGGAACCTTGGCAGAACCAATCTAGGGCTCCGACAGAGTTGTTCTGTCGGGGACACTTCCCTTCGGGAGGGGGAAATCATCGCCATCGTCATCACCAACGCTCCTTTCACCGGGAGAGGGCAATCTCCATCAACATCTTCACCAGCACCATCTCCTCTCAAACCCTAGTTCATCTCTTGTATCCAATTCTTGTCTCATAGTCTGGGATTGGTACCTGTAGGTTGCTATTAGTGTTGATTACTCCTTGTAGTTGATGCTAGTTGGTTTATTTGGTGGAAGATCATATGTTCAGATCCTATATGCATATTAATACTCCTCTGATTATGAACATGAATATGCTTCGTGAGTAGTTACGCTTGTTCCTGAGGACATGGGAGAAGTCTTGCTATTAGTAGTCATGTGAATTTGCTATTCGTTCGATATTTTGATGAGATGTATGTTGTCTATCCTCTAGTGGTGTTATGTGAACGTCGACTACATAACACTTCACCATTATTTGGGCCTAGGGGAAGGCATTGGGAAGTAATAAGTAGATGATGGGTTGCTAGAGTGACAAAAGCTTAAACCCTAGTTTGTGCGTTGCTTCGTAAGGGGCTGATTTGGATCCATATGTTTCATGCTATGGTTAGGTTTACCTTAATACTTTTGTTGTAGTTGCGGATGCTTGCAATAGAGGTTAATCATAAGTGAGATGCTTGTCCAAGTAAGGGCAGCACCCAAGCACCGGTCCACCCACATAACAAATTATCAAAGTACCGAACGCGAATCATATGAACGTGATGAAAACTAGCTTGACGATAATTCCCATGTGTCCTCGGGAGCGCTTTTCTCTATATAAGAGTTTGTCCAGGCTTGTCCTTTGCTACAAAAAGGATTGGGCCACCTTGCTGCACTTTATTTACTTTTGTTACTTGTTGCTCGTTACAAATTATCCTATCACAAAACTATCTGTTACCTATAATTTCAGTGCTTGCAGAGAATACCTTGCTGAAAACCGCTTATCATTTCCTTCTGCTTCTCGTTGGGTTCGACACTCTTACTTATTGAAAGGACTACGATAGATCCCCTATACTTGTGGGTCATCACGACGCAGGACTCGTCGGCCGTGAGGGTTTTTATAGCAGGCCGGTAAGCATTAGGATTTTGGGGGATTTCACCGAGTCGGGCGGGAAGCTTGCGCGGGAATGGGCTCACCGATGATTCATTGGCGCCACCGTTTGGCAAAAAGAACGCCCCCGCGCGCTGCGCAAGCTTGCGCTGTAAGCCATCTGCGGCAGCGGGGTGACAAGACGTGCGAGAGGAGGACGAAAGGCCACGTACACATACGGTTAATAAAAAAATGTTTGTGATTTAATTACCTACTATACCACCGTCCTGGTTTATACGTATGATTTAACTAATAAAATACGAATGCATGTTGCCAAAGATTATATAGTTGGATTTGTATTTGAACATAGTTTCCAATTATATAATTTTTAAAACATGCATTAACATTTTGTTGGTTAAATTTGAGGGCAAAGTATGGCACGGAATATAAAGGAGACTATAGACTAGACGGAGGTGGTACCACACGACCGCTCTCTACGCAGCGACGCAACTGTCGGCCGGCTTGTAGGCGACCATTTGCTGTGTGTTCAACTGCTCCATGCATGTGGTTGCTTGCGGTTCAGGCGGCCGCGGCGCGCTCTGCTCTCGCGTCCCTCCGGGTGCTCTGCCCGTGTCCCTCCACGCGCGCTACCAGTGTTTTGGGCCGGCGCACGATCACGCACGTTCGTGTGCAAGCGGTTGCGCCAGGCGCGGCGCGACGATGCAGTTACCCGCTGCAAAAACTGCCATGTGGACGCGCCGAGAATCCACGCCGCCCGGCCCCCTTTTATTCCTACGGCCATTTACCTTCATATCTCGTCTCACACGTCACAATAAGCACACCTACGAGGACACATACAGAGAGGACATCCAGCGGTTCCATTGGCGCTCCCCGTGGCTCCAATAGCGCTCCCAGCGACCGACGACGACAACGGCGGGCAGTTCACCACGCATCACGTAGTGGACACCCACGTGAGGGGGAAGGCCCTCTTGGTGGTGTACACGAACGATCCGGTCTCGGTGGAGAGCTCCATCCAAACTATGGAGCAGTTCCTTGCCGAGGACAAGTACCGAGTGGTCGGCTTCGACCTCGAGTACACCATCGGTCGTGCCGGGCACGATCAGAAGGTTGTCGTCGCCCAGTTGTGCGTGCGACATGACGTCCTCGTTTACCACTTCCACCTTGCCACAAGGCCTTGCGAGCGTTTCTCCAGGTTTATCAAGAGCTCCGACTACAGTTTCGCTACGGTGGACACCACCAACGATCTAAAAGCGCTCAAGGTTTCGGACTTGAAATGTCCGAATCTTGTCAACATCCAGCACCAATACAAGGTCTGGGGCACCGACAAAAGCAAACTGAACTCCCTGGTTGACCTCGCCTCGGCCATCATCGACCCCTACTACGCGAAGATGAAGCAAGAGAGCAATAAGGACAAGAACGCCTGGCACAGTGTGTGGCATAAGAGATTGGATGAACAACATGTCAAGTACACGGCCATGGACGCGTACACAAGCTACGAGATGTACAAGCGGATCGTTGACATGAGGAACTGTCTTCTTCCTGACCCAGACGAGGGATCGAGCCACATAGCAGTGGCGGGAGCGTCACAAGAAGTAGATGACTAGACGATCGTTTCTCCTACTTTAGAATGCATGCGATTGTTTATTGAGGTGTGTGCGAATGATCTGTATAGTCACTTATGTAATTGGATGTTTATTTCAGTTATATATATACATGTTATTCTACTGTAGACAGAGCAATTCACACGGCTTATTAGCAGCAATCGTCTGTGTTATTACTAGTCTTCGCACACATTTCAGATTACGGACCTGTTTGCCGCGTATCACACCCATCTTGTTCAGTTGAACCGTTTCCATTGTGTTGCCTAATCACACACAGTTCATCCCAGTGAACCGTATGCTGTATATCGCACACGCCTTCATCTGGCTGCCCGTTTCTTTTGTGCCTCCTCATCACAAATAGTTCATTGAGCTGAACCGTATGCCCTGCATCGCACATGCAACTAAATTCTGAACCGTGTTTGATGCATCTGTCATCGCAAACGTTTTGCACCTTTTTTGACAGTTTTTTTACACCATCGTTTGCGATTATGGCATCGCACACAGTTTCGTCGAAGGGTCTCTGATCGTAGTGTCGCATTTGGACCATCCTGCAGTAGTGATCCATCATGCATCTAGAGTATTAAGTTCATAAGAACGGAGTAACGCATTAAGCAAGATGACATGATGTAGAGGGATAAACTCAAGCAATATGATATAAACCCCATCTTTTTATCCTCGATGGCAACAATACAATACGTGCCTTGCTGCCCCTGCTGTCACTCGGAAAGGACACCACAAGATTGAACCCAAAACTAAGCACTTCTCCCATTGCAAGAAAGATCAATCTAGTAGGCCAAACTAAACTGATGATTCGAAGAGACTTGCAAAGATATCAAATCATGCATATAAGAATTTAGAGAAGAATCAAATATTGTTCATAGATAATCTTGATCATAAACCCACAATTCATCGAATCTCGGCAAACACACTGCAAAAAGTATTACATCGAATAGATCTCCAAGAACATCGAGGAGAACTTTGTATTGAGAACCAAAGAGAGAGAAGAAGCCATCTAGCTAATAACTATGGACCCGAAGGTCTGTGGTAAACTACTCACACATCATTGGAGAGGCTATGGTGTTGATGTAGAAGCCCTCCGTGATCGAATCCCCCTCCGGCAGATCACCGGAAAAGGCCCCAAGATGGGATTTCACGGGTACAGAAGGTTGTCGTGGTGGAAAAGTGGTTTCGTGGCTCTCCTGGATGTTTTCAGGGTATAAGAGTATATATAGGTGAAAGAAATAGGTCAGTGGAGCTACGAGGGGCCCACGAGGGTGGGGGGCGCCCCCTCCTGCCTCGTGGCCTCCTCGTTGCGTCTCTGATTTCCACTCCAAGTCTCCTGGATTGCGTTTGTTCCAGGAAAGATCCTCGCGAATGTTTCATTCCGTTTGGATTCCGTTTGATATTCCTTTTCTGCGACACTGAAATAGGCAAAAAAATAGCAACTGTCACTGGGCCTCCGGTTAATAGGTTAGTCCTAAAAATAATATAAAAGAGCATATTAAAGCCCATTAAACATCCAAAACGGATAATATAATAGCATGGAACACAAAAATTATAGATACGTTGGAGACGTATCAGATCACACCTTAGTGCTCTTTGGGTGTTAATAAAATGGCGATGTGAACTAGAATTTTGACTCTAGTAAACCCTTTGGGTGTTGGCCACATGGCGATGTGAACTATGGGTGTTAATCACATGGTGATGTGAACTATTGGTGTTAAATCACATGGCGATGTGAACTAGATTATTGACTCTAGTGCAAGTGGGAGACTGAAGTAAATATGCCCTAGAGGCAATAATAGAGTTGTTATTTATATTTCCTTATATCATGATAAATGTTTATTATTCATGCTAGAATTGTATTAACCGGAAACTTGATACATGTGTGAATACATAGACAAAACAAAGTGTCCCTAGTATGGCTCTACTTGACTAGCTCGTTAATAAAAGATGGTTAAGTTTCCTGACCATAGACATATGTTGTCATTTGATGAATGGGATTAAATCATTAGGAGAATGATGTGATGGACAAGACCCACCCGTTAGCTTAGCATAATGATCGTTAAGTTTTATTGCTATTGCTTTCCCCGATAATGCACGTCATAATAAGCCTTGCAAGCAATGTGACTAATGAGTTAGTTGCGGGATGATGCATTACGGAACGAATAAAGATACTTGCCGGTAATGAGATTGAACTAGGTATGAAGATACCGACGATTGAATCTTGGGCAAGTAACATACCGATGACAAAGGGAATGACGTATGTTGTCATTACGGTTTGACCGATAAAGATCTTCGTAGAATATGTAGGAACCAATATGAGTATCCAGGTTCCGTTGTTGGTTATTGACCGGAGATGTGTCTCGATCATGTCTACATAGTTCTCGAACCCGTAGGGTCCGCACGCTTAACGTTTGATGACGATTTGTATTATGAGTTATGTGTTTTGGTGACCGAAGATTGTTCAGAGTCCCCGATGAGATCACAGACATGACAAGGAGTCTCGAAATGGTCGAGAGGTAAAGATTGATATATTGGACGATAGTGTTCGAACACCGGAATGGTTTCAGAGTGTTTCAGATATTTATCGGAGTACCGAGGGGTTACCGGAACCCCCCGGGAAAAGTAATGGGCCACAATGGGCCATAGGGGAGAGAGAGGGCAGCCCACAAGGGGTGGCGCGTGCCCCCCATGGGGAGTCCGAATTGGACAAGGGGAGGGGGCACAACCCCCCTTTCCTTCTCCCTCTCCCTCTCCTTCCCCCTTTCCCCCCTCTGAAAGAAGGAAGGGGGAGGCCGAACAGGACTTGGAGTCCTAGTAGGACTCCCCCCTTGGGGGCGCGCCTAGGCCGGCCCTCTCCCTCTCCCTCCTTTATATACGGGGGCAGGGGGGCACCCCAAAGCATATCAATTGTTTCTTAGCCGTGTGCGGTGCCCCCCTCCGCCGTTTACTCCTCTGATCATATTGTCGTAGTGCTTAGGCGAAGCCTTGCGCGGATCACATCACCATCACCGTCACCATGCCGCCGTGTTGACGAAACTCTCCCTCGACACTTTGCTGGATCAAGAGTTCGAGGGACGTCATCGAGCTGAACGTGTGCTGAACTCGGAGGTGTTGTACGTTCGGTACTTGATCGGTTGGATCACGAAGACGTTCGACTACATCAACCGCGTTAAACTAACGCTTCCGCTTTCGGTCTACGAGGGTACGTGGACACACTCTCCCCCTCTCGTTGCTATGCATCTCCTAGATAGATCTTGCGTGATCGTAGGAATTTTTTTGAAATTGCATGCTACGTTCCCCAACAGAGTGACGGCAGGCGGCGAGGTAGTGTCTGACATCTCATCGAGTCTTCCTCCACGTCGGTTGCCTCCTTGGAGGCGTATGCTAGGACGTCGGTTAAATCTTCGACGGTAGCGACTAGGTGGGTTTAAAATTCCAACCTCTCTATATTTCCCCCAGATTCGATCGTAAACCGATGTTTGATTGTTTGAGATTGTGAGGCCCTGAATCTGGTCTAACATCTTGTTCAGAAGTGCCTTGTTGGCCTTGCCCATATCTTGATTGAAAGTTGGGCTTAGCTGCAGTCTGCCCGAGATCCCATCTAGTGTGGCCTCAGGATTTTCGCCGGCCAAACTTGACGTCTGAACCACTGGGGTAATTCTCGGCTCTATGCTTGAAGCTAGATCCAAGGTGTGGTCCGTGCCATGGTCCTGGTCCAAGATTGAATCTGAGATCATATAAAGGCATTAGAGGAGTCATCGGATTGGTCTGACACCCAGTCCAAAAATGCAAGCTCGTCACGGGCACCCGCAGCGTATTCCAGATTTCCAAACTTGATGGTCTGGCCAGGAGCGAACTTTTCTATCTAGCCGAGGTGGCCAGTCGAATTGGCGTTGAGCGTGACGCTGCCGAAGACAAAAAGCTGACCGGGGAAGAAGGTCTTCCCATAGCCAATGTTGTCATCGCTCCGAAGATGAGCCATCAAGCTGCTTTGGCCACACAACGGGAACTGCATGGGCCACCAATATCGGGGTTGAATCCGGCGGATCTCGGGTAGGGGGTTCCGAGCTGTCGATCTTAGCTTGATGGTAACAAGACAGAAGAGGGACATGGTGTTTACCCAGATTCGGGCCCTCTCGAAGAGGTAAAACCCCATGTCATGCTTTGATTGTATTAATGTGATGGGGTACAAAGTACATGATGATCCACCTCGAGATCGTACGTGTAGGTCTCTAACTCTACCCTACGGACTAAACCTCTTGGCTTATATAGGCACCGGGGATGCTTAGGGTTACATGTAGGTCGGTTACATCTAGGGATAAACATGCCGATGAAACACATGCATTGAAGTATGCACCAAGTATTCGGAGAATTCCATCTTAAGTACACAAATGGGTCATGGCAAACATGACCCATTCTTCGGTTGCCTATGGGTCCTCGGGCGGGCCCATTGACTGGCAGGCCGACGTGGTTAGCACCCCTAGTCCAGGACACCGCCACGCCCCCCGTTGTGGCCGCTGTTGCTCCGCTGCTAATGGGCTGTCGCTGTGCGAGATAGCAAGCTCGCGGCCGTCTAGGTCACGGCCGAGGCGACCGGGCGCCGACGAAGGTGGCCCGTGGTGGTCGGCAAATGTGGCAGGGAGGTTAGGACGCATCGTTCCGCCGTTCTCGCGTGTGCACCACCTTTGCTTCATGGAGAGGAGATAGGGGGCTGGCGCCAGGAAGGGATATGAAGAACGGCGTTGGGGTCTTCGACGAGACGGTCACCAGCAGAAAGATCAGTGAGGATGGGTGTGGGCGTCGATGGTATTCAGTGGCCGCACGCGGGATGCAGGGGCGAGGCGGGAGCCCTTTTATAGGTCTATCCGACGATGAAACGGTGGTTGCAGTGGGTGACTCGTGCAAGGGATTGGAGAAAGTTTTCTAGAAAAAGGGGAGAAAGACGAAGCCATGAGGGGTTATCCCTTTTGTCATTGGCAAGATGCACACAGATCCGTACCACGCCATATCCTAAATAAATACAGTGTTCTCTTCTGATTGATCGATTTACGCTGCAAAACAAAACTCAAATAAAAACCTCAAACAAGAAACTTAGTGGGAAATAGGGTTTGGGGGATAGATTGATTTTTGTTCGAAAAAGTTGTTTTGACATCCAAATCATTCGGGTAGTGCCAACCCCCGTATAGAACCCAAGCCAGCAGCCATGCTCCGTCGCCTCCTACTCCGCCGAGCTCGTCGGCGCCATTGCTCCTCCTCATTCTCCTCCGCCTTGCCCCTCTCTTCGCCGACCTTTGCCGTCTTCGGCGCCAACACCGGCGTCGGCAAGACCCTCGTCTCCGCGGGCCTCGCTGCCTCCCTCCTCCGTTCCCACGCCGCCTCCCCCTCCGCCGTCCTCTACCTCAAACCGCTCCAGACCGGCTTCCCCGCCGATTCCGACGCGGGGTTCCTCTACCGCAGGGTCCCCGCGCTTGTCCGCCCCTCCCACGCCGCGCACCTCGTCGCCTCCATCGACACCCTCTCCCCTGCCCCGTCAGTGGAAACCCCATCCTCTTCCCGCGAGGAGGCGGCCTTCTCCTACGATGGGGAGGGTAAGGCGGTGAGGAAGCTTCTGGCTTGCAGGACGCTGTACGCATGGCGGGAGGCGGTGTCGCCGCACCTTGCGGCGGAGAGGGAGGGGATGACGGTAGAAGACGCGCATGTGAGGTCGCTCCTGGCGGCGTGCCTCTCCGAGGGGGAAAATTTGGGGAAGGGGGAGGGGGATGTGTGGAAGCTGGTCGAGACCGCCGGCGGCGTGGCCAGCCCGGGCCCGTCTGGCACGCTGCAGTGCGATCTCTACCGGTGCGTTCTGATGCCTCTTCAGCCGTAAATATGCTGTTTTATTTGTTAATGTTACCAAACGCGTACAAGTACACATGTTCTCCGGGGTGTTCAGTTTGAATTAATTGATTTCTCAAAAAGAAGAAGTTTGAATCAATTGAGGAAATGAAATGGTGCGCAATTTAGTACTCCCGCCGTTCCAAAATAGATGACCCAACTTTGTACTAACTTTGTACTAAAGTTAGTATAAAGTTGAGTCATCTATTTTGGAACAGAGGGAGTATGATGCAATTGACGTTTCTGCTATATATACCCGTTTCCCGTGTTTAGTCCAGTGATATAGTCTGATTTTCGTTCTGTCTATTCACAAGGGATCTCAATACCTAAAAAAAATCGTTAGCCTATTCCATCGAAATCACTATCACATTGGTGTAGTTTGTAAGAAGATATCATGCAAGCTGGAGATAACAATGATGGTTAGTGAGCATGATAATTGCGGTGAACGATCTGCTGCTTTGAAGTTTTCTTGAGGTTGTATGTTGGATATCCTGTTGATTTGTTGTGTTCTCAACTTTTCATTTACTGGAGCAGTTTATGTTTTTGATTCTACAAGTGCTGAAAGTAATCACATATTTGGTGACCATTTGTGAAATATTTCCGATGTATGTCTGCACACTATTTTTCTAACATGTTTTATTTCTTGGGAAATTATGGTGATCTTACCAGACATAGAGCATACTTCAAAATCCTTTAAACCACGTTCGAATTGGTTACATGATTGCATCTATTTTTAAAGAACCCTGTGGCCTATTTAATTGTTCACACAAACTTCATTACTGCTCGGCGTATTAGATTGATTTACATCAACACACTTCTTGGTTCTGTGACTATTGACAGGCACTTTAGGTTGCCTACTATTCTTGTTGGAGATGGCCGTCTTGGTGGTATTTCAGGCACTTTATCGGCATATGAAACTCTGTTGCTCAGGGGGTATGATGTTAGCGCAGTAATTTTGGAAGATTGTGGTTTGTCAAACGACAAGTTCTTGCTTTCTTACTTGAGAAATAGGTAACATGCTTCAGTCTTATTGTTATTTTTATAAATGTTTTAGCAGCTCGATTTCATTGATACGACAGCTTCACAATGTTTGTATTATTTAGGGTACCAGTGCTTGTTTTGCCACCTATTCCAGAAGATCCATCAGATGACCTAACTGATTGGTTTTCCGAATCATCTTCAGTTTTTGGTTTGCTTGAAGATGCCCTGCGATCTTTTCATTTGAAAAGAATTCAGAGGTTAAACAGTATGCAAAGAAAATCAAAGGATTTACTGTGGTGGCCCTTCACTCAGCACAATCTTGTACCTGTAGATTGTGTTACAGTAATTGATTCGCGTTGTGGTGAGAGTTTTTCAGCATACAAGGTTTGTCCAATGTATATTCCAAGCTTTTGAAAAGAAATTTAAAATGAAGCTTTGAAACATCAGCGGCGTTGTTATGGAATCTTTTGATGTAGGTGAAAGACAGCAAGATGATGATGATCCCTCAGTTTGATGCATGTGCAAGTTGGTGGACTCAAGGACCTGATTCTAAGTTGCAGGTTATTCTTGCACTTCCTGTATTTTCAAAATCTCCTTTACCTTGGTTTGCTAAGGGAACTCTTATTGCAGGTGTTCTATGGCTAAAGTTCTGTATGTTGAACTAATGACATGCAATTTTTGTGGCCTAAATTTCTCTTTCATCATCAGATTGAACTTGCAAGAGATATGGGCTACGCTGCTGCTAGGTATGGCCATGTGATGTTTCCAGAGAATGCTCATGAGCCTGCTCTTCGTTGTGCTGAACTTTTGCTTGGGGGAATTGGTAAAGGTTGGTACTTTTACTTGTTTTTCATCTATAATAATGTATGTGCAGCAGAACCAAACTGTACGAGTATAAGTCACCCCTTAACGAATAAAATGGTGTATTAGTATGAAAAATGACTTGTTTAAAGCACCCTTTAGCTACCAAATTCTGCAGCTTAGAGCTTATTGTTCGCACCTGAACACGTCATTGTGTGCCTCCGACATCGAGCGTGATATGCTAGACACGTCGTCAGAGGAGCCTCACCGGGAGCGTGATAGGCAAGACACGCCGACGGATCCCTTGAGACCCGAAACCCCACACGCCCGGGAGGGACCCCTTCAAGGTGCGTGGCGGCAATGGGCTGCCCTAGTTCGGCTTGGTCGCCCCTAGAGCGTTGAGGTTCGCTGACATTGAACACGAAGAACAAGAAGCAAAAAACCAGGGCAAAGGAGACGTAGATAGGACATAAAAGTGACAGCAAGATAGACAAGACTCCCAACAAGATGACGATAACGCGTCGGATCAGACAAGAGCTCGCCATCAGAAGCGCGAAGGTTAACATTGAGCTCCATAGGAGTCTCGATAGTGCGCTCATCACTAAGAGCCGCACGAGCAAGAAGATCCTGGATATACTTTTCTTGGGAAATAGAAAAGCCATCAGAGGTGGAGGAAACCTCAATCCCAAGAAAGTAACGAAGAGGACCAAGATTAGACATAAGAAACTGCTCATTGAGACGGGCCTTGACAAAGGCAATGTACTCAGAATCATCACCAGTGATGATCATGTCATCAACATATAGAAGAAGACGAGTGCGACCACGAGTAGAAAGGTGGACAAACAACGCCGAATCATGAGCTGCAGTTACCATAGAGGCAAAACGCTCAAACCAAGCACGGGGGACTTGCTTAAGGCCATATAGAGAGCGACGAAGACGACAAGCCATGCCGTCAGGAACTGAATACCGAGGTGGTGGCTGCATATAAACTTCCTCACGCAACTCACCATTAAGAAAGGCATTCTTAACATCAAGTTGAGACACAGACCAGTGGCGAACAGAGGCCACGACAAGAAGTGTGCGGACAGTGGTCATATGGGCCATAGGAGCACTCATCATAATCACGACCATGCTCCTGCTGAAAGCCACGAGCCACAAGACGAGCTTTATAACGCTCAAGAGAACCATCAGAGCGAGTCTTAATCTTATAGGCCCACTTACAAGTGATTGGACGAACATAGGGAGGAAGAGAAACCAGGTCCCATGTGCCATTGCGCTCAAGGGCAGCAATCTCCTCTGCCATCGCAAACTGCCATTCAGGATGAACAATAGCATCTCGATAAGTAGTCAGCTCAAGAACAGTCGAAAGACCATAGTGAGAAGGAGAATATCGGTCAGGGGCGGACAAGGCCGAGGACGAAGACCATAAGTCGGGTGAGAGGAGGAAGACGACACACCAGAAGTAGAAGGCACATCTGTAGACTTATCCACAACACGTGAACGACGAGTATAATGGAAAGGAAAGGAGGGAAGAGGTGGAATCACTGGAGGTGGAGACGGGGAATGTATCGGTGATGAAGGTGGAGAAGTGGAAGGTATCGGTGATGAAGGTGGGAAGTTATGCGATGAGGGAGGAGAAGAAACCGTAGGAGAGGACGGGGTCGGTTCTGTAACAGCGGGACGAGGAGTAAGAATACCGGGCACAAAGGGTGGTGTATCCGGAAATGTAAGGAATGAGATGTCCTCCGTAGAAAAAGCCGAGGAGGACAGACGCGAGTAGAAGGGACGAGATTCATCAAAGGTCACATCCCGGGAAATACGCATCCGGCGATCGACAGGATCCCAACACCGATAGCCCTTATGCTCATCACTGTATCCAAGGAAGACACACTCAACAGACTGAGCGGTCAGTTTGGTGCGTTCACGAGAGGCAAGCAAAACATAGCAAACGCAACCAAACAAACGGAGCGCCGAATAATCAGGAGAACGACTAGAAAGACGCTCGAGAGGAATACCACCCTGTAGAGCAGCAGAAGGCTGAATGTTGATGAGGTAGGTGGAAGTGGTAACAGCCTCAGCCCAAAAGTGAGGCGGAAGAGAGGCGGCAATCATCATTGCATGCGTCGTCTCAAGAAGGTGACGATGCTTGCGCTCAGCCACACCATTCTGAGCATGAGCACCAGGGCAAGAGAACCGAGTAAGAGTACCCTGCTCAGCAAGAAATCCTCGCAGTGCATGGGAGATATACTCACCAGCTGAATCTGCGCGGAAAACATGAATAGGAGTGGAATACTGGGTATGAACCATGGGAGCAAACTTTTTGTATATAGGTAAGACCTCACTACGAGAAGACATGAAATAGATCCAAGTGTATCGAGAAAAAACGTCTATAAAGATAATATAGTTGCGATGACCCCCTTTCGAAGCGAAGGGAGCCGGACCCCAAACATCAGAGTGAACGAGATCAAAAGGACGCTCGGACACTGACTCACTGTGAGGGTAGGGTAGCTGAATCTGCTTACCAAGTCTACAACCCAGACAATCCAACGAAGCGTTACCGGAGACAGACCCCAGAACACCGCGATGAACCAAAGACGAGAGACGAGAACCACATAAATGGCCAAGACGATGATGCCACTGCTGAAAAGAGCTAGTAGATGCAGCTATAGGGGCCGCGAGACTGGCGGTGGTGGCAGCGGAGTGAAGACAAAGCCAGTCAAGCTCCCAAAGACCATCAAAGCGTCGAGGGCCAGCACCAAGCAAAGTGCCCGTGTGACGATCCTGAACAGAACATGAATCGAAGTCGAGAATGACCCTACAACTAGAGTCGACAATCTGACCACCAGATATGAGCTGCATGGTAAGTCGAGGAACATGAGCGACAGAGGGGAATGAAGAAGTGCTAAGAGTGCCTTGACTAGCTACAGGGAGGGGAGTGCCATCAGCCGTAAGAACACGTACATGAGACTCGACAGGTTGAATGGAGGTCAAAGTGGAAGAATCATAAGTCATGTGAGAAGACGCTCCAGTATCAAGAATCCATGGGGATGTACCTGAATAAGTAGAAGGTGGTTTCTCAGTGCCAGAAGAGTCAGCCACAGAACCTGCAGAAACCGTCGGTGAAGAATCCCAAGCATCAAGCAGGCATTTCAACTGTGCAATCTCATGCGCAGACAAGGACACGGTCGAAGAGGTCGAGGTAGAAACACCTGCTGACGATGAGCAGTCGCCTCCACCCATGGAAGCCGCGTGCAGAGTCGACCGAGAGTAGCGAGTCGACGTAGAGCCGCATGTGAAAGCCACTGGGGGATTCGAGGTAGAGCGGTCACCGCCGAATGTGGAAGCCTCGTCATGAGTCGACGTAGGGCGACAATCACCAGGTGCGGAAGCCGTGGGAAGAGTCGCTGAAGAACGACCAACACCATCAAGTGAAGCGGCTAGACGAGGCGGTGCAGCTGCCGAAGGAGTCGATGTAGAACGGTCAGCAACACCCGTGGATGTCACATAAGATCGAAGTAGGGCGACAACCACCACCTCCAAGCGAGCGAGCACGAAGCACCGAGGAAAAGCGCATGTGCGAGACGGGGTCTGTACGGAATACCGTCGAGAAACACTGGCAACGCGGGAGAGGCGTACCCGGCGAAAGCATTGCACCTTTTTTTTACTCTTTTTTCTCTCTCTCTTTTTTTGGAGTGTCAGTCAACATAGCAGAGTCCGAAACAAGGCCCAAGGCAGCAGCGAGGCCCAAAACGAAGCAGCCAAAAGGGCTGAAGGTGCCAATGATCTGCAACTGGATCGACTCATTCCGAGTCAATCCACAGACGACTTGATCTAGAATTCGAGCGGGCGAGCAGCAGCCGACCGGAGGGCGCCGGCGGGAGGTGGGAATCGAAGTCGGCGGCGGCGGAGAAATCACGGGACCGCGGCAGGGAGGCGGCGGCGGCCGGCGGAAGTCGCGGGGAGCGGCCTGGAGGCGGCGGCCGGTAGAGAAGTCGTGGGGCGCGGCCGGGAGGCGGCGGCGACTAGCGGAGAAGTCGCAGGGCCGCGGCCTACGAGCGAGCGCACGCTGCTCCGTGCAATCAGAATGAGGCATAAGGGCTCGATCCTGATCTGCGACGAGGCGTACAGAGAGGGAGCAACGTGGTGGTGGCGATTTGGTGGCGATAGACTTCGGCAGGACCTGATCGGCTGGCGAACTAGGCGGAGACCGGTAGCAGCGGCGACCTACGGAACTGGATCGGAAGAGCACGAGTTGCGGCGTGCGAAAAAAAACCCTACAGCTCTAATACCATGTTAGAATAGCAACTTAATCTTATTAGGAGGCCAAAGGCAGCATATATACAAGTACATGAGGATGCCAAAAGGCTAGAATGCAAAAGACCAAAAGTCATCACTAATATAACTCTAACAACACAAATGTCTTCATGTACCTCTCTCATAGCAATTCTTGAAAAATATACGACCAAATTTGCAAATAGGTAAATTACTTGTCAGATGTACCTGTTCAAATATGTTGGGGAAGCACGATGATTGCGTGATTTGAATGATATCTTGCTCCGCTTTCTGATGGCTCTCCAACACCTTGTCATCTTCTTCTGGATCCTGTGCCTCATCACTCTAATGCTTCATGTCAACCGAACTTTGTTCGGCTACATATGTTTGTTGTTGATGCTCGTCAATTTCTTTGGCACGAAACTCATGGTGCAGAATGAAAGCTCCCTTAACTCCAGAGAAATCAAGCACGATCGTCTTGCCATGTCCTTGCTCAACCAAGCTTGCCTCTTTTGATTTGATAGATCCGAAACATGTACAACTTGATTTGGCCCTCCAATAACCGAACTACCCTTATCATTTGAATGACTCCTCATCAACTCTTATCAATTGGCATAGCTTTTTTTTCTTGCTTAATTCTACCCGTATTGCAACATAATCTGAATCTGCCCCCTTTTTATTTGTTCAAGGCAAAGAGCATTATTATACCTTGGTGCAGCGGTAAAGCTGTTCACCCATAGTTAGGCAATGAGATATGTGTGATGCCGAGACTTTGCAATTGTGTAGGGGACGTATAATATGCTATGGTACTAGGTGAAGGCATATGCACTCCTGCAGAACTTTTATTCATTCGGTTATGATCATTGTGAAGGTGTGGTGCCGAATTATGGATATTAACATTTGCATATGGTGCTGAAACTTAGTAACATGAGGGGTATCACATGACAGTTGAAGGTAATTAGCAGAATAACTAGCAGTAGCATGGCCTGTTCTCCCATCCGTTGATGTGTTTAATGGTAGACTTGCATATTGTGAGTTAATTGCTGATGGATAAAACAGTGAAATATCCACTTGCATCTGCAATCCCACAAATCCATATGCAAGTGGATATTTCACTGTATGGACTACATACGGAGCAAAATGAGTGAATCTACACTCTAAAATATGTCTATATACATTCGTATGTAGTCTATATTGAAATCTCTGAAAAGACATATTTAGGAACGGAGGGAGTAGATTGGTAGATAATTGTGCTTACCTGAAGAAAGGAGACAGCAAAACGGGCACATTTGTGAACAAATGATATGTGCTTATCTGATTCATATTGATCTTATAAATTTTCCACACAAAAACATTATTTCTGGTTTGCTGAGATAATGATGTTTCAGTTGTTCTTGTTTCATTATTAGTGTCCTGTTATTCAAGTCACATTGCTCAAGAACATTTTATTCATTGCACATAGCTTCCTTGTAATTTGTTGGTCAGATTGGGCTTCCAGAGTTTATTATTCGGACAATGGATCAACGGCAATTGAAATAGCTCTAAAGATGGCATTTCGCAAGTTTTCACTTGATCGTGGAATTCTACTCGATAGTGACAAGAGTATCACCAACGAAAGAAATATTCAGTTAAAGGTTTGCTGCTCTTATACTAGACATACTTATCCTCATTGTTTTTAGGTTTTCTGGAGCAGCATAAGGTTGTGGAGGAGTAACTCCACCTTGCTGCTACAATGTGTACAACACAAGTGTTGAAGGAACAACTTCAACGTGCTGCGCTAGATATCGCTCTAGAGGCGGAGACAGGGCCGAAATGGCAGCAGGAGTTCAATCCAAAACTCCTAGAACGCAAGATCCAAGATCTTAGATAACAACACCAAGTTCTATTATAGGTAGTGGGGGTACATAGTCTGGGTACAAACTAGAGGTGAGGACCTCTATTTATAGGGCTTTGGGAAGCCTTCACATACTTCTACTTATGGCTTGAACACTCTAGAAAACATTACTTAAGATTCACCATTCTACTCATAGCTACTCACAACTAGAGGACTCTAGAAATCAGTAGGTAGGGTAGAAAAGAAAAGGAAACACTACACTATTGTGGAAGCATCTAGAAGTAGCCAAACAAATTTGACATGTGATTTTGTTTTATTTTCTTTTTCCTCATCATTCTTCCCTGGTTGTTTGGAACTCGCCTCGAGTTATCTTCATAGAGCGCTTCTTTTGGATGGTAGATAGTCAAGTCCGCAACATTGAAAGTGTTGGATATACCCATGTCACTTGGAAGATCTATCACATAAGCATTATCATTTATCTTCCTCACAATAGAGAAGGGCCCATACCTTTGCTGCCTAAGCTTCCCTTTAACACCTAAAGGCAGCCTCTCTTTTCGAAGGTAGACCATCACCTTATCACCAATTTGGAATGATTTCGGCCTCCTTTTGCAGTCAGCAAGTTGTTTATATTTCTGATTTTGTGCTTCCAAAACACCACGAATTTCTTCAAATAACTCAGTGTAATTATCAGCAACGGACAATGCTGATTTTGAGTTTCCCCTTGATGGTAGCTTCACCAGGTCCACCACATGTGTTGGAACTTTAGTGTAGACAACGGAAAAAGGACTCGTTCCTGTGGATCTATGCTTGGAGTTATTGTAGGAGAACTCTGCAAGAGATAAAGTCAAATCCCATTGTCCCTTTCTTTCTCCACAAATGCACCGGACCAGATTACCCAAAAATTTGTTCACCACTTCAGTTTGTCCATCTATTTGTGGATGGGCAGTGCTAGAAAATTTCAATTCAGTGTTGAATTGCTTCCAAAAAGTGAGCCAAAATGCAACAAGAAATTGCTATCATGGTCTGAGACGATGGACCTTGGAACTCCATGAAGTCTGACCACTTCCCAAAGAATAGGTTTGCCACATGATGAGCATCCGTTGTCTTGTGGCACGGGATGAAATGAGCCATCTGAGAGAATCTATCCACGACCACAAACACGACATCACTCCCTCGTCTTGTTCTTGGCAAACCCAAGACGAAGTCCATAGAGATGTCCTCCCATGGAGCAACAGGAACAGGCAAAGGCATGTATAACCCTGTGTTTTGGACTTGGCCTTTGCAAGTTTGACATATCGGGCATCGCTGAACAAACTTTCCACCATCTCTCTTTAGTTGTGGCCAAAAGTAACGAGCTTCCAGGTTAGCGGTAGTCTTGTCACGTCCAACATGGCCACTAAGATCACTTGAATGGAGTTACCGAAAAGGGCTTTCGCCTCGCTTTATATATAAAGCAACAACCAACCGACATCCGAAACCGATACAAACACAACACCCCACACCACACTCACACACACCCAAGGCCAGATACATAGGTGCCAAAGGGCTACAACAACAACATGCCGCACGACTCGAAGTAGACTGCAGGAGAAGACATTAAGCATCACTACAGAGCCGCCGGCGCCCTTCTGATGAAGATATCGCGAAGAGGTGAAGTTGAGGCTCGACGAAACCGAGCGCTCTGAGACGGTGCCTTCGGGAAGGACAATGACACAACAGCGCCGCCACCGCCCGATCAAAAGATCAGATTTTCATCTGAAGCGCGACGAAGGGAGGGAGCAATCAGAACGGAGGCTTCAGAAGATGGCGACACCCACAGGCGTCGTCTCCGGTATGGCCAAACCATACATGGTTTCCACCCTGGCTCGCAAACTCCACCTCCGACGAGAACATCGAGATGGCAGCCACCACATCGCCGACGCAGCCATGGCCACTAGCCGCCCGCACTTGAGCTGCGGGCTCAGCCCACAAGCACAGCGGCTCCCACCTCCCGGGCCGCCGCCCGGGAAACAAGATGCCCCAAAGACCCATCATGACTGTGAATGATGACCAACCGGCAAACTCCGACCGCCGACAGAGCCGCCAGCGACCGGAACGACCGGATCTACCGGGGAGCCACCGGGTCGGAGAAGAGGTCGGGTGGGAGCGGACTACGTCGACGTCCGGCACCCCTGCCGGCGACGGGTGGCCCGACCGCATCGGCGCCACCCATCTCTCCCACCCCCTCTCCAAACATCACCCTTGATGCCCAACCGGAGCTCCCTGCCTGGATCCGCACCTAGCCCAAACCTGTCACCCGCTCAACGACGCGAGAAGCCGAACCAACCACCACCAACAACCATGGGAGAGATCTAGAAGCATCCACAAGGATCGCCCACAGACGAGCGGACGCCGGAGCACGTCCAGCCGCCGCTGCACACGGCCCGCGCATCGAGCCGCCACCACGTCGTCGTGGTCCACTCCATGCTTCAGCCCGAAGACCTCTGCCAACACCCCGCGACCACCACCGCCGGCAAGAGGGACCGAAACCGGCAGCACGCACCTCTAGAGCCTCCCGCAGCCGACCATCACCAGCCTAGGCGCCGCTGCAAGCGCCCAGACCCTGCCGACGAGGCCCCACCCGCAGCCAGACCCAGCCGACATCTGGATCTGGGGCGCATGGGGGAAGCCGCCGCCGCCGGCACGACGCGCACCACCGCCGCCCACAGCCTTCCACGCCACCGCCAGGAGGACGCGACCCCGCCGCCAGCTCCTGGGTGAATGCTGCCGCGCCCTGTGCCGCCGCCCGACGGCCACGGCCCGCGCCGAGCCACCACGAACGGGGGAAGAGGGGCCCGCTGGCAGCGTGCCGAGGCGGCGGCGAGGAGGAGAGAGGGTGGGGAGGGAGGGGAGGGCGCGGTGGCAAGGGTTGCCCCTTCGGTCGCCCGCGGGTGCGACGCGGAGGGGAGTAGGGGCTCTCTGTACTTCTTGGAATGCACAAACGATCATTTTTGAAGAGATAGCCATCTTGCATCAAATAGTCATCACCTAATGGCTAGCCCTGATTTGTTTTACCCAAACATGGCCAAAGTCTTCGTCATCCTCATACAACTCCTTTATTTGATCCATGCCTGAAAGTTCAGCCTCAAAAGAAGTCAAGAGCCATGCACAACGACTCGGCATCAGCCACTCGGTTAGTCGTTCCAGATTTATGCACAATGAGATAGTTAAACCTCTCCAGGTATACTGCCCATCTTGCTAGCATGCGATCAACATGCTTTTGATTTCTAAAATGCATCAAGAATTGATGGTCAATGTAAACGACAAACTCTTTAGGCAGCAAATAGACTTCCCAAGTTTTCAAAGCTCTGAAAATGGCATACAATTCTTGCTGATAAGTATTCCATTTCTTTCTAGCCTCGTTTAACTTCTTACTAAAGAAAGCAATGGGCTTCCTTTCTTGAGATAGAACAGCTCCAATGCCTACTCCACTTGCGTCACACTCCGACTCAAAAACCTTGTTGAAATCAGGTAGCACCAAGACAGGAGCTTGCGAGAGTTTTTGCTTGATCTCATCGAAACTAAC
This sequence comes from Triticum aestivum, assembly GCF_018294505.1. Classification (NCBI taxonomy): domain Eukaryota; kingdom Viridiplantae; phylum Streptophyta; class Magnoliopsida; order Poales; family Poaceae; genus Triticum; species Triticum aestivum. Next base: position 148,324,686 of record NC_057811.1, read on the forward strand.
TTCAGCCGCTTTTGTCCATTGGAACTTTCCTTTTTTCAGGCACTCGGTAATTGGTGCCATGATAGTGCTGAAATTCTTCACAAACAGCCTATAGAAAGTTGCAAGGCCATGAAAACTTCTTACTTCAGAAATGGTCTTTGGAGTTGGCCATTCTCGAATTGCTTCAACCTTAGCATCATCAACACGAATACCGTCACATGTTATGACGAATCCTAGGAAAAGAAGTTGTGTTTGCAGGAAAACACATTTCTTCAAGTTGACGTAGAGCTCATTTTCCCTTGGTACTTTTAGCACCTTTCGAATGTGATCAAAGTGTTCATCCTCGTCCTTGCTATAGATCAAGATGTCATCGAAATAGACCACAACAAAGTGGGATAAGAAGGGTCGAAGGACTTGATTCATCAGGTGGATAAAGGTACTTGGTGCATTTGAGAGTCCAAATGGCATGACTAGTCATTCAAACAACCCTTCCTTTGTTTTGAAGGCTGTTTTCCATTCATCCCCAGGTCTGATACGAATTTGATAATATCCGCTTCTTAAATCTAGCTTTGTGAACACTCTTGCTCCACTAAGTTGATCCAACATATCATCCAGACGGGGAATAGGGAATCTATACCTTATGGTGATCTTGTTAATGGCTCTACTATCCGTACACATTCGCCAAGATCCATCTTTCTTGGGCATGAGCAGGGCTGGTACAACACATGAGCTAATACCTTCTCGAATGTGCCCCTTTTGCAGCAATTCGTCCACTTTCTCCTTCAATATATCATGCTCTTTTGGGCTCATTCGATAGTGTGAAAGATTAGGGAGACTTCCGCCCGGAATTAAGTCGATTCTATGTTGAATCGCCCTCATCGGTGGTAGGCCTTGTGGCTCCCCAAGTATGTTATGAAATTCTGCTAATAAGCCACATACCTTTGCTGGAATTTAACAACCGGTTGCTCTTCTCCTTTTACAATAAGTGCATCAGACAAATCTGCCTCCTTCAAGTGTTCCATAAACTCATTAGAGGTGTTGGTGATAGTTAACATACTTCTCCCTTCGTCCTTAAAGATATTACCATTAGTTTTGTTTCGGAGAATAATGATCTTTCTCTTGTTCCAAATGAAAGAGTAAGAATTTTCCTTGCCTTTGTGTGTAGTATCCACATCAAATTGCTAAGGTCTCCCAAGAACATGGCTGGCATCCATGTCAACCACATGACACAACACATTTGAGCGATAATGTTTGCCCAAAGAAAGTGGCAGGTTGCATTGTTTGGTGATCCTCATATTCACTCCTTTCTTGATCCACCCAATAGTGTAGGGATTTGGGTGATCATGAGTTCCAAGCTTTAAGTGGTTCACCAAATTCTGGGAGATAAGATTCTTGCAGCTGCAACTATCAATCACTAATTTGCATACCTTGCCATTCACCGTGCATTTGCTTTCAAATATTTTCTTTTGTTGTGTGTCGTCAGGTTGTGGTGTGGAACATAGGAGACGCTAAATCACACATACCACCTCTTCACCTTCTTCTTGAAACCTCTTGTCCCTCTACATCTTTCGATTCGTATTCTTCCTCATCATCTTCACCATCATGGATAGTTGTGCTAACAAATTTTAGTGGCAGCCGCTGGATATGTGTCCCTCTTCACCACATTTATAGCACTTTGGGCCTTCATTTGCCTTACCCTTGCCTCTAGTTTGCTTCGAGATGGGTCGTTTTGCCTTTGGTGGAGCGGTCTTTTCTTCCACTCTATTAGTGTGACTCCTAGACGAGCCTTCAGTATGAGGATATGGAGGCTTAGTTGTCTTTCTTGTCTTCACAAACCTCTCGGCCTTCAAGGCTAGAGTTTGTGCTTGATCAATGGACCAGATTTGTTGCATCATCAATCGATCTTGAATAGCATCATTAAGATCATTGATATACCTTGCAACTTGCTGATCCTCAGTTTCGGTAAGGTTGCACCTCACTTCTAGCCTTAGAAACTCCTCTGTGTAATCTGAAACAGTCCTATTCCCTCAATTTTGAAATTGGATAAATGATCTGGTCATAATCAGCAGGCAAAAATCTCCCTTTCAAAAGGCTCTTCATTTGCCGCCTAGTTCTCACATGAGATTCTCCTCTCAGCCTGCGCTCTTCTTGAATGCGGTGCCACCATGCACCAGCTCCTCCTTTCAGCTTGTACGCGACCAAAGGAACACTACGATCTTCCGGAACCTCCATGACCTCAAAAAAAGTCTCCACTTCATATAACCAATCCAGGCAGCCTTCAATATCAACTTTTCCATTAAAAGTTGGGATCTCAGCTTCCACCTTGTATGTATCCCTTGCATATGTAGGGTTGGGTACTCTCCGATATGCATAGAGATCAGGTTCTTCAAGGGCATCATCTTATTCTTCACCTTCAGAAGCTTCAACATAAATTGGCCTTCTTGAACTACGCTGGACTGCACATTGTTGTGGTGGTCTTGCTCCAAGATTACCTCCCCTTCTTCGTCGTTGAACATCTTATTCATTGGCAGCAGGGGGTACACCCTTTCTTATCATCTCAACCAGCTGATCAAATCTCCGATTAAGATCTTCACGCAGCTCTTTGATTTGTCATTCTGCAGCATCCATTCTCTTCTCCAATTGCTCCATTGCTTGCTGCAGCTCGCTTTCAAAGAGAACAACAAGAACTATATCGCTCTAGAGACGGAGATAGGGCCGATATGGCAGCAGGAGTTCAATCCAAAACTCCTAGAACGCAAGATCTAGTCCAAGATCTTAGATAAGAACACCAAGTTCTATTATAGGTAGTGGGGGGGGGGGTACATAGTCTGGGTACAAACTAGAGATGAGGACCTCTAGAATGCAAGATCTAGTCCAAGATCTTAGATAAGAACACCAAGTTCTATTATAGGTAGTGGGGGGTACATAGTCTGGGTACAAACTAGAGATGAGGACCTCTATTTATAGGGCTTTGGGATGCCTTCACATACTTCTACTTATGGCTAGAATACTCCAGAAAACATTACTTAAGATTCACCATTCTACTCATAGCCACTCACAACTAGAGGACTCTAGAAAACAGTAGGTAGGGTAGAAAAGAAAAGAAATACTACACTAGCGTGGAAGCATATAGAAGTAGCCAAACAAATCTGACATACAATTTTCTCTTTTTTTCTCTTTCCTCGTCTAGTGTTCCTCATCAGTTTCTTTTGGACTCACTCAGTTTACAGTTGACCCAGTTTTTATTAGTTAGGACTCTTGTTTCACCTCTAGCCTACCCCAATTTGTTTGGGACTAAAGGCTTTGTTGTTGTTGTTGTTGTAGGACTCTAGTTTCTTACTCGCTAGATATGGTTGTACTAGTTTCTTCGAACTCTCTCTGCACTTCACCATTATCGTGTTTAATATTACTCTATGGTCGATTGCATTACTCTATGTGAGTGTTGGCTAAGATAGGATGGCTACGCTCGTTTTGAGTGGTCGAACAGCCAAAACAGACTCCGTATGAGAAAATTATGACCGTTTTATTAAATACTGCGCAAAACTGATTCTGACCCGAACTTAGAGACTAGTTCTAGTCTAGTCGGATCCAAAAAAAATCCAATTGGGCGGAGTGAAGATGCAAGCAACCGGAAGCATGATTATGACTGAGGGCGGTGGTGGGGACGTACTGGAATTTGATGGATGTCGGTGGTCGGCAGTGGAGGGGCAGATGGTGCGGTTGCGGCGGCGTGACCAGTGTGAACAGAACTCAAAACTATAAAGGACTAGAACCTAAAACCTACAACTCTACATGACGATGTAGACGTAAACTCAAAGGTGGAATGCACTGAAAAGAAAAATTGTGACGGCTCAGATTGGCTTGGACAGGATGATCTAACCCTAATTTTCTTGACTTTTTCATGGACTATAGGTATAAAGAACAAAAATTAATCTAGAGTACAATTTTTTTTTAAAATCTCAGCGAGCAACCTGGAAATCTGATACCACGTGATAGGTACATGGTGTCCTGATCTTTCAATGAGATAGTATCGATTTTGTTAGAGACTTTGACGACCCGACTACACTGAACACTCAGCGGTGTGCCTTAGCAATCACTAAACCAACTATGCTATGGTTATTGACAGTGTTGGAAACACAGTCCGCACCTGATCATGAGGATCAATCCCTACATGCAACCGAAGAACAAGTGAGAATTGGAGATATGCAATCTAAATTGCAGGTTTAAATCGAAATTCTTGATTAACGCAGTCAGGTTTCGATGACGCGTACAAGTCTGAGGTCTCACTGATTCTCGTGTCTATGGCAAAGAGTAGCAAACGCTAAACACCCTAATTCGGTACCCTAAGGGGGATTTGAACGGTCAAGTTGGTAGATTGTGAAAAGAGTGGTGGCTTAGGAGCAGCAAATGAAGTTCCTTCTCCTTCACCTTGAATCTTCACTTGAGGAATTTCTTTAGAAGGTGGAGTTTCCTCGTCTTCAACGTGGGCACACGATCCGTCTTGAACTTTCGATCTTGCACCACATGATCTATAAGCTTTTGACTATAAGGAGCAAAGGGGCAACTTCTTGATTGATCTTGTGAAGCCTCTCTTATGCACTCACATATGTATTCCATGGGATTGAATGGAGTAACCTTATCAAGGTTGGCCATTAGATTCATTGGGTACCCTCTAATGTTGGTTGTGTCATCTACGTTTGGATCAAGAGTCAATCTTAGCAGGTAGTTCGGAGTGTAAAGTCTGGGAAGAAGACCTGTGGTTTTCCAATAGTTCTTTGCAGGTATTTTCTCCTTGTAGAGACACTTCATATCTTTAGTGGATAACTTTGGCCTCTTATGGATAGACTTGTATCTAGGATTGTTAGATCCTTCCAATCCAAGCGCTTGGGCAAATTCTCCCATATTTGAGATGTACTTGATCCTGTTGTTCACATCCATGAGAAAGATCTTGTGGTCTTATTCTCAAATTGGACAGTGGCGTAAAACTAATCTCATTAGTCCAATATTCCTTTTGAACCATTAGAGCATTAACCTCGCTCATTGCACATATCAACTAGACATTGGGATATCTCTGAGAAATATAGATTTACTAACACCTTAGTGAGCATGGCAGATTTGGAGAGGTGTGGTATGTGATTGGAAACTTATGCTGCAGACCCATAGCCATTTAGGGATTCCAGCCAATTTCTGGAATCAGCCGCTTGCGAGGACCCCACGTATGCTATCAACACTGGCAAACATACCCCTCGAACTCTTTTACTTGGCTTACTGACCCCCATTTCCTTCTTAAGTCATTGTCAAATGTCACATCTATACTTCTGTCCTCACCATCTTCCAAAACTTCTGTCACATCTAGGAACCTTCAGTTCTGCTGATGGCACTGGTGAATGATGTAGGGCTTACACACTGCATGGTGGATGCTGTGGTCATCTACAGTTGTTAACATGCGGAATTTGGAAAATTAGGTGAATAGAACTCCAAATTCATGAATAGGGTAATAAAACTCATAACTCTAAAGGTCCTTTTATATACGAGAGGCCTGGGATCTGGATCGTTAAAATTAATTTCAGTTTGGACTAGATTCAAACACTCCATAAAAACAACTCCAATATTCATAGTATTACGAAGAATCAATGATGTTTTTGCCTTGTTTCATTATTTACCACTGTATAATTTAGTTCCTCACAATGTCCAATTTGTTTGTTCTCATTGGTCAGTAATTCATAACTATATCTAGAGGCAAACAAGGTAGTCTGGACCAGAAATATCTAAATCCTCATTTTCGTCCCTTCTTATCTGTTGACATATTAATTGAATTCTTTGATCTCTAGGTCCTTGCTCTAAAAGGTTCATATCATGGTGATACCCTGGGTGCTATGGAAGCTCAAGCTCCATCAGCCTATACATCGTTCCTTCAGCAGCCATGGTATGCATCAAGTTCAGTTTCACTCATATGCTGCATGCTTAGAAATATTCACACCTTTTTCTGATGACTGTCTTTCCCAACTATTGCCATTTTTTTGCACTACTGTAGCCCAGTACATATTTCTATCAAGACATAGAACTGCTGTTCCTCTAAGCCCCTTTCTTGCTATCAGTTTCAAAATAAGTAATTGTGGAATCTCTCATTTAAGGGTTTTTCTGCAGGTATTCTGGGCGGGGACTTTTTCTAGATCCTCCAACAGTGTTCATAAGAAATGGGACATGCGCACTTTCTTTGCCCCAGTCGATACAGAACTGTCATCTGAGTCCTGGTGATAAATGTCGGTAACTCGTTTTGATATGTCAGATTATATATCTGTAATTTTAACTTAACTTATATATTTGGACTGACAACTGAAATTGCAGGTTTTCCTTCATTAGCTGATGTCTTTTGCAAGAGTAGGGACTCATCAGCTGCAGCTGATTTATACTCAACCTACATATCCCAACAACTATCAGAATATTCCGTGTCAAGTAACATAGAGCATATTGCAGCACTTATTATAGAACCAGGCAAGTACATTGTTCTCCATCAGCCGAGTGAACTGCTTGGATATTAACTGTTTGACATATGCCTTGATTTATATTGAGTTGAATTGGAGGTTCCATGGTAAGATCACACATCATATAATCGATTTAGAATCTAGGGTCACAAATCGTAGAAACAATGCAGAACTGTTAGGGTCGCTGTGCCAATCTAGGGTTGCAGAAACGCAGAATCATATGCCACAATTGAGATTCTGAAAACCTTGCGTCACACAGTCGGCTAGAGGTTGTTAGGAATAAGCAACTTATATTCCCATGAGGCCATAGGCCGATATATATACATGTACAGGTGTGGTACATATGCAGGAAACCCCTTATACTACGGGATAAATACAAAGGGGTATACATGACTTATATTATAACTCTAACACCCCCCCTCAAACTCATGGTGGAGGAACAACACTGAGTTTGGAGAGATAAAAGCCATGTTGTGCTCTAGTCTGGGCCTTCGTCAGGAAATCCGCCAACTGTAACTCGGAAGGCACATACTGAAGAGCAACGACCTGATCCTGCACAGCAGCGCGCACATAGAAAGCATCAACACCAATATGCTTGGTGAGCTCATGCTTCACAGGATCACGCGCAATGCTAATAGCACCTGTACTGTCAGATAAGAGCATAGTCGGTGTAGTGACAGAAACACCAAAGTCCTGAAGTAACCACCGTAACCAAGTCACCTCTGCCGTCAAAAGAGCCATAGCTCGCAACTCAGCCTCAGCACTCGAACGGGAAACTGCAATCTGTTTCTTCGTCTTCCAGGCAATGAGAGAACCGCCAAGAAAAACACAGTAAGCAGAAAGCGAACGGCGATCAGAAGGATCACTAGCCCACGTAGCATCCGCATAGGCCTGAAGCTGTAAAGAACTGGAGCTAGGAAAGAAGAGACGGTGAGAGATCGTGCCCCGAAGATATCGGAGAACACGAAGGAGATGACTATAATGAACCGATGTGGGAGCAGAAACAAACTGACTCAGAATATGAACCGGATAAGAGATGTCCGGACGAGTGACAGCTAGATAGACAAGACTGCCAACGAGATGACGATAACGCGTCGGGTCAGGGAGAGGATCACCATCAGTAGCACGAAGGTGAACATTGAGCTCCATAGGAGTCTCAACAGTGCGCTCGTCAGAAAGAGCAGCACGAGCAAGAAGATCCTGGATATACTTTTCCTGGGATATAAAAAAGCCATCAGAGGTAGAAGAGACTTCAATCCCAAGAAAATAGCGAAGAGGTCCAAGATCAGACATAAGAAACTGCTCACTAAGACGGGCCTTTACAAAGGCAATATACTCGGGGTCATCCCCAGTGATGACCATATCATCAACATAGAGAAGAAGAAGAGTCCGGCCACGAGGAGAAAGGTGAATAAACAATGCGGGATCATGAGCACTTGCTGAAAAACCAGCAGTAGTGACCACAGAAGCAAAACGCTCAAACCAGGCGCGAGGGGCTTGCTTAAGGCCATAGAGAGAGCGACGAAGACGACACACCATGCCATCAGGAACAGAATACCCAGGTGGTGGCTGCATGTACACCTCCTCACGCAGCTCACCATTAAGAAAGGCATTCTTAACATCAAGCTGAGATATAGACCAGTGGCGTGCAGAGGCAACGGCAAGAAGTGTACGAATAGTGGTCATATGGGCCACAGGAGCAAAAGTCTCGTCATAATCACGACCATGCTCCTGCTGAAAACCACGAGCCACGAGACGAGCTTTGTGACGCTCAAGAGAACCATCGGAGCGAGTCTTAACCTTGTAGACCCACTTACAAGTGATGGGACGGACTCCGGGAGGAAGAGAAACAAGATCCCAGGTACCAGTGCGTTCAAGAGCAGCAATCTCCTCCGCCATCGCAAACTGCCATTCAGGATGAACAACAGCCTGACGGTAAGAAGTCGGCTCAAGAACAGCAGCACCAGCGGTGGGAAATCCAAAGCGATCAATAGGCGGACGAGGACGAGAACGCAAGCCATAAGTAGGCTGAGAGGAAGAGGACGACTCATCCAAGGAAGCATCCACAGGTCGTGAACGACGAGTGTAATGCTGAGGAAGAGATGGAACAAGAGAAGGAGGAATCGCCAAGGTAGAATCAGGGGGTGGCGACGAAGAAGTCACCGGAGATGAAGGTGTAGAATCCGGTGACATGCTAGGTGAGGAGACCGGGGAAGATGGTGGCGGTGAATCGACGAGGGGTGGAGAAGCAGAGGGAGTGGGACGAATAGGCACAGGCGCGACGGGAGTGATAGGGGAGTCAGGAAAAGTGAGAAAAGAGATATCCTCCACTGAAAAGACCGAGGAAGATGGGCGTGGGTAAAAAGGACGAGACTCATCAAAAGTCACATCTCGAGAGATACGCATCCGACGACCGACAGGATCCCAACAACGATAGCCCTTATGCTCATCACTGTAGCCTAAGAAGACACACTCAACAGACTGAGCGGTCAGTTTGGTGCGTTCGCGAGGGGCAAGAAGAACATAGCAAACACAACCAAACAAGCGAAGCATCGAATAATCGGGAGAGCGATCAAACAGACGCTCAAAAGGAACACCACCCTGCAAAGCAGCAGATGGCTGAAGGTTGATGAGATAGACAGAAGTGGAGATAGCCTCGGCCCAAAAATGAGGCGGAAGAGAGGCGGCGATCATCATAGCACGAGCCGTCTCAAGAAGGTGACGATGCTTGCGCTCAGACACACCATTCTGAGCATGAGCACCAGGACAAGAGAACTGGGCAAGAGTACCCTGCTCAGCAAGGACACCACGCAACATCTTAGAGATATACTCACCAGCGGAGTCAGCACGAAAAACACGAATGGGTGAAGAGAACTGAGTATGAACCATGGCAGCAAAACGCTTATAAATAGACAACACCTCACTACGTGAAGTCATGAAATAAAGCCATGTGTAACGAGAAAAATCATCGATGAAAATAATATAGTATTTATGACCACCTTTCGAAGTGAAAGGAGCCGGACCCCATACATCAGAATGGACTAAATCGAAAGGACGCTGAGACACTGACTCACTATGAGAATATGGTAGCTGAATCTGCTTGCCAAGACGACAACCCTGACACTCTAAAGAGACATCTCCTGAGACAGACCCCAGAAGACCTCGACGAACTAAAGACGATAATCGAGAACCACACAGATGACCAAGTCGATGATGCCACTGCTTGAAGGAACCAGTAACAGAAGCGACAGCAGCGGAGGAACTGGCGATGGTGGTGGCAGCGGAAGGAACATGAAGCCAGTCCAACTCCCAAAGACCCTGAGAATCACGGCGGCGAGGGCCAGCCCCAACCAGAGTGTGCGTGCGACGATCCTGGACAGAACAAGAGTCAACATCAAGGATGACACGACAACCAGAATCAGTAAGTTGACCGGCAGAAAACAGATTCATGGTAAGTCGAGGAACATGAGCAACATCAGGAACAGAATAAGAAGGAGTAGAAAGATGGCCTCTACTAGCAACAGAAAGTGGAGTACCATCAGCAGTGAAGACATGAACAGGAGAATCCAGCGAGCGAAGAGAAGACAAAGCGGAAGAATGAGAAGACATATGAAAAGAAGCTCCAGAATCCAGAACCCATGGGGATGTACCTGACTGTGTAGAGGGCGGGTGCTCAGTGCGGGAAGCATCAGTCACAGAACCAGCAGTACCCGTCGAGGAAGAACCTGAAGCCGCGAGCAGACGCTTAAGTCTCAGAATATCCTGCTCGGTCAAAGCAATGGCTGAAGCTGGCGAGGGAGATGACGAAGTCCCTGAGGAGGATGATCGCGCCTTGCGCAGGTGTTTCCGCTTTGTGTAGCACTGGGACTCAATATGACCATCATTGTTGCAGTAGTCACAATGTGAACGGGGCCGACCTGAGCCTCCAGAAGGAGTGGGCAAGAGCGGCGGAGCACTCGAGCGAGAATGGGGCGGTGCAGCAGGTGGAGTGGAAGAAACCCGAGTAGCGAGCACAGAGGGAACCTCCAGCAAACCAGCACCACGTAGGCGAGTCTCCTCAGCACGAATCTCTGAAAGCGCCTCCATGAGAGAAATACGGCCACGAGCAAACAACTGAGCACGCCGGGGCTCAAACTCCTTACGGAGCCGAGACAGGAACTCATAGACGCGATGAAACTCCAAATCGGCCTGGACAGCCTGGCAGCAGGGGCAAGTACGACAACCAGCACTGCGGAGAGAATCAAGCTGGCGCCAGATAGCAGAACTCTGTGCATAAAAGTCATCAACAGTAGAGTCACCCTGCTGAAGAGCATGCTCCTGACGAACCACAGAAAGATATAAGGCATCACCAGAGGGCTCATAGCGCTGACGAAGACAGGTCCACATCTGGAAGACAGTAGGAAGACCCAGAAACTCAGAAGCAAACTGAGGCAGAACACTAGCAGTGAGAACAGCTGCAGCACGAGCATCATCATCAAGCCACTGAGTGTAAACAGACAAAGCACCATGATACGTCTGAAGAGCCTCCTCATAAGCCAAAGCCCTCTCATCATAGGCACGATCAGCAGCCTCATCAGCAATCTTAGCCGCATCCTTGGCGGCCTGATTAGCATCCGTAGGAAGAACCAGTGGAGTCGGCGGAGTAGGGGCCACCGGAGGAACCGGACGTGGCGGACAGCAGACCTCGCCAGAAAGAACACCCCAGAGACGGATGCCACGCATGTGAATGCGCATGAAGCCAGCGAACTCGGTGTAGTTAGTACCATCGAAGATCACCGGACAGCGAGGGACCGAAACATAGCCTGATGCAGCAGACATTTTTTTTTTAGGAGAGACCCGTAATCAGGGGAAGACGACGGGAGACCACGCACGAACGGCGGCCGCAGAAGGGGATGCGTGACCACGAGTCCGGGCGGGAGGGGCGGACGACCACGGGCGGGTCGCGGTGGCCGAGCACGGGGAGCGCAGTACGGGGGCGCGCGAGGGAGTCCCGCGGGTCGCGGTGGCCGAGCATGGGAAGAGCTTCGGCGGGAATCGGGCGGCGGCCGACTTCGAGCGGGAGGGAGCGTCGGCGGGAGAGAGCTTCGACGGCATCAGCAGCTGCGGGAGCGGGAGGGAGCTTCGGTGACGGCTGACTGCGAGCGGGAGCAGCCGCGGCGACGGCGGCTTCGAGCGGGAGGAGGATGAGCCGAACTCGATATGGACAGATCAATAGCACGAGTTGCAGCGTGCAAAAAATTGACCTAGCTCTAATACCATGTTAGGAATAAGCAACTTATATTCCCATGAGGCCATAGGCCGATATATATACATGTACAGGTGTGGTACATATGCAGGAAACCCCTTATACTACGGGATAAATACAAAGGGGTATACATGACTTATATTATAACTCTAACAGAGGTGAGAGTATGTGCTCACTCCACACAAGTTTTTGTTCTCCCGTTTGTTGGTATGTACATGTAAGAACTGTATAATTGCTTGTTTTTGTTATTTCTGTTTCGTATGTTGCTGTAATGTTTGATCCTCTTTAACTCCTATTCATGCAGTGATACAAGGTGCTGGGGGAATGCACATGATAGATCCACTTTTCCAGCGAGTACTTGTCCATGAGTGTAGAGACCGAAAAATACCTGTCATATTCGATGAGGTCTTTACAGGGTTCTGGCGTCTTGGTGTGGAGGTAACAGATCGCAACAATCTTCGCGGATAATACATGATAAAAGTTAGCTCACACCTTTCAGAAATCATGACAACTTCTTTCTTTCTCAGTCTGCTTCAGAGTTGCTCGGCTGCTTACCTGATGTTGCATGCTATGCTAAATTGATGACTGGTGGGATAGTACCATTAGCTGCAACGGTAACAACAGAAGCAGTTTTTGAGGCCTTCAAAAGTGACTCTAAGGTATATTTTGAATGTGTTTCTGTGTGCTCAGGCTTCAATAAACTAAGAACATCATTTTTTATGTTATGTGAAAAAGGATTACAGTAAATACGGGGCTGGAGGCACTGATAAGTTTTTATAATGGTCCAGCTTACAGCGCTTTTACATGGCCATTCCTACACTGCTCATGCCATGGGCTGTTCTGCGGCAGTAAAAGCTATCCAATGGTTTAGAGATCCGTCCACAAATTCAAATCTCGATTTTGATCGTATGAAGCTCAAGGAGGTAATGAATTTTAATTGGTTGAACTTGTATAGATTGATGGAGGAAATGGTCAGCAATGTGTCTGTGTGTCTTAGAAGCGTCAGTACTCTCTCCATTATTAGCATGTTGGTGATAGGAACTAGGGTCCTACCAGGCCTAGACCGTAGGTTGTAGGGGTGGAAGGGGGCTTGGCGTGGAGGAAGGCAAGTTCGCCGACGCTGGGGCGCCGTTGCGCGTGAGAGAGGGCAGGAGGCGGCGGCTAGGGTTAGGTCCCCCGGCTCCTTTCAGGAAGCCGAGCAAATATGATTGCTTCTGCTTAACTTCAAACGAGTCCTTACATGAGTTTATATAATCTCCAAATACGATAACTGGGCTAAGCTCCTAATAACGATAAGATAACTGGGCCAGGCCCCTAACTGCCTGGCTGTAGTATATGCCGGTCATAACATCTCTCCCCGCCTGCACAAACAGCTCGTCCTCGAGCTGGAAGGCGGGGAAGCGCTTGCGGAATTCCTCGAGGTGATCAACGAGCGCCAAACACCTCCGCATCAGCTGGGGCAGGCAGGTCGCCGAGCCCAGCGGCGACGGTGTCCTCAATGTAGTCCGCAGCCTCCAGGTAGAAGAGTCGTGAGCAGACGTGGCCGGGCACGTAGGGCTCGTCGCAGTTGAAGCACAACCCTTGGCAGCGACGCTCGAGTTGCTCGGCCGGGGTGAGCCGGCGGAACGGGCGCGCCGCGGTCGCGGCGAGGGGCGCCGCGGAAGCCTGAGTAGGCCGACCCTGCACGGGAACTTCCGGCCAGGGTGGCGGCTCAGCGGCCCGGGGCGGTGACGCCTGCTGGATGGCCACCTCACAACGCTCGAACACGCGGGCGTAGTACATGGCCGTCTGGAGGTCCTATGGCCCGCGCATCTCCACATCCACGCGGATGTGGTCCGGTAGGCCGCCGACGAAGAGCTCAGCCCGCTGACGAGCCGAAACGCCGGGGGCGTGGCAAGCCAGTGCCTGGAAGCGGTCGGCGAAGTCTTGCACTATGGTGAGGAACGGAAGGCGCCCAAGCTCCGCCAGACGGCTCCCACTTATAGGCGGACCGAAGCGCAAGAGGCACAGATCACGGAAACGCTCCCATGGTGGCATGCCGCCCTCGTCCTGCTCGAGGGCGTAATACCACGTCTGGGCGGCGCCTCGTAGATGATAGGAGGCGAACAAGGTGCGGTCGGACGCGAGCGTGCACTGCCCCCTGAAAAATTGGTCGCATTGGTTGAGCCAATTCAGGGGGTCGACGGTGCCGTCGTAGGTCGCGAACTCCAGCTTGGAGAATCGCGGCGGTGGCTGGGCGTGGACGACGGGTGGGTATGTGTCATCCGCGCGCAACAGCGAGGGCGACAGCGCCGAGTGTGCGGGCTGCAGAGTACCGCCATGGAAAAGGGGCCCGTCCACACCATTGTAGGGACCCGCGGCACCCGAGGACCCGCCGAACTGCATGGGCGGGGGTGGCGCCGGCGGTGACAGCACGTGCGGCTGTCTTGAGGCCAACGTGTAGACCGGCTCGATGGACCCGGCGAGCTAGGCCGGTAGTGGAGATGGCGACGGGGGAAAACGGACCTGGTGGATGGGCACCCCGTGCGCCGTCGACGGAAGGCCCGGCCCCGAGATCGCCGGTGGCGGCAGCAGCGGCATGATGGATGAGACGAAGGTCGCCGGTGGTGGCGGCTGCCTCGGGAGCTGCTGCGGCCCCGTGATGGTGGTGACGGGGGCGGGCGGCTGCAGCCCATAGTGCCCCGTGAGGAAGGTGCGGATGCCCTGGACCGCCTGAGTCAGGTCCCGGAGCGCCGCCATCATCTCCTCCGGGGTGAGCATGGCGAGGGTGGGCGTGGGTGGTGTCCAGGCGGCGGAGGAGACCGGCCCGGTCAGGGACGGCGTGCTGACCGTGGTGGTCATCGGCGACGAAGAGGCGATGGGCAGCGGAAGGGAGGGGGTGGGCGGTGGCGCGGACATGATCGCGCCTAAGACACCTGATACCAGATTGATAGGAACTATGGTCCTACCAGGCCTAGACCGTAGGTTGTAGGGGTGGAAGGGGGCTTGGCGTGGAGGAAGGCAAGGTCGTCGGCGCTGGGGCGCGGTCGCGAGAGAGAGAGGGCTGGAGGCGGCGGCTAGGGTTATGTCTCCCGGCTCCCTTCAGGAAGCCGAGCAAATATGATTGCTTCTGCTTAACTTCAAATGGGTCCTTACATGAGTTTATATAATCTCCAAATACGATAACTGGGCTAAGCCCCTAATAACGATAAGATAACTGGGCCAGGTCCCTAACTGCCTGGGCTGTAGTATATGCCGGTCATAACAGTTGGCCATTCAACTAAATGTGCATCACAGTAATATGAAGTTACCTTAAGTCGGAGATGAATGATTTATCCCAAGTTCACACTTTGGGGGAGTGCTAATCTTCGCTGGAGAGGCGTTGGAATACCAAGTATCCTTCTAGGAGTCCCCACAATTCCAAGAGTAACAAGATCCACAAGGGATTCAGTGGGAATTGTTGCAGTGCATATGTGGATTGCCTAGCCCTTTCCATAAGTTCGGACTTTTGGTTGCGTTGGCTAGTGCATGAAGCTTAGCAAGGAATCAACTTTCTCAAATTGGTTTGTTAGAACTAAAAGGCGACACGTTCAACAGTTAGGTGTGACGGCGATGCGCATGTTGAGATGGATGTGTGGTCACACGAGGAAAGACCGAGTTCGGAATGATGATATACGAGATAGAGTTGGGGTAGCACTGATTGAAGAGAAGCTTGTCCAACATTGTCTGAGATGGTTTGGGCATATTCCGTGCAGGCCTCCAGAAGCTCCGGTGCATAGTGGACGGCTAAAGCGTGCTGATAATGTCAAGAGAGGTCGGGGTAGGCTGAACTTGACATGTGAGGAGTCCGTAGAGAGAGATCCGAAGGATGGAGTATCACCAATGAACTAGCCATGGACAGGGGTGCGTGGAAGCTTGCTATCCATGTGCCAGAACCATGAGTTGGTAGCGAGATCTTATGGGTTTCACCTCTAGCCTACCCCAGCTTGTTTGGGACTAAAGGCGATGCTGTTGTTGTAGAACTGTAGATCGAGATCTCATCTATCTTCCCCTAAATTTGTGGCAAGGGTGGAGCGCCATGGAAGGAGATCTCAAGCTTTTGGAAGGTCACAACAATGGTGGAGAGGTAGTGGAGTCGTTCCCTTCCTTGTGGGGAAGGGTTTTTAAACAGGGTCCCTCTAATACCTACTCATTGGGCCACGTACAGAACTGCCCAGGGGCTCTAGGCCAGGCTCTGGGTGACTTTCGGGTGAGCCCAGAAGGTACTGGACCTGTCCGGACCCTCTGAGTGCTCGGAGTTCCAGTCCGGTCCCAGGCAATTTCTGGGCGAGTCCAGACTCCGGGCCACTCCAGTGGCTCAACCAGCAGCCTTTTAAAGGCGCTCTCCGAAGTTTCTTAATGGGATTGTGGCTGTATATTGTTTATTTAAATATAGTTGATTCCAACACGTCAGCCAAAGTGTACCCCATCTTAATAGTGTGGCTTTTCCTATGACTCAAAATAAAGAAATCATAGCCAGAAATAGACGACCATCTTATTTTAACCTTTTTGAGTGGGGGGTCTGCAGCTATGTGTGCTTCTGTCCGAATGGACTAAATCATTTAGTATATACTCAAGAAGATGATTAGTCCTATAATCACCTTGTCACTAACACAAAAACTCCTTAACGGGCGTATATGTCCTTCAATCTATTCCACCATAACATGTGATATTATTATCTTACTCCTTTTTGTTATAAAATTAATTGTGGGTTCACAGGTTCATGTGCTTTGGGCATATATCTCTAACGTAATAATATGCATTAACAATATATTTATATGAAGTATCTTTGTTAATGTAAGAAGTTTCTTTGCTAATGCTATGTTCTGTCAATTCGTACATGTAGTTTTACAGTTCTAATGTCTACCAAAATTTGCAGCTATGGGATGGCACACTTGTGAACCAGTTATCGTCACTACCAAATGTAAAGAGAGTAGTCTCCTTGGGAACTCTGTGTGCAATTGAGCTGCAGGCCGAGGGATCTGATGCCGGGTATGATACTCTTGATAGTCATTAATTTGTTTCATTGATGGTATCTTGGAAAATTTTACCTTAAACTTCTTCAGTGAAGAGGAAAAAACACTTTTCTTAAAGACTCTTGCATGCACGCCCATAGACACACGCACAAAACAAAATATGGCATTTTTCATTAACAAGAACATGGACTTGTTTGCGAAGCACTCCCAAAATGATATGCACATAGCTTGGATCTGTTTGACAAAAAGAAGACACTCACTGGGCCACCCCATCCTCACGATCCTACTCACAAACATATGGTTGCCATGCATGACATGTCACTCGCCCTCCTGTTCTGCCCCTGGTGCCGCCTTTCATATTAGGACCTGCTTAGTTGCTATGGAATCCAATTTTCTCTAGAGCATCCCGTTTTTGCTCTTTGCTGTAGAGTATCTATAATAAGGTGCTGTATGACTCAAAGTGCAGTATAATAAGAGCGTTTACATGTAACTGAAATGTCAAACACTCTAGTATGTGTAGATGTATTGATGTCCTGATTTTTTTCATTGACCGAATTGTATTGATATGTGAACGCTGTGTGTCCTGGATCCTCAGCTAACTTTAGTTGAATGATAGCCAGTGTTGTAAAGATTAGTGAATTTAAGCAAATCATATTGCATGGACATGCCTAGGCCCAGGGCTAGGAGGGCTCTAGCCCTGGCCCAGCCCAAGTATACAAGGGATATGTATGCTTTTTTTGTGTAGGAATGCCTCATCCTTGCCCACGTCGCCAGCTCCACCCAATCGATCAAGTCCTGCGCCCAGCACCTGGTCACCACGCATGGCGCCCTATATAGATAGGAGTTTCTGTTGTACCTACCTGATCCAGCCGTTGTGCCACGGCGTATATAATACACCATTCTTCTTTTTGGCCCAAAATACTGAAACCTGGACAGTGGACAGTCCTGCTCAGCCCCTTCCTTCGTCCAATCTTGGGCATTGCATAGTTGTACTTGTAGCACAAGAGAACAACTGCGATCATTCAGTTCCCAGTCCATTAAATGCTTCATATCTATATTACTTACTTTTTTCTAGCAATTTGTACCCCCAGTTGAACGAGGATATGAGACAACAATGATGTCATAAGCACGCATCATTCTCTCCACTCATTGGATGAAAACTTGATTGTTTTTTGATTCGCCATGATACCTTGTCCTCTATTCTGGTGAAGCCATGTCTGGATTTCTTACAAATTCGGTTTCAAATTATAAGAACCCAAAGAACTAGCTGGAACTCTATCAGTTAAAGCCAAAAATATCAAAATTGTACAAGGGAACAAGAGAAGAAAAAAACTACAGTAAATACCTAGTGAAGTACAAGATGCTAAACAATTCAGTTAGGGACGAATTCACTACTTTATTTAACTATGAAACACTAAGTGTACTATGACTGCACTGCTCTTGCTCTTATGTAATATTCCCTTAATCATCATTTCTGGCAGGTATGCGTCGTTGTATGCGAGATCCCTGATCCAGCAACTTCGAGAAGAGGATGATATCTATGTGAGGCCCCTGGGCAACGTGATATACCTAATGTGTGGTCCTTGCACGACCAGAGATGTCTGCACGGAACAACTCTCCAAAGTGTACCGTAGAATCAGCCACTTCAATCCAATTCACTGAGGATAGTTATGAGCAGAAAGTCAGAAAATCTATGCTAGCTTTAGTTTCCGGCCAGCAGACAATGTGCCCCGCCTCTAAGGTGAAAGCTTATGGAGCTTTTTGAATATGTAGTTCAGGCTGGATGTAAGTTCAGTTACAATGTTCTCCTATGATTACGTGGAAGTGGGATGACATTACAAAGAGAAATAGGTCTACTCTGCATTTCCCACTTCCACGTAATCATAGTAATATTACCCAGTATAGGCCTATTTCTCTTTGTAGTGTCATATATAAGATTTGTTCCAAAGTTTTGGCTAATCATCTCCGCGAGATTTTAGATGAAATATTTGCAGAAGAGCAAAGTGCCTTCGTGCCGGGGAGGCTCATAACTGATAATTTTTTGACGGCTTACAAATGCATCGATGCCATGAAAAGAAAGAAGGGGAAGCAAGGTTGGTGTGCAATCAAGATTGATATGATGAAAGAATACGACCGCGTTGAGTGGGAGTATTTGCAGGCAATGATGCGCTGCCTGGGCTTCTCTGAAGATTGGTTATCTCTTGTGATGAAGTGTGTCAGCTCAGTTAGCTACCAAGTGAAGGTTAATGGTGAATTGTTGCCCTCTTTTCGTCCTTCAAGAGGGACCAGGCAAGGGGATCCCATATCTCCCTACTTGTTTCTACTCTTATGGAGAAGGATTATCATGTATGCTTAAGAATTATGGAGGCTAGGTGGACAGAGGAATTAAAGCGGGGCTTTGATCTCCATGGGTGTCACATCTTTTGTTTGCAGATGACTGTCTGGTGTTCATGAAGGCAGATGGGTGAAGTGCAAACCGCTTGAATGATATTCTCAATGCCTATAGCATTGGCTCAGGTCAGAGTGCAACAAACAAACAAAAAACTCGATTTTCTTCATCCCGAATTGTTGAGCATCTATTAGAAGGTTGTTCGAAACTGTTTGCAAATTTAGAGAGGCCCTAGCAGAGAAATATCTTGGTCTACCGACTGCAACAGGGAGGATCACAAAACAGAACTTTGAACATATTGTTGAGTCTGCAAGATCAAGAGTCCAGGGATGGAGTCACAGGAATGCGTCTTGTGCAGGAAGGGAGGTTCACCTCAAAGCAGTGGTCCAAGCACTACTGGCCTACTCTATGAGTTGTCTTACGTTCACAAAAGGTTTATGCCGCAAAGTCATGACAGCCATGTCCAAGTATTGGTGGGCTGGGTCACTTGACAAGAGGGGTATGCATTGGCAATCTTGTCAAAGATGTCTATTCCGAAATCTAAAGGTGGTCCAGGCTTTCGATACCTAGAGATCTTGAATTATGCAATGGTTGCTAAGAGCATCTCCAGCCGCGCCCCCAACAGGCCCCGCTCGGGCGATTTTTTCGTACCGGCGCTCAAAAATCGGCCCAGTCATGCCCCAGGAGCCTGTTTTTTCGCCGGTTTGGATCGAAACTGGCGCCGGCAGACCCAGGCCGAACCCGGCGCGCTGGGGGTGCCCGGGGGCGCCGGGGCAAGCGATTTTGGCGCGAACAAACTGCGGGCCCGCCGAGTCAGCGACACTCGCCTCGTCGTCCTCACAATGCCTCGGTTTCCTGCGGGGATCAATGCCAAGGCTGCCGCCGGTCAGCCTTTCATTGATTCCTCACGGGCGGTGCGGCGACGCCCCCCTTCCCGCCACGCATACACACGGCGCCGGCTATAAAAAGCGACGCCTCCCCCTCGCCTCTGGCCACACTCGCCCACAGCTGCCGTCGAGCTCTGCCTCTCTCCCCGTGTGCAGCCGCCGCCGACGTTCCTCCCCTCTCCCCCAAGCCTGCTCCCTCTTCCCCACCGCGACGATGGGCGAGCGATTCCCCGGCGATGGGGCGGCGGCCAACGGCTTCGGCCGCCGCTCGCTGCACGAGTGGGAGGCATACCTGCTCTTCGAGGCCAACATCCCGGCGCCTCCCGACATGCGCGCAAGGCCGGGAGGGTGGAGGCTCAGCGCCGGTGGCGTCCCCATTCCCCCGGTGCCTGACGTTGACATGCGCCCCGACCTCTTCGCCGCCGAGGTCGACCGCGTGCGGGCGTCGCTGATGGACGAGCAACGGGCCCTCCCACAGTACGCCGCCGACAGACACGAGGCGTGGGCGGTGTACTTCCAGCACCGCCAGGCGCGGCGGCTCGCCTCCACCAACGCAGCGCCGGTGGTGCGGGGCACCAAAAACAGCGAGGGGCACCCTCCCCGGCCGCTCGCTTCACAAAGTTCTCCGGCACCTCGAGGGTGGCAACGACCCGCCCTTGATGTACCCTGCCGCCCCGACTCGGATCGGCGGCCAGTGGATGCCGAGGAGGACGGCGTCCTCTTCTTCCTCCTCCTCCCGCTGCTCCTCCTCCGGGTCGCCGGCGCTGCTCAGCGTCAAGGCCGAGCCCGCCGAGATGCCGCTCGACCGGCGCGCCTCCTCCCCGCTTCGTCAGGCCGAAGACGGAGTCGGGGCTCGCTGCCGTCAAGACGGAGCCAGGACTCGCCGCGGTGAAGACGGAGCCGGGGCTCTCCGACGAGGCGGCCTTGAAGTGGGCGCGCGAAGACTGGGAGCGGACTGAGCTAGAGCGCCAGTGCCGCACCCTAGAGCAGTTCACCGCTCGTCGCCGCGGCAGCAACGAGGGAGGCGTTGTCGTTCTCGACGACGACAGCGACGACGACGCGCCGCCACCGGTCCGTCAGGGCGACCCCGAGCAGGGGTCCAGCAGGGGCGGCCGCGTCAAGGAGGAGAAGGACGACGACGAGGACAATGGCGACGGCGACGACTTCGCCGCGCTCAGCGCGTTCTTCCTGTAGACTAGGGGCCGTTCTTCCTTTATTTTTTAAGTTTGCTACGTAAAAAACTCTTTAATCGCCGAAGTTTATGCCCGTTTGCCGAAATTTAGCCGAATGTCTTTTAAAAAAAATAAAAAAGCCTTCTGGGGCGACCCTGGGGCCGGCGGCTGGGAACCAGATCGGCCCCAAGCCGATTTTTTCACCGTGTCGCTCCCAGGCGGTGATTTTTCGAGCTCCTTGAGGGCCAACGGCTGGAGATGCTCTAAGCAAGCTTGGAAGTTGTTAGTCAATCCAGACAGCTTGTGCGCACGTGTTAAAAGGTACTCCCTCCGTCCTATAATATAAGAACGGTTTTCAAGCTTGAAAAATGTTCTTATATTATAGAGTGAATTGCAGAAAACCACCACATTGAAGCGAAGGGTTGCAGAAAACACTGTTCTATAAATTTGTGGCAGAAAACACTGATTTTGGGCTTAATCATTTGCAGAAAGCACTGATCGGTGATTATGATATGTGGGGCCTGCATTTGATGACGTCATAGACAATGTCAAACCGGTCTTTTTCAAAAAGAACCCTCCCTCCGAGAAATGCATGAAACCACCACATTATCACATAGTTTGGCAGAAAACACTGGTTTACGAATTTGGGTCAAAAACCACCGATTCTTCGCTTAATCTTTTACAAAAAGACTGATCGGTCCATTTGGGCATTTTAACCGCGATTATGACAAGTGGGCCCCACAAGAGCTGATATGGCATAACTGTTAGTCCCTGGTATTCTTGTAGATGCACCCTTCAATCAGAAAACAAAAATGCAATTAGGCCCTTGCCATACCCAGCTCGGCTGTACTCTGCCGCCGGCCATCCCGCGCTCATGCGCTGCTGCCCACGTCGGTGCCCTGATGGCGACGGAGCTCACCGGCAAGGTTTGCTGCTTGGCTGCATCTGTGTTGCGCGTCGCCGCTGCTGCAACAGCATCTGCGCCCACAAGATGATTTTCTCCTGGCCGAGTGCCCGACGAGTTCATCTACAATGTGGCGTGCGATAATTCATGGGAGAAAAGCTCTTCAGCAAGGGCTGGTTCGTTGAGTGAGTGATCGAGGGACCACTGAGATATGGCATGATCAATGGATCGGGGGCACCACTACTATGAAACCGAGAGGGCAGCATTTTTGTCTGATTGAGAAGTAGCCAGGTTCGTAACAGCATCTGCGCCCTCCCCGCGGCGCCGGCCGCCGACCGCCGGCGCGATGGGTTCCGTTGGAACTAATCTTGTTATTAGTGTTAAGTGTCGATGATTAATTAGATCATGTTTTAGTTGAGTCGGCCATAGAAGAAAATGGATGCATGCACGTAACAGCAATGGAACTGGAAGACTAGCTTATTAAGAGTATGCCAATGGTCTTTTGCTTGCTTCACTTGTCTTGTCCTATTTTTTGGAGTGGTGCTGTTGTACACGTTAGTGACATCTCCCCAATACTGATCACTCTTCTTGTTGTTGCCATTAATTGGGTCAGTCGAGCAACGTAACCAGGCGCTCATCTACAATGTGAACAAAATACATGAGTGTTCTTGCTGACATAATAATTTAGATTATCAAATATGTGTACACAGAAACCTTACCAATCTTACATCCTCCTGTGATGTCCAAGCAAGTCGCTTCTCAGTCCTCTTATCTCCATCCTCCTCACCGTCAACATTGATGGTTTGTTGTGAACCAGAAGGTGTAACTGGAGTTCTTGACTTGCGAAGTGAGGGTGATGGTTGTGGTGCTGGACATGGAACATAGTGTGAAGGACCACCAGAGTAATGGAGATGCTGCAACATGGCCTGCTGATTAGGCGGCTGTTGTGGAAGCGGGTAACTTGATGGATTTCCCAAATAGCTTACGAAACCACCCGGCGGACGGGGATCCACCCCCCTGAAAAATAACAAGGTATGTTATAGCAACACTGAAAAGGTTGACACCATACAAAGCTATCATGAGGTTGTGTAGTCAGTTAGAAAACATTATCAGAAAGCACACAATCTGAAATTATATGTACATAGTTCTCAGATCATTAAAAAAATCAACTTTCATAGATCTACTTCCTACGCAATCTGACCAGAAAGAAGTAGAGACAAGCTCACACCTTTCAACACAAGGACAAACTATACGAGTTGAAATACCACTAAACCTAAGTTAGTACATCTTTCAACATCTTAGTTTAATTAACCACGGCCGCGCTCGCTCCTTGCAGAGCACGAGAGATTTGATGGTATATATGATGACTGTGAAAAGGCAGAGAGTTAGAAACAGGGATGACACCCACAGGTTTCCCACAAGATCTTGTTGATGTCTAAACTGGGAACTTAAGAACAGAATGAATCGTACCAATGTAATGTTGGGGAGAAGAACTCGGAGGCAGCGGCCGCAGCGTTCCATGCCTGCTTGTCCATCGGCGGAGCTTGCGTTGATGAAGAGGCCGCTCTGAAGTGGGGAACAGCGGCTGCTTGCTCGGTGGTGGTGACCTGGTGAGGCTCCCGTGCCGGCGGCGGCGGTGGCGGCGTAGGGACCCTCGTGGATTGGCGCCCCATCCTCTCAACAGCAGAAAAAAGGCTACACCAGGAGAGAGATTGAACACATCCTGGTTCGATTGAGAGGGCGTCGTGGAGAAGGAGAAGTGGAGGATGAACAAATCGTGGAGAAGAAGGCGCGCTCGATCTGATTTCGTTCGCGCGCGAGAACAGAGTTCGCGGGAGAAGGGAAAGCTGGTTCGCGGGAAAGGGGAAAATCTGTTTTCCTGGAAACGAGATCACGATGCGGCCCACGATAGGCGACGCCCTCCTACAACGGGGAAAACGTCGTCGGCATTACAGCAACTTCAATGCCAAACGGACGGCGTATTTGTCCGCTTTTTGTTCATTTGGGTCGGCCGCCCGCCTGCCGTCCGCCCAGTTTTGCATTTGGGTCGGCAATGCACCCAACGCGCCGACCCATTTCATGTCCGCATTCAACTTTTAAATAAAAAAGGCTCGCGGCCGATTATGCCAATGGCCATGTCTCATGCCGGCATCATGCCAGCACCGGCATACAATGCTGGCTTCAGAAAACACCACAGTTCATGCTGGCGCACTCGCTAGCCGGCCTGCACACATGCCAGCATACAAAAATGGTGGGACTTGAGTTCGACCACGCCATCGCGGCTCCCATGGTCATGCCGGCATAAAAAAAGATGGCCCCTCGACGCCATAGATCACTCGTCGTCGAACTTGAGCATGTCGGCCTGCATCTTCTCAAACCACGGCCTCTTCCTTGGCGACAAGGCGTTGAGATCCATCTTCATGATCTCCACCTCGGTCATCATGCTTGCAAGAGCCACTTCTTTCGCCTTTGTCTTGGCGTTGGTGGCCTCGATCTCTAGCATCTTGGCTTGCTTTTCCGCCTCGAGCTCGAACATCTTGGCTTGCTTCTCGGCGTCAAGATCAAACCTCCTTCTTTGGATCTCCATGAAAGCATCCATTTGCTCCACCTTGAAACGCCGGCGCTCCTCCTCCCTTGAGTCCTTCTTATTCATCATGCCGTCCACGCTTGCGATCAAGGCGTTGGTGGCCGCATCTCGCTTGTCCTCCTTCTTGGAGTTGGTCTTCCCCCGCGGCCGTGCCGGCTCGCCCTCCCCAACATCCTCCACGGCGCCCTTCCCCCCACGTGCCTTGAGCGCGGCATATTGTGCCTTGAACTTCTCTTCGTCCTTGATGACCCGATAGCAATGGGAGAGGTTGAAGCACTTGTCATTGTGTTGAACCTTGAATGCCTTCAAAGCATGAAATGCCTACAAAATGTTTCCATGCAAGCATATGAGCAAGTGATCTTGATGGCACAAAAGAGGGCGGCTTGCTAGCATACCATGTCTTGCACGCCGATGCCGCTCACGGGGCGGGCCTTGACGCTTTCAAGGGTGGCACAAAACTTGTTGCACTCTTGTTCGATCACCCTCCACCGCTTGGAAATGAAGACCCACCCGCGCGTGCTCACAAATTGGTAAGGTGAAAACTTCTTGCGCTCATGAAACTCGCGGTGCACACGAGTCCAAAAGGTCGAATGCTTTTGCTCGGCGCCCGTCTTTGGGTCTTATCCAATGTCTCGCCAACACTCGCAAAGAAGCTTGTCCTCGGCAGCTGTGTACGCCTTCGTGCGCTTGCTCTTGCGCTTCGGCTTAGGACCGGCGGTTTGGTCGGCGAGCTCGTCCTTGAACAAAGGCTCCACTTCGATGTCGCACTCGTCCTCTTCCTCTAGCCTACAGTCCTCCGGGAACTCGTGTTCGAGGGGGAAGCCGTCCAGGTCGATGCCGACCTGATCATGCATGAAGGCCGCCTGATCGGGATCATAGCCAGCGGCCGGCGTGAACGCCCCGCGGCCGTCCTAGCTTTGCGTTTCCTCGGGATCATAGCCAGCGCCCGGCGCACCACCCTCGAAGATGAGGTGTTGCATGTAGTCCTCGTCGACGGCGGACGTCATTTCCTCGAACAGGTTACGGGCGTCCGGGAGACCGCCGGCCGGCGTCTGTCGCGCGCGTTTCCTCGTGCCGCCGGACGACGAGCCACCGACCACCGGGGTGGCATTGAGGTCGATGGGCGCGGGCGCGGGCGTGGAAGGCGCGACCACGCTCACGTCGGGTGAGCACTCCCCGGAGAGGCGGGAGGCCTGCGGGTAGACGTGGAAGCCGGGGACCGGGTTGCAAGCCGATGCGCGGGGTGAGTCGGGCATCACCATCCGAGGAAACGCCGACGAGCCGGTGCTGGCCGCGGCGACGGCGGCTTGGACGAGGCTGTGCTGGCTAGGGTTTACCCCAAGCATGTAGAGCGCCTCCCTCGTTGCCGCGGCGACGCGGGCGTTGGTGAACTCCTGCTGCGAGGCGGCGACGGCGGCGGCCTGCGCAGCGGCCTCATCCCTCGCGTCCTCGGCGTGCCTCCGGGCCTTCCTCTTGGCCGACTCCCTTGCCCGATGTTCGGGCGTCAGCGCCTTCTTCGGCTTGGTCGCCGCGGTGGTCTTGCGCGGGGCACGAGGCTTGCCTTTCCCGGAGGGGGCGACGGCACCGAACGAGGCGAGGGAGGCGAGGCCGGCGGCGGCGTCGAGGTCGAGGTCGATGGCGTCCTCCATGGCTAGTTGGGCTGGCCCGGGGAGAGGAGTAGGCGCGCGCGCGTCCGTCTCGTGTCTGCGCCGACGCAAATCCGGCTCAAAATTGGGCCTGGAATGGGCCGCCCGCGGACGAAAAACGGACGCGCGTCCGTTTGGGTCGGCGCGTTGGGCCGCCACTTTCCCGCGCCGACCCAAACGGACGCGAGCGGACGAAATGGGTCGCCCCATTGGAGTTGCTCTTACCCCTT
This sequence comes from Triticum aestivum, assembly GCF_018294505.1. Lineage (NCBI taxonomy): Eukaryota > Viridiplantae > Streptophyta > Magnoliopsida > Poales > Poaceae > Triticum > Triticum aestivum. Next base: position 148,351,204 of record NC_057811.1, read on the forward strand.
TCCATTACTGCGAGATAACGGAAATACATCAAATGTCCAAAAAGGGGGTGGGAAAGGGGAAAGCGAGTTCAGGCATCGTCGGGAAACCCACTGTAAGCACTCGCCATCGAGATTACTTACTGTGGGGCGAAAACCCGACGACACCATTACATCACAATATCAGCCAAAACCAACAGACAGTCGAGTTAACTAGCCAAGGGACAAAAGGCCTAAGCACCCAACCCACACACAACCAGCAGAACAACATCCCTTCCTGCATAGCAGCAAACTTCACCCTTTAGCTTTCTTATTTTTTGTTCTGGCCTGGTTGATCTTCAGTAAGTCCCATCCTCCTGGTGCGCCACGGCACAGATCTGCATCAGTCTTGAGGCATTGCTCTTCAGCATGTTCGCTCCAGTCCTCAGGTCCTCCGCATCCTTTTGTTGTTTCATCAGCCCTGCCCAGTAACAAAGAAGAGCACAAGTAGAGAAAGTGCATTCAAATGGGTTTCTGAGAGGAATAAACTCAAAAGTAGCTCTGTTGCGACACGTCCAGATCGCCCAGCATATGGCAGCAATGCCCATTGTGTAGAACACTTCCCCTTTTGGGAAGAACGAATAGCACCACGAATATGCTTGATATGTTATTTGGACATAAATCAGTCCCAAACATACACGCCACCGCTCTCCAAGTTACCCTGGCCACTGGGCAAGTAAAAAAGAGATGTTGAGATGTTTCATTTGTAGCACAAAAGGAGCATTTAGGATCTTTTTCCCACCCCCTGTGCTTCATCACATCTCTGGTTAAGATTGCATTTTGTGACAATTGCCACATAAAGATTTGGATCTTCAAAGGTATACTAGCTCTCCAAATCCAATTATAGTTACATCCCGCAATTTGCCTCTCCAGAAATGCATAAACCGAGCGAGTGGTGAAGTAGGTTTTAGGACCCAGCCCCCATTTGATTTTGTCACCCTCACTAGAAGTGCAAGTCTTACTAACTGTATCTACCATCTGATGCCACTGCTCCCCCATTCCGTGATTTAGTCTTCTTCGGAAGAAAGACAAAGGGTCAGCCGCTAGGCAGGCATTGACAGTACAGTCAGGATAGTTACATATAGAGAACAATCTGGGGAATTGTTCACAAAATGGTAATTGATCCCCAACAGGATCCCTCCAAAGCCTGGCAATTGATACGTCTCCAACGTATCTATAATTTTTGATTGTTCCATGCTATTATATATCCATCTTGGATGTTTATTGGGCTTTACTATGCACTTTTATATTACTTTTGGGACTAACCTATTAACCCAGAGCCCAGTGCCAGTTTCTGTTTTTTCCCTTGTTTCAGTGTTTTGAAGAAAAGGAATATCAAACGGAGTCGAAACGGAATGAAACCTTCTAGAGAAGTTATTTTTGGAAGGAAAGCAACCCGGGAGACTTGGAGTCCACGTCAAGAAAGAAACGAGGAAGCCACGAGGCAGGGGCGCGCGCCCACCCCCCCAGGGCGCGCCCTCCACCCTCGTGGGCCCCTCGTGGCTCCCCTGACATATTTCTTCCTCCTATATATATCCATATACCCTAAAACGATCAGGGAACAGAATAGATCTGGAGTTCCGCCGTCGCAAGCCTCTGTAGCCACCAAAAACCTCTCGCGAGCCCGTTCCGACACCCTGCCGGTGGGGGGATCCCTCACCGGTGGCCATCTTCATCATCCCGACGCTCTCCATGACGAGGAGGTAGTAGTTCACCCTCGGGGCTGAGGGTATGTACCAGTAGCTATGTGTTTGATCTCTCTCTCTCTCTCGTGTTCTTGATTTGGCATGATCTTGATGTATCGCGAGCTTTGCTATTATAGTTGGATCTTATGTTGCTTCTCCCCCTCTACTCTCTTGTAATGGATTGAGTTTTCCCTTTGAAGTAATCTTATCGGATTGAGTCTTTAATGATTTGAGAACACTTGATGTATGTCTTGCGTGGGATACCCGTGGTGACAATGGGGTATTCTATTGATCCACTTGATGTATGTTTTGGTGATCAACTTGCGGGTTCCGCCCATGAACCTATGCATAGGGGTTGGCACATGTTTTCGTCATGATTCTCCGGTAGAAACTTTGGGGCACTCTTTGAGGTTCTATGTGTTGAGATTGTGTGATGCATATCGTATAATCATACCCACGAATACTTGAGGTGACATTGGAGTATCTAGGTGACATTAGGGTTTTGGTTGATTTGTGTCTTAAGGTGTTATTCTAGTACGAACTCTAGGGCTGTTTGTGACACTTATAGGAATAGCCCAACGGATTGATTGGAAAGAATAACTTTGAGGTGGTTTCGTACCCTACCATAATCTCTTTGTTTGTTCTCCGCTATTAGTGACTTTGGAGTGACTCTTTGTTGCATGTTGAGGGATAGTTATATGATCCAATTATGTTATTATTGTTGAGAGAACTTGCACTAGTGAAAGTATGAACCCTAGGCCTTGTTTCCTAGCATTGCAATACCGTTTACGCTCACTTTTATCATTAGTTACCTTGCTGTTTTTATATTTTCAGATTACAAAAACCTATATCTACCATCCATATTGAACTTGTATCACCATCTCTTCGCCGAACTAGTGCACCTATACAATTTACCATTGTATTGGGTGTGTTGGGGACACAAGAGACTCTTTGTTATTTGGTTGCAGGGTTGCTTGAGAGAGACCATCTTCATCCTACGCCTCCCACGGATTGATAAACCTTAGGTCATCCACTTGAGGGAAATTTGCTACTGTCCTACAAACCTCTGCACTTGGAGGCCCAACAACGTCTACAAGAAGAAGGTTGCATAGTAGACATCAAGCAGTTTCTGGCGCCGTTGCCGGGGAGGTGAGTGCTTGAAGGTATATCTTTAGATCTTGCAATCGAATCTTTTTGTTTCTTGTTTTAGCACTAGTTTAGTTTGTAAAAGAAAACTACCAAAAATGGAATTGAGTTTGCCTCATACGCTTCATCTTTTTAATATCTTTCAATAGAATGATGGAAACGAAAATTGTGCTCAAGTGCTAGAAGAAGAAGTCTATAAAATGTTTGGCACTAAATCTTTGAATAATGAGCATGATTGCAATGTTGTTAGTATGAATTCCTTGAATATCCATGATGCTAATGATATGCAAAGCCACAAGCTTGGGGAAGCTATGTTTGATGAAGATGATATTTTTTGTCCCCTAAGTTTTGATGAGCAAATTTATTATGATGAAAGCATGCCTCCTATCTATGATGATTATTGTGATGACACGTATGCTATAAAGAATAATGATAACCATGAAACTTGTCATCTTGATCTTAATTTGCAATCACATGATAGTTATTTTGTTGAGTTTGCTCCCACTACTATTGATGAGAACAAATTTGCTTACGTGGAGAGTAGTAAAATTTCTATGCAAGTAGATCATGAAAATAATACTTTAGGTGGTGGTTATATTGTTAAATTTATTCATGATGCTACTGAAAATTATTATGAGGGAGGAATATATGCTTGTAGGAATGGCAATAATATCAAGTTTCCTCTCTATGTGCTTAAAGTTTTGAAGTTATGCTTGTTTTGCCTTCCTATGCTAGTTGATTATTGTTCTCATAAGTTGTTTTCTCACAAAATCCCTATGCATAGGAAGTGGGTTAGACTTAAATGTGCTAGTCATATTCTTCATGATGCTCTCTTTATGTTTCAATTCTTATCTTTTATGTGAGCATCATTGAAATCATCATGCCTAGCTAGGGGCGTTAAACGATAGCGCTTGTTGGGAGGCAACCCAATTTTATTTTAGTTTCTTGCTTTTTGGTTCTGTTTAGTAATAAATATTCCATCTAGCTTCTGGTTAGATATGATTTTATGTTTTAATTAGTGTTTGTGCCAAGTAGAACCTTTGGGAAGACTTGGGTGAAGTCTTTATGATCATGCTGTAAAAAACAGAAACTTTAGCGCTCACGAGATTAGCTTCAAATTTTTACTGTAAAAAATAGAAACTTTAGCGCTCATGAGATTAGCTTCAAATTTTTACTGGAGAGTGATATTTAGTTGATTATTTTTGCAGATGATTACTAGACATATTCCTCATGTCCACCATTTTATTTGTGCCAACTAGACAGTATACGTTTGATACAAATTACTACAGACTGTTCTGTTTTTGACATATTCTGTTTTCATTGTGTTGCTCGCTTATTTTGATGAATCTATGGCTAGTAAAATAGTTTATAAACCATAGAGAAGTTGGAATACAGTAGGTTTAACACCAATATAAATAAAGAATGAGTTCATTACAGTACCATGAAGTGGTGTTTTGTTTTCTTTCGCTAACGGAGCTCACGAGATTTTCTGTTAAGTTTTGTGTTGTGAAGTTTTCAAGTTTTGGGTAAAGATTCGATGGACTATGGAATAAGGAGTGGCAAGAGCCTAAGCTTGGGGATGCCCAAGGCACCCCAAGTTAATATTCAAGGACAACCAAGAGCCTAAGCTTGGGATGCCCCGGAAGGCATCCCCTCTTTCGTCTTCATTCATCGGTAACTTTACTTGGAGCTATATTTTTATTCACCACATGATATGTGTTTTGCTTGGAGCGTCGTTTTATTTTCTTTAGCTTTGCTTGTTGTTTGAATAAAGTACCAAGATCTGAAATCCTTAAATGTTAGAGAGTCTTCACATAGTTGCATAATTATTCGACTACTCATTGATCTTCACTTATATCTTTCAGAGTAGTTTGTTGTTTGCTCTAATGCTTCAGTTATATCTTTTAGAGCACAATGGTGGTTTTATTTTGAAGAAAGTATTGATCTCTCATGCTTCACTTAGATTATTTTGAGAGTCTTAAACAGCATGGTAATTTGCTTAATCCTAATATGCTAGGTATTCAAGATTAGTAAAAAAAATCTTATGAGTGTGTTGAATACTAAGAGAAGTTTGATGCTTGATAATTGTTTTGAGATATGGAGGTAGTGATATTAAAGTTGTGCTAGTTGAGTAGTTGTGAATTTGAGAAATACTTGTGTTAAAGTTTGCAAGTCCCGTAGCATGCACGTATGGTAAGCGTTATGTAACAAATTTGAAACATGAGGTGTTCTTTGATTGTCCTCCTTATGAGTGGCGGTCGGGGACGAGCGATGGTATTTTCCTACCAATCTATCCCCCTAGGAGCATGCGCGTAGTGCTTGGTTTTTGATGACTTGTAGATTTTTGCAATAAGTATGTGAGTTCTTTATGACTAATGTTGAGTCCATGGATTATACGGACTCTCATCTTTCCACCATTGCTAGCCTCTTAGGTACCGTGCATTGCCCTTTCTCACATTGAGAATTGGTGCAAACTTCGCCGGTGCATCCAAACCCCGTGATATGATACGCTCTTTCACACATAAACCTCCTTATATCTTCCTCAAAACAGCCACCATACCTACCTATTATGGCATTTCCATAGCCATTCCGAGATATATTGCCATGCAACTTTCCACCATTCCATTTTTCATGACACGTTCATCATTGTAATATTGCTTAGCATGATCATGTAGTTGACATAGTATTTGTGGCAAAGCCACCGTTCATAATTCTTTCATACATGTCACTCTTGGTTCATTGCATATCCCGGTACACCGCCAGAGGCATTCATATAGATTCATACTTTGTTCTAGTATCGAGTTGTAATCATTGAGTTGTAAATAAATAGAAGTGTGATGATCATCATTTTCTAGAGCATTGTCCCAAGTGAGGAATAAAAAAAAGAGAAAGGCCATAAAAAAGAGAAGGCCCAAAAAAATGAGAGAAAAAGAGAGAAGGGACAATGTTACTATCCTTTTACCACACTTGCGCTTTAAAGTAGCACCATAATCTTCATGATAGAGAGTCTCTTGTTTTGTCACTTTCATATACTAGTGGGAATTTTTCATTATAGAACTTGGCTTGTATATTCCAACAATGGGCCTCCTCAAGTGCCCTAGGTCTTCGTGAGCAAGCAAGTTGGATGCACACCCACTTAGTTTTTTTTGTTGAGCTTTCATATATTTATAGCTCTAGTGCATCCGTTGCATGGCAATCCCTACTCCTTGCATTAACATCAATCGATGGGCATCTCCATAGCTCATTGATTAGCCTCGTTGATGTGAGACTTTCTCCTTTTTTGTCTTCTCCACATAACCCCCATCATCATATTCTATTCCATCCATAGTGCTATATCCATGGCTCACGCTCATGTATTGCGTGAAGGTTTATAAAGTTTGAGATTACTAAAGTACGAAACAATTGCTTGGCTTGTCATCGGGGTTGTGCATGATGAGAGCATTCTTGTGTGACGAAAATGGAGCATGACTAAACTATATGATTTTGTAGGGATGAACTTTCTTTGGCCATGTTATTTTGAGAGTGAAAGATCGTGGATGTCGCCTAGAGGGGGGGGGGGTGAATAGGCGCTTTAAAATAATTACGGTTTAGGCTTGAACAAATGCGGAATAAACCTAGCGGTTAATTTGACAAGCACAAAACCTACAACAACTAGGCTCACCTATGTGCACCAACAACTTATGCTAAGCAAGATAAACAACTAAGTGATAGCAAGATATATGACAAGAAACAATATGGCTATCACAAAGTAAAGTGCATAAGTAAGGGTTCAGGTAAGAGATAACCGAGGCACGCGGAGACGACGATGTATCCCGAAGTTCACACCCTTGCGGATGCTAATCTCCGTTTGGAGCGGTGTGGAGGCACAATGCTCCCCAAGAAGCCACTAGGGCCACCGTAATCTCCTCACGCCCTCGCACAATGCAAGATGCCGTGATTCCACTAAGGGACCCTTGAGGGCGGTCACCGAACCCGTACAAATGGCAACCCTTGGGGGCGGTCACCGAACCCGTACACTTTGGCAACCCTTGGGGGCGGTCACCGGTACCCGTCAAATTGCTCGGGGCGATCTCCACAACCTAATTGGAGACCCCGACGCTTGCCCGGAGCTTTACACCACAATGATTGAGCTCCGAACACCACCAACCGTCTAGGGCGCCCAAGCACCCAAGAGGAACAAGCTCAAGGGCACCAAGCACCCAAGAGTAATAAGCTTCTCAACTTGTAACTTCCACGTATCACCGTGGAGAACTCAAACCGATGCACCAAATGCAATGGCAAGGGCACACGGAGTGCCCAAGTCCTTCTCTCTCAAATCCCACCGAAGCAACTAATGCTAGGGAGGAAAAAGAGAGGAAGAACAAGAAGGAGAACACCAAGAACTCCAAGATCTAGATCCAAGGGGTTCCCCTCACAAAGAGGAGAAAGTGATTGGTGGAAATGTGGATCTAGATCTCCTCTCTCTTTTCCCTCAAAAACTAGCAAGAATCCATGGAGGGATTGAGAGTTAGCAAGCTCGAAGAAGGTCAACAATGGGGGAAGAACACGAGCTCAAAATATTAGATTCGTTGGGGAAGAAGACCTCCTTATATAGTGGGGGGAACAATCCAACCGTTACCCCCACTTCAGCCCCGCAGAGAGCGGTACTACCGCTTGCCCCTATAAGCGGTACTACCGCTCCCCCTCGCGGTACTGCCGCTGGGCCCAGAGCGGTACTACCGCGGTGGCAGGGCGGTACTACCGCATACGAGCGGTACTACGGCCCCCACTGCCGCGGCTAGTACCGTAAAACCCGACACGAAAAAGACCCCTCGAATCGAGGCGGTACTAGTACGAGACCGTAGCGGTACTACGGCTGGGGCCACCAGCGGTACTACCGCTCTGGAGCGGTACTACCGCTCTAGAGCGGTACTACCGCTTGTAGCACCCAAGCGGTACTACCACTCCGGCCCGCGGTACTACCGCTAGGAAACCAAAACTGCCATAACTTCTGCATACGAGCTCCGAATTGAGCAAACTCAAGCTTGTTGGATTGAGAAAGACGAGTAGCATCAAAACAGCGACTGGTTATAGTAAGAAGAGGCAGGGGAGGTATGCCAACAAATAAAGGAGTGAAACCTCCAACCGAGAAGAACCGGCATAACCTCCAACATCGAAAACATCATAGAAGATGCGAGTGAACTCCGTTTTCGATGAACTCGAGCTTGTCATCAAGATGACCATAAGCTCCAAAACTCACAAAGAGAAGAACCAAACAAGAACCAACAAAGATGATGCAAGGATGCAATGGTTTGAGCTCTCTATGAATGATACGATCAAGCTACTCATCGAGAGCCCCCCTTGATAGTACGGCAATCGATCCTATAACCCGGTCTCCCAACTACCATCATGAGACCGGTAAAATAGAAAACCTATCAAGAGCAAACCTTTGCCTTGCACATGGTCCACTTGAGCTAGATGATGACGATCTTGACTCCCTCAAGTTGGACCACCTTTCTTGGTTGTGTTGGCTCGATGAAGACTAGTTGATTGCTCCCCCATACTCCACTATGGGTGAGCCACTCTTCCGCACATCTTCACAAGTCCATTGTCACCACAATGGACGGCAAGCTTCAAGCATTTGATCTCTTCATGATGCTTCACTTGAACTTGCACACCGCAACATCTTCACAAGTCCATTGTCGCCACAATGGACGGCAAGCTTCAAGCATTTGATCTCTTCATGATGCTTCACTTGAACTTGCACACCGCAACCTAACCCCACAAAGAACTCTCACGAAGATCATGGGTTAGTACACAAAGCGTAATTGACAATGCTTACCACACCATGGGATCGCTTGATCCCTCTCGGTACGTCTTGTGCGCTTTGTGTGTTGATCAACTTGATTCACTCTTGACTTAGTCTTGTTGACTCTTTCCAACTCTCTTCATTTGGATGATGTCTTGAAGGTAAACATGAATGATCACACAATCTTCTTCTTCAAGACATGCTTGCAATAAGCTCTACTCTCACATGACCAATCTTTGGATAATTCCTTAATAACACCTTGGTCACCACATAAACTCCTTGAAACCAACACATGGACTTCAAGAAATGCCTATGGACAAATCCTTCAAATATAACTCAAGGCAACCATTAGTCCATAGAGATTGTCATCAATTACCAAAACCAAACATGGGGGCACCGCATGTTCTTAAAGATAATAGTGTTGGAACAACCTCTTCAATCCTAGGTGATATGAGATCATCCCTAGGAGCGTCTTGGATGTCTTCATCTGTAGAAAGCACATTTGTCGGCGAGGATAGGAAACTGACTGACGTAGCTGAACTGCTCATAATAGCTGTATTGACGGTTGCCGTATTGGAATTTTGTGCAAGGGCTACAACTACAACTTCCATCGATGATGCGGGCCTGGGCTTTATCTTGATCATTGTGGCTTTGGGTGGACACTTTTTCCTACCCGCAGTCTTCTTGTATTGCCTGAGTTACACACACACCAAAAAAGAAAGTTAATAAAAGAAAAGGTACAGAAAAGACCTGGCAAAAAACAACGGACTGCCATGAGACCTTAAAAAAGATGCCAACATGACAATAATAATTTTTAAATGCCATGACCTTCCTATTAAAAGTTCCATGTAGGGATTATTAAATCTGTCAATCTGACAAAGCATATTAAAAATGCTAGGATAAAGCATTAATAAAAGAGCCAAAACCATGAACTATAGAAAAAGCCCTGACAAAAGCTACTACAAAAAAGTGCAGTGTCAAGTATGGATAGATGAAAAAAGTCTCGATGACATGAAAAATGCCATGACACTGTGAATAAAAATGCCATGTATGAATAGATAAAACTGCCATGACACTGCAAATAAAAATGCCATGACTGGATGACTAAATTTCGTACCTCTTCAAAACACCCCTCCTATCTTGGAGAATAACAGGGTCCCCCTTTTTGACTCTACTAGATGAGGAGAAGTACGAGTAGCGGTACCAATAGGCTCATGGGCAGGCAACAACTCAGTAGGTTGAAAACTTAATAATTGGGGAGATGAGCGGGTAGGTGTTGACACAACCTTGGATTTGGTGGCTTTACTAACAGCAGTAGCCTCACTAGGACAGAAACAACCACACAATAACAAAACATACAAACAGAGATGGCTGAGCATCAACCTCTACTTGTACAGAACGGCGGAAGATAACGATGTTATGAAAAAAAAGGTTTACTCATAAAGAAAAAAAAGCACACACCTCCTCCTGGCTACAATGGGATCAACCCTCGCCTTCTTAAGCATGACATCAACGCCATCACCAACACCCTCCATGGCCCTCTTCGAAAGAGCAACAACGCTGCCTCCGCTTCCACCAGCACCACCAATGACCTTTGCCTCATGCTTATCTCCTACCTTGTCAATTCCAGTGTCTTGCCCATCGGCGCCTACTTCAGTTCCATCCTGCCCACCACCATCTTCCTCACTTGGCTTGTCCATATCTACATCTACGCCAGCACCGGCCTCAACAGCCTCATCATGATCCTCACCGTGCCCCGAGTCAGAGTCGCCATCAAATAGATTCTCCTGGGTGTCGCTAGTCGCCTGTGAGCTATTGTACTCGAATCGGCCATGGACACCAATCGGTATTGACGCACCAGCTGCAGCAACATTACGGAAAAGCCGGCCAACCTCATCACTTTCACCCTCAGACAAGCCTGTCCAACCCTGAACTAGTTTCCCAAGAATGTTGGTCATGCCAGACGCAAACTCACCAATGAGATTTTTGACTTTACTCCTGGTCTGCAAAAACAACCAAGGAAAAAAAGAAGGATGCCACTCAGCATAGCACGACGCTTCTAGTTCCATATAGCTCACAATTTCGTACGTCGAAAAAACATGCTGGTCATGACAACACCGATAGAAAAAAAATCATGGCAATAGAAAAAACACTAAGAAACTTACCCGAGGAGGGCAAGATGGGCTCACATTCACATCCATCCACTTGTTGAAATTTGCTGCACCGCCAAAAAGACTGAGGTTGATAGCATGCTTTGAGGCAAACTGCAACAAAATGACACGTAACTAACACCAAAACATTGCATAAACAGAAATGCCATCTATTGAAAAAATGCCATGTAGATTAAAGAATGCCACCCAACATATATGAAAAATGCCATCCAACATATAAAAAAATGCCATCTAGCATATATGAAAATGCCATCTAAGCATGAAAACATTGCCATGATGACAAAAATAAAAAAATGCCAACTAATGTGTAACAAAAAATGCCATCCAAGGTGTGAACACAAAGCCATCCATCAAAAAAAATGAAAAAAGCAACCCAACATGTGTAAGAAAACCAAAAATGCCATCTAAACACATATATATTTGTCATACTGACAAAAATAAAAATGTCATTTAATCTACATAAAAAATGCCACTCAAGGTATGAAAAAATGCCATCAAACAAATATGAAAGATGCCATCCAGGAGAGGGTGGGTATGCCAGAAAAATGCCCCCAAGGCGGTAAGTGAAAAAATGGCACAACCAAAAATGAAGTAACACCTAACTTTCCAAAGGATCCATCTGACTTCTTGTCTGTCATGAGAACGGCTTTGATGGTCTGGTCAGACCATGCAACTACAACCGCCATAAAAAATTATGATACGATCATGAGAGTATTACAAAAATGCCAAGAAAGACTGGCATTGCAGTTATAATGCAAAAATGCCATCCAGAGTATAATCGTAAACCACCGTCAAGAATTGTGATGGTAGCAATAACGTTTTAAGAATGCCATAAAAAAAGCTACATATGCCACTATGATGTGAAAATGCCAACTAGTACATGATTAAAACATATACACTGCCATTTAACTACCATTACAGATGCCACATCAACAAAAGGTTCAAATGCCATACAAACTACAGCCAAAAACTACCATCAAAATATAAAAAATGATCCTAGCATAAAACATGCAAACAACCATGTAAAACTACCAATGCCATTAAGGTGTGAAAAATGCCACTCAAGAAGGGGCATAAATGCCATCAAAATGTAACACATACAGAAAAAAGACATTTAGTGGCGACAAAGTGAGAAATATAGTGTTAACGGACGACAAAAGATTTGATGATCACCGTTGTTCGGAAATAAGGAATACCTCGTTGGGGGATTATTGACGCCATGACACCCCCTGCCTGAGATATTCATGAAATCATCAATGCCATTGTTCAAATCCTCTTTGGCCATCTTACAAAATCGAAAACCTGAAATAAAATATGGACAACAACAACACATGACCACGTCAGGCAGGTGAACGCATACAGAAAAAATAATTTAAACAAGATGGGTACGCACATGTCACCTACCCCCCCCCCCCCCCCCCCTAAAAAGAACCAATCTAAGGATACACATGGCATTCCCCCAAATAAAATCTTAACCACATGGCACTTTGCATCCAAAAAGAACCACCATCTACACACGCATGATAGTTTCCCTCAAATATAGAAAAACTCTATGCATGCATATCCCCCCTAAAAGACCTACTCTAAGGACACACATGACATTTTCCCCCAAAAGAACAATCCCAAAATAAACCACATGGCAGTTTTAATCCAAAATTGCCACCATCTAGAAACAAAAATGGCAGTTCCCATAAAAAGATCAGAAACAACTATGACCCCCCGAAAAACAAACACACTCTAATTACACGCATGTCATTTCTCGTCAAAAACAACACCCCAAATCAACCACAAAGCAATTATAATACAAAAAACTACCATCTACAAAAGCACACATGACAGTTTCTCTCTACCCAACAACCATCTACAACACAGATGACCCCCCCCCCCCCCAAACAATCCCTCTTGTAAACCACATGACAATTTTCATCCCAAAAAACATCGTCTACAAAACACACACATGGCAGTTCCCCCTCACCTCCCCACCAACAACAAAAACCTCTCTACACACATGCACCTAACCACCTTAAAAAGACCCACTATAAGGACGTACATGACATTTTTCACCAAACTATAAAATCACATGGCATTTTCCCCTCAACCCCACACATATCCTCCACTAACACATATGGAAGTTTCCATCATCAAATCCCAACACTAAACTACACAAAAAAGGACATACATGACATTTTTCACCAAACTATAAAAATCCAATTATAAACATAATCATATGGCATTTCCCCTTCAACCCCCCACATATCCTCAACTAACACACATGGCAGTTTCCACCATCAAATCCCTACACTAAACTACACAAAAGGCACCAAACTGGTCAACCAAAACAGATCTACGACGAAAAATCACCCAAAACTGCCACCCAAAAAAACGAAGGCAAATACGGCGCCACAGAACACCGTCCGTCGCCGATGTCGAAGTAATGGCAACTGCGGCCGTTGCTGCCGCACCACACACGTCTGGCGCAACCCGGCAGACCACGTGGGATGCGCGTGCTCAAACCCTAGCCCTGATAGCAAGCCCACCACACCACCTTCTCCATCCCTTCCCACCATTGCCCATCGACAGCTCTAACTACTCCAGTCGCCTCCTCGCGACTACCTCAAGCAAACAACCATAGGGCACGAAACACTCGCGCGCGACGACCAGTGATCTAGAACACGTACCTCAATGGCTACCAATAATGCCGCCCGTGGTGGATGAAGCCCTCGCCGTCGACGAGCGGCTGGGCTTGGTGGGAAAAGCGTCGTCCGTTCACCGGAAATCGCTGCGGTGAGAGGGGGCGATGAGGAAGGGAGAAGATGGGTGGGGGGTGGGATGAAACTGACTAATGGAGTGAATTGGGGGGGGGGGGTGAGGGGTTAACTGCACTTTTTAGTTCGCTCGTGGCCATGTTGGAGCGAACAGCTCAGGCAGTCTAATGTGGCACCTGCCTATGCTTGAAGATTCGTGCGCACGAAACTTGTGGTTTGATGGGTGTTCGCTGGCTGTTGGCTCCTGGCTGACGTAGGCCAGTTAAGATTTCCGTTTCTTTAACACCGTGTAGTCATTATCGAGCTTTGTCAAGCTATCAACGAGCTCGGAGTCTGAACTCTGAACTCAGGCAGGCGAAATTGAACTGACTTTCCCTCTTTTCTTTCTTTCTTTCTTTCTCCCACCTCTCCTCGCGCCGCCGCCGGCAACTAGGCTCTGACGGCACCTTCTCTCTCAGTTCTCCTCCTTCTCATCCGCTCTACAGGACTGGCTTGGGGTGGAGGTTTGCCTTTGCCCGGCCCCGGGCTCGGATTGATCTGGTTACGGACCCTACTTCTTTTCTTCGCTGTGAGCACTGTGTTCCCAATCTCTCCTTCCGGGACTGATACCCCAATCTAGGGCACCCCTGAGTACCTGACCACCCCAAGCCTCTTACATCGATTCCCCGCTGTCTTCACCCGGTCCGTGATCTTGGATATTGGCTGAGGTATGAGCCTTTTCTCATCCAGTGATTTTAGTTAAACCCCATTGACCTCCACAAATTCGGGGGCGTGCAGGCGCACACTCTAGATCTGCCCCTGTCACATCACGCCATTGCATTGTGGCACCATTTAAGGGCACGGGGATGATAATAAGCTTTAAAACTTGTTTACTTGTCTAATCGTAGCTGTGCTGCCATGCCATTCTTAGGCGTCATAATTTGCGTGGCTCCCGTTAAGGAGTCTTGGCTCTCTCTGGAACATGGCAGGTCCATTGTCATTCTGAGTGCATCAGCCATGTGTTTTTTTTTTCTAGCATTGAATGCATCGGATATGTTAATATCATGCTATTCCATAACCTTCATCTGGTAAAGTTACAGGAGGCAGCTACTGATGTCAGTAATTTCGTGTTGAATTTTCAGGGAAGTGTGTGTGGTACTTTTATGGTTGGCCAAATGCAGATATCTTGGCCATCCACGATTGTAGAGCTCATCTTGGGCCTGCTATGGCACCTTGTCCACCTGTTGGTCAGCCTCTTTGATTTGTGGTCGCATCTGAGTGATAATCTAGAATGCTATCTTATTTCGTCTGAGTTGCTGCCCAAGTACCGAGATCTTCATTTTGAGAGACTTAATTACGTGGGCGTTGTAGTAGATAGCAGAGAAGCAAATGATGTTTTGAAGATCAAGCAACTTTTACGGTGGTTATCAACTATCGGCGTTAAGTATGTAGTTCTCTATGATATTGAAGGTGTGCTTATGAACATTTGCTTTACATGCTTACTTGTTTGAGTACACATGATCTTATTCTTTTCAAGTCTTCTTGGCCTATCCTTACCTGAGCATAGAACTCTTTCTTTCTCAATATAATGTGGCAGAGTGCTTGCCTTTGACGGTGAGAAAAGAACAAGAAAAAACGAGAGTACTAGCAATATGCGGTATTAATAACTGTGAGTCCTGCTGTATTTTAACGGTTTGCCCTTCAAGTCATCTTCCATAAATCTGTGCCGTGGGAAAAACAGCCTTCAAATTTTATGTATTTTGCATGAAACTACTTTGAAACTCCGCCTATGTTGCCCAGGTAAAGGAGGAGGGTTGTGATAGGCTTGGCGAGCCAACATAAAAACTCAACCATTCTGATGGAGATGAAACCCAAAAGAACATCTTTGGGGCATAACTCTCTTAGCGACGTGCCATATCGGGACCCGGGTGTGGTGTTAAATGGGTAAGGGCCAGGCCGTCACTCCCTTGGTGGCGCGCCGTACCTTGATCTGGATACTGTGATAAGTGAGCAAGGATCAGGTTGTTGCATCCCTAGTGGCGCTCTACATCGATGCTCGGGTGTAGTGAAAAATGAGCAAGGGTCTTCGCATTTGATTCAACGAGTGTGAAGGGTAAGAAAGCTAGCCGAGCCAACTAGGATCCACTTAGGTCGCTGGAACGTAGGGCCTCTGACCGGTAAGTTACAGGAGTTTGTTGATACAACGGTGGGGAGAGGCATTGTTATCCTTTTTGTCCAAGAAACCGAATGGAAGGGACATAAGACGAAGGAGGTGGAGGATATCGGCTTCAAGCTGTGGTACACGGGGACAACTACAAACAAGTATGGAGTAGGCATCTTGATCAACATGACAACAAGGGCCTCAAGTCTGGAGTGGTAGATGTCAAGAGGCAAGGGGACTGGGTTATCTTGGTCATGCTGGTCGTTGGGGACTTAGTTCTCAATGTTATCAGAGTGTATGCCCCAGAGCAATGAGCACCAAGAGGGAGTTCTGGGAAGGCCTGGAGGACATGGTTAGGAGTGGGTCTATTGGCGAGAAGCTCTTAATATGAGGAGACCTCAATGGCCATGTGGGTACATCTAACACAGGTTTTGAAGGGGTGCACGGGGGCTTTGGTTATGGTAGCAGGAATCAAGGAGAGAATGTCTTAAACTTTGTTTTAGCCTACGACATGATCGTAGCAAGACCCTCTTTAAAAAGAGAGAATCCCTTCTACTGACTTTTAGTAGTGGTTAACACTAGCCATATTGATTTTGTCCTCTCGAGCAGAGAAGACAAACATGCTTGCCTAGATTGTAAGGCCCTCAACATAAACTTCTGGTAGCGGCCTTTCGCTTCCAGATACGTGTCCAGCAAGATAAGCATGCCAAAATCGCTAGAACGAAGTGATGGAAGCTCAAGAGGGAGGCAGCTCAGGCTTTCAAGGAGAAGTTTATTAAGGAGGGCTCTTGGGAGAAAGGAGATGATGCAAATAATATGTGAAGTCAAAGCGAAGCTAAAGACACTTGATGGTGGAACGATGATTTCCGGAAGGCTATCAAGGAGAAGAAAGACTGTTTCAGACGCCTATACCTGGATAGGAGTCCAGACAACATAGAGAAGTATAAGGTGGCAAAGAAAACTGCAAAGCAAGCTGTGAGCGAAGCAAGGGGTGGAGCGTATGAGGACCTCTACCAGCGTTTAAACATGAGGGAAGGCGAAAGGGAAATCTATAAGATGGCCAGAGAGGAAGATGAGAGATGTCAACCAAGTCAAATGCATCAAGGATGGAGCAAATTGACTCCTGGTGAAGGACGAGGAGATCAAGAATAAATGATGAGAGTACTTTAACAAATTGTTCAATGGAGAGAATGAGAACTTTGTCATTGAGCTGGGCAACTCCTTTGATCATACCAACAGACATTTTGTGCAATGAATGCAAGAGTCTGAGGTTAGGGAGGCTTTAAAAAGGATGAAGTAAGGTGAGGCAACGGGTCCTAATTGCCCAATTGAGGTGTGGAGATGCCTTGGAGACATAGTGACAGTATGACTAACTAAGCTTTTCAACCTCATTTTCGGACAAACAAGATGGCCGAAGAATGATGAAGAGTACATTAGTACCAATCTTCAAGAATAAGAGAAAAGTTCAAAGTTGTACTAATTATTGTGGAATTAAGCTAATGAGCCATACAATGAAGCTATGGGAGAGAGTGTCATTGAGCAACGTTTAAGAAGAATAACAAGCGTGACCAAAAATCAGTTTTGTTTCATGCCTGGGAGGTTGACCATGGAAGTTATTTTCTTGGTACGACAATTTATGGAGAGATAGAGGTAGCAAAAGAAGGACCTCATATGGTGTTCATTGACTTGGAGAAGGCCTGTGATAAGATACCACGGAATGCCATCTGGTGGGCCTTGGAGAAACACAAATTACTTTCCTCATCAAGGACATGTACGATAATGTTGTGACAAGTGCTCGAACAAGTGATGGAGACACTGATGACTTTCCAATTAAAACATGACTGCACCAAGGGTCAGCTTTGAGCCCGTATCTTTTTTGCTTTGGTGAGGTCACAAGGGATATACAAGGAGATATCCCATGGTGTATGCTCTTTGTGGATGATGTGGTGCTAGTCGATGATAGTGGGACGAGGATTAATAGACAGTTAGAGTTGTAGAGACAGGCTTTGGAACTGAATATTAGGCTTAGTAGAACTAAAACTGAGTACATGAGGTGCAGTTTCAGTACTACTAGGCACGAGGAGGAGGAGGTTAGCCTTGATGGGCACATGGTACGTTAGAAGGACACCTTTCCATTATCGGGGTCCATGCTACAGAAGGATGGTGATATTGATGAAGATGTGAGCCATCGAATCAAACCTGGATGGATGAAGTGACGCCAAGCTTCAGGCGTCCTATGTGACAAGAGAGTGCTACAAAAACTAAAAGGCAGGTTCTATAGGACGGCGATTCGACCCGTGGTGTTGTACGGCGCAAACTGTTGGCCAACTAAAAGGCGGCATGACCAATAGTTAGGTGTAGCAGAGATGTGCATGCTGAGATGGATGTTTGGCCACACAAGAAAGGATTGGGTCCAGAATGTTGATATACGTCATAGAGTTGGGGTAGCACCAATCGAAGAGAAACTTGTCCAACATCGTATGAGATGGTTTGGGTATATACAACGTAGGCCTCCAGAAGCACCGCCACATAGCGGAAGGATAAAGCATGCTGATAATGTCAAGAGAGGTTGGGGTAGACCAAACTTGACATGGAGGAGTCCGTTAAGAGAAACTTGAAGGGCTGAAATATCACCAAATAATTAGTTATGGACAGGGGTGCGTGAAAGTTAGCTATCCACGTGCCAGAACCATGACTAGGTTTCGAGATCTTATGGGTTTCAACTCTAGCCTACCCCAACTTTTTTGAAATTGAAAGGCTTTGTTGTTGTTGTTGTGCATGAACTACTTTGGACAATTTGAGTTGTGCATCAGATACTGAAAGGAGAAAATAACTAAACCTGAACCTTTTTAACATCCAACTAAAAAGGAAAGGGAACATGTCTCCAAACATATCAGATCCTTTTGGTATAACTAAATAAGCCAAGATGAGTACATGTTCCAAACATTCGACTGTACTGCAGCAAAACTCTTTAGTTTTTACCTTTACCGTAGGTTACACAAAATGTTCTGTACTTGAAGTGTACAGGCATGTTAGCAAGATTCAGTTTGTAACATTTTGTACATGTTCCATAAGATGCTTACATAATAGGAACTGGCGAAATTGATCAATGCTCCATACTTTTTTTTGTTATATTTCTGCCAGCCCTGTCAAACAAATATACATAGAAATGTTTAGTGTCATTTCCAGTGGTTTGGAAATACACAAACGCACAAGTGTAATTAGAAACTGTGGACATCAGCTTAGCCATCAAGCTTAAACAGGAGAAACTAGAAGCTACATCAGGCAGAACTCAAGTTCGATGACTAAAATAACCAAATAGTTTGTATCAAGAAACCCCTCGGCAGAAACAAAGATGACAAGAAAAGGAAAACTACTAGAACATATCAAGCCGCAAATCCACACTTCCAAGGCAACATGCCTCAATGAAGTCTGTTCAGATGATTCAGGTTGTACTAGTATTTTAGCTTACCACTGCCACCAACATTGTCTTTGTATTCTTCAGTAATTTTTCCCATCACCACATCATTGACTTAATCCTATATATACTAGAGTTATAAAATCCGACAAAATCTTCCTCCAAAAAATCATACAATTTCTCATCCTCCATAACTCCGTACATACTACAGATAGACCAAATGATCTTGACATCCTCCCGTGCCGCCAATTTCCAACAAAATCCATCAACCTGTCACAGTCTGAATGGTTGATTACATGTCCCAAAGGGTAATGTTTGGATTTTGTGACCAAAGTGTACCGTATACATTGTTTGCCCATGATTTTTTTAAATCTATTTTTGGACAGTTACCAACATTTTGGCATGCCAATGCTCCTTTGCCAATTCCAGTTCAATTTTTAGCCAATGTTGGCCAACACATGGGGAAGCAAAATCTCAAAATAAAAATAAAATTGGCTAGCCAGCCAATGTTTGGCAGGGCAACCTTAGGCATGAAGCAAACACACCAAAGTGTTTGTGCCTCTAATTTGCAAAGACACTCCATACCAAGTTCTGATATCTCTTTTTTTGGAGGCATTGCACTGCCATAGTTTTTCATGGGAATTTCTTGTATTAGTGGTCTTCATATCTGATTAAACAACAGTGCTATGCATAAGTATCAGAATCTGGTTCGTTTTTAGTAAATTGTATCATCACCTTAACTAACCATAACCTTTTGTCTATCAGGTAAATGAGAGGAGACAAGAAAGCCACCCATTTTGTTATGTAAAATGTGTACTTCTGGAGCGAGCTGAAGTTTATTAACTACAATATATAGTCTTGGCGGATACACTGTGCTTCCTTTTTGTTTGGATCAAATGGGTTACCTGTAGAACATACAGGTACAAACCTCATCCAACATATTTATCTTTTCATCAGAATGTAACAGACTGGCAGCACAGTGATTGTTTTGTGGAGAATTAAAGATCCAATTGTCTTTACCTTGTGAAAATTTACTTTGGTCTCGTGTTACCGCACACAATAGTAACCGCCAAAGATATATTTGTATTAATATATTGAAGAAATTTGATGATTTAGTAATCCGAAAGATCCCCTTATCCAGATGGTGATACATGATAGGCTCATATGGGCAACCATGATATCTCATATCCCACGGAATGCATACTCTCTAGCCAGACACAAAAATTGCAACTGTCTGCTGTCCACAAGCTGCTGAAAAATCTGAGCCAAGGGAATGCAGTTAAGCAGCCTCAGCTGCTGAGAGGCCAGGTGGCAGCCCCCTTATCCCAGCGCACCTGCCACATGGCGGGCTTCTACTGGGTCCACAGATGCCCTCATCCGCTGAGGCTCCACCTCACATCGGAATAAGATTTCCCTGGTCCCACCCCCGCCCAGCCTCAGGCGCACGTTCCTCTCTCCTTTTGTAGCAGTGGGTGAGTTTTGGAGCAAACACTTTCATCTCAGTCTGTACCACACACCACGCCTGCCTCATCTCTCGGAGCAGGAGGAGGAGCTTGCAGGAACAATGGCAGCCCAGGGTCTTCTCTCTGGGAGGCAGCTGCTGGGGAGGCCTCTGCAGTCCTCCATCTCCAGGTCGTCTTCCTCCCGGAAGTCCCCCTTCGTCGTCAGGGCATCGTCCAGCCCCCCTGCCAAGGTCAGTTCAACTCTGGCCATGACGCATGTTTTCTTCTGATCTGATGAGAGCTAGCTGGAGTTGTTGCTAACTTTCTTTTTCTTCTTCTCTTTCAGCAAAATGACAACAGGCAGCTGTGGTTCGCGTCCAAGCAGTCCCTCACCTACCTCGACGGCACGTAAGTCGCAGCGCAACATATTACACCTGGTGGCAGTGTGGCAAAGAGAATCTGATTTAGGAGGTGTTGGGTTTTGTGCTTTGCAGGCTGCCCGGTGACTTTGGTTTCGACCCCTTGGGGCTGTCCGACCCGGAGGGCACCGGCGGGTTCATCGAGCCCAGGTGGCTGGCCTACGGCGAGATCTTCAACGGCCGGACGGCGATGATGGGGGTGGTGGGCATGATCGCCCCGGAGGCCCTGGGCAAGGTGGGCCTGGTGCCCCCGGAGACGGCGATCCCGTGGTTCCAGGCAGGCGCGATCCCGCCGGCGGGCACCTACCAGTACTGGGCCGACCCATACACGCTCTTCGTGTTCGAGATGGCGCTCATCGGCTTCGCGGAGCACCGGCGGCTCCAGGACTGGTACAACCCGGGCTCCATGGGGAAGCAGTACTTCCTGGGCCTTGAGAAGTACCTCGGCGGCTCCGGCGACCCCGCCTACCCCGGCGGGCCCATCTTCAACCCGCTCGGGTTCGGGACCAAGAGCGAGAAGGAGATGAAGGAGCTCAAGCTCAAGGAGATCAAGAACGGCCGCCTCGCCATGCTCGCCTTCCTCGGCATGTCCCTGCAGGCCATCTTCACCGGCGTCGGGCCCTTCCAGAACCTCCTCGACCACCTCTCAGACCCCGTCAACAACAACATCCTCACCAGCCTCAAGTTCCACTAGGCGAAATCGATCCGATCCGATCCGAGCATCGTCGTCCTGTGCATGGTACCCGTCGTCGTGGGAAACGTGAGCGTGCGAGAGGTATATATGCGAGGGTGGGTGTAAAATGTAAATTTGTACGCGTGCTGCGTGCATGCTTGTAATATTTATATCGTGCTACGAAAATTAGTGCATTGCATCTCTCGTCATCTTCATCAACATCTGTGTCTTTCTTTCCCCGCTCCTCTTCTGGTTATCGTACGTGCAATTAGGCGGCTAGGTTTTGACGATAGTGGCCGTATCTTCTTTATAATTCTCATGAATAAAATGGTTATTTACAAATGAGAAATTTTAAAGCTACATGTGATTTTTCTGTCAAAATAAAGTGAATTGTTGCTGTATAAAACACAGAATTTTGGGAAAAGGTTTATCACAGGATGCAAACAAATCTGAGTGTTTTTTTAGAACTGCAAATCTGAGTGGCTGTGTTTTTTTTTTTTTGAGAATCCGGCTGCGGTTTCTTCTATGCTTACAGCGACGAAGTTCTTAAATCGGGCCGGGCCAAGAAACGCGTTGGAATAGGCCCAGCTTTTCACCGGTCCACGGTTAGATCCATCCGCGGCGACCCGTCGCCGTCTTCTTTCGTCTCTCTTCGACGGATGCCTTGCCCAGATGCTTCCCCTCCTCCGCTCCCGCCCCTCCGCTTCCCGCCTCCGCTGCCGCTTCCTCTCCGCCCTTGCAGCGGGCGGGACGCCTCCGCCGCCGCGGTCCGGCCTAGTGTACGGGTTCGGTGACAACAGCCACGGGGCCGTGGGCCAGCCTGCGCCGGCCGCGGACGTCTACGTCCCCACGCCCGTGCCCTCCCTCCCGTCGTCCGTCGATGCGGTCGCAGCCGGACACTACCACTCCCTCGCTGTATCCTCTGCCGGGGAGGTCTGGGCGTGGGGGCGCAACGAAGAGGGCCAGCTCGGCCGCGGGCTCCAGGCCCCGAGGTGATCTAACCCTCCTCCCCGTTTCCTCTGCCCTTCGAGGCGAATCAGTATATGAATTGAACTAAATGAGTCGGTTTCACTTACCTAAATCAATTTTACCCATTGCAATTTTACTGAAGTCTGCAGAGTATCATGATAGGGGTTATGTATGCCAGTATGAATTCATGCCAAAGCGATGAATTATTTATTCCAGTATGCAGCATCATTTCTTTCTGGCCCAGATAATGAGCAAGAGTGATGTGCTTATTCAGTACTACCAGCATAACAAAGATGCTGAAGAATGGCTCACATAACGTGGTCACTTCTTTATTGAAATATAATAACGTGGCCACTTGCTGATGTATGCCGCACGCGCACACCTTGCACTGCTTTCAGTTTTCATATTGAGTATATTCTGACCAGAGAATTCAAACCTTAACATGGAAAGCATACATCAACCAAACTGGTATGATGCACCCATATTTTTCTTGCCCATGCCAGCCTTAAATAAAATACTAGCCAATGGCATGAGTTAAAATTGTAGTTCAAAACCTCAACCGTTTGTTTGTGTTATTCATAGGTGTTATTTAACACTTACCAAGTGTATAGGTGCAATGTTTTACCATTCTGCTAAATGGCAGGAATACTTGGAGCAATCCAGAACAGGTGAGAGGATTGGAGAATGTTCAAGTTCGAGCTGTATCCGCTTCAGGTGTTGTTTCTGCAGCAATTGGGTGCGATGGCTCGTTATGGGTATGGGGGAGATCAAAGCGTGGCCAACTTGGGCTTGGCAAAGACATTGTGGAGGCCACAATGCCTTCTAGAGTGGAGGCCCTTGCTGGTTACGATGTTGTTAAGGTGATAACTTTTGCCCTGATATGAACTAATTGGATGCTGCTTACTAGTGAGGCAATGTTTTAATGAAGCGAAAATGGTAGGTATCATTTGGATGGGGGCATGCCATGGCACTGACAAAGGATGGAGGGCTGTTCGGTTGGGGTTTTTCAGAAAATGGAAGGTTAGGAGATATGGGTCAAAGTACCGAAGCACCTTCTCCACAAGAATACGTTGGGAAAACAAAGGATAACTATTCAAGTTCAATGTTGGAGGCTGTTGAAAAGATGGTTGCGGACAAAATTCGGAGCGAGGACAATATGCCCATCATCTGGGAACCTTCTCTTGTTCATGAAGTGACTCATCTTGACGTGTCTGATGTTTCCTGTGGGCTTGATCATTCCCTGATTCTCGGCTGTGAGTATTTCTTTTCACCTACAAAATTGAAGCTCTTATGCGCACTTGCTATGCATAATGTTTCTGCTGTACTTATTTATCTCTCTCTGAAGGTAGTAGTGTTTAATAAGACGTAGGGCATTGTTGCATCTGCAATATTTGTTTTTTTAGTATTCATAATGAGTTCAAACTTGGAAATAGCAGATTTATATTTTTCAGAAATGAATAGTAAATATATATTGCCAATTTGCATCAGGTTTTTCAAGGAACAGCATTCCTTCTGACTATTCTTATTTGATTCGTTCATTGTGTTAACATAGAAAACTAGGAGCTGGGCTGCTGTGAAAGCATAAAGTCTTGTGCATGTAGTATGACGGAGATTTTTTTAATGCATGAGCACCAAAACAGAGATATTATATTAGGAGTGCACAGCTTTGGACAAATGAACAACAATCATCTAAAACTGTACCTTTTGGGGGGTGTCGGAGTTTTCAGTTCCGTTATATTTATATTCCTCTCATGTGATTTACGTATTAACCAGCTAATGGCACTGTACTGAGTGGTGGAGACAACACTTATGGACAACTTGGTAGGAAGTCAGGCTGGGCCAAATTGCTTCCCGTCGACATAAGCTACATCCCATTCTCTGTGTCAGCGAGTGCTGGCCACTCACTTGCTCTGTGCCATATATCAACCAAAGGCACTGACAATGTTAAAACTGGTGTCCTATCATGGGGATGGAACTGCAGCTCCCAGCTTGGACGACCTGGTCAAGAGGATGCCCCAGCACTAGTCAACTATCTGGTTGGTGAGAACCCAATAACAGCTGCAGCTGGCCGTGTTCATTCCATTGTTCTCATGTCGAACGGAGATGTTTGGGCTTGGGGATCTGGACGAAATGGCAGACTAGGTTTGGGCAGTTCAATGGATGAGGCAGAGCCTTGTCTCGTCGATACCTTGGAAGGAGTAGAGGTCTTACAAGTCGCCACAGGCATGGACCATAATCTCATATTGGTTAAAGAATAGGCTGGGCTGCTTCTTTAGGGAAGGATATTGATTGTTGCAGTAGTCACTGGAACAGTTTTGCTATCAACTGGATGCGATCTTCAAACATAGTTATGAACTTATGATGCTAACTACTACTCACACGCTTTCAGAATTGTGTCTGTCACCTTTCACTTCCATGTAATGTTTCCCATGTATTTATGCTCGTCCATCATGGTAAATATTTGTGTTGGCATCATCTCTGGTGGTGATACTGGAGTTTGACGGTTTTTTTGGTCTTGAAGGAAAAATGTTGAGATAGTTCATGTGCATTCCCAGGCTTCCTCCTGTGCAATTCTGTAGCTTGTCTGTTTACATGTACATACTTTTAAATCCTGTTGCGAATGTTCTATTGCTAACATCTCGGCTCTCCAATGGACTAGTAAAAGTAGTACCGTTAGTTTGTAAAAAAAAATCTTATCATGTAATTGTTCTACATTCAAAAGCTTTAAGTAAGCAAACTCTTTGATATCCAGAAAATTGTGTAATAAGCTCTTTCCTACCATGAGAAAACATTTTTTACAAGGTGGTGTTGTATAGTGATAAATTTTGAACTTTGGTATCTTTTTTACATTGTTGTTGTTTGTGTAATTATTTCTGAACATACTGCCATAGCTAGTGATGTCCATCAAAATTTGAGAGCATAGCCATTAGCTCAATTCAAAGACCATGGAGATTTACTACTTGCCATGCATAGTACTCCCACCATTAATAAATACTTCCTCTGTCTCAAAATGTAGTGTCAAAAAATGTCTTACATTTTGAGACAAAGGGAGTATATTGCATAATTTTGACTGTCCAACTTAAGTTTTGACAAACAATAAGCAAATGATATGCATGCTACTTGACAAAACATCAATACATTTGCGTTTGTTTTCAATAGTGTTTTCTTTTCTAGTTGCAATTTGTAACTGCTAGCAATGTATACTTTTCTTGTTTGCGACGACTAGCAATGCATTTGAAAAACAAATTCATGATCAAACTTTAAACTTGACCAGTGAAAATGTGCTTGTACTTTTGAACAAAGGAGTAAACAAAGTGCAATCTGTATGCTCTAAAAAAGAAGTGACCTAAGTTTATTTTTTTGAGGAAAAAGTAACCTAAGTTTCTCATAGGGAAATAGGTGTTCTTGGCAACGATAAGGCCCAACAAGCCGGGTAGCGATCCCTACTTCAAAGCAGTCTCATCAGCCGTCCCCAACTTTCTGTTGGCACCACTGCCTGCCAAGTGTGCTGGTTGTTGGAGGTAAGTATCACCACCAATGATACAATACTTATCTCCTTTTCAATCCCTCAAAAAAAAGCTTATCTCCTTTTCATTTTTATAATAAGAAGAGATTTTCCCGCAAAAAATAATAAGGCGTTTAAGATCCAAAATCACATGGTTGAAAACTGAAGTAAAACAAAGGTTGAAAAGAGATTATTCTTTCTAGCAGAGGTTGAGAAGAGATTTTTGTTGAGCGCTTGAGGTTGAGAAGAAATAAAAAAGGAAAGAAAGAATATGTCAACTTAACTTAGACACACACTCCGCAGCCCGGCCCAACCCAGCTAAAGAACCAGTCACTACTTTGGTTCTCACCAGGTGGGACCCGCTTGTCGGTCAGTAGACACGAGCGGAGCACCGAGGACTAACCGAGCGGGCGCGCAGCACATCATCTTCCTCACCGGCGGCGGCGGCGGCGGCATGGGGATGGGCGGTCGAGGTGTGGTTGGCGACAGGTGGTCGCAGCGCGTCCTCTGGATGTGCGCCATCGGCAGCGCCGTGAGTAAGCGCCTGAACCAAACCCTAAACTATGGCGCTCCCTTACATTCCGTCTCCGCGTCCTCCTGGTTGTTCCGTGCCGCGATTCGATCTGATGGTTTCCGCTGTGCAGGCCTGTACTTTGTGGCGGTGGAGAGGCAGGCGCAGAACCGCGCGCGGGCGGTGTCCGAGGGCTTCAAGGGCCTGGACGGCGCAGGCGGAGGCGGCAGCCGTGGCGGGGAGGACGTGTAACTTTGGCGGCGCCGAGGTGAAAGGGCGTGTAGAGATGTGCCTTTCTGCTCGAAGCCTGAGACAAGTTAGAGTTTTCTTATCTGCTGCTTGTTCACAAGATTCACAGAATCGTTGCAATAATAATGTACTGCTAATTGCCCCCTGTGTTGCGGTATGTCAATGCTTGGGGGGCAAGAATTGTTATCTGACGACCTGGATGGTTTTATGTGTGAAATATGAGTTGGAAAATTCAGATTATGCTTCGTTTCGTGACTGTTGCTCGTAAGTTTATCGAGCTTGTTGGGTTGCAACTTAAGAATTAGAACTTAGTCTAAGAAAAACAATGGAGTATATAAGCAAATGAGAAATTTTCGTTTAGGTAATTCATAGATATAGGCTTGAGTTCCTGTATTTTCCATACTGTGATACTCTGTTCTACATTTATCTAAAATGAGCCACTGTCTTTTAGGATTTGTGTGTGTGTATTCCTAGGTTGGGAAACCGAAAGGTAAACTAGGAGATGATCAACTTAAAATGAACATAATGGCTGCTCAGTGAGCACTAAATTCTTTTCCTGCCTCAGTACCAATACTTGCTGCACCTCGCTACTTGACTACTTTTGATCCTAATGGGCACTGGGTCACAGACTCTAGTAATACTGATGAGGTCTATCAAATATGGAATAGTCCACCAACCCATCATACGTTGATTTCCGGCAGTTTTTTCTTCTTCCCTGCTTCTCTTTTACCCTTACTGAATGATAAACTACTGCAAGTAGGGTTTGCATGCTTGAATCCTTTTCTGTCTGCATTGTAGAGTTTTAGCAGGGGTAAAATGGAATAATCCAGTGCCAGTGTATTAGATTGTATTAGATTGTCTCTTATTTATCTATAGTTGGTAATCAACATAGTGCTGATTGGATTCTTGATTTTTAAGTTTGGTAACTTTTTTGCCCAGTAGAAGATAAGCAGAAAGCAGCCATAAATGTTTGTTTAAGTGAAAAAATTGACCCCAATTCCTGTCCATTGTAGTCAAGGCAGGCCCACCGACTACTTTAAGAATAAGTTCCTGACAGTCATAATTTGGCTAGTGCATCATGGTATCTACTGATTTATTGTATGTGCATGGTGCAGTAATTCTATATAATTGTTGACACCTCTACATCCTACCAATTTAGAGAATAATGGCATCTACAGCCTCAATGCATCACTAACTGGAAATGGATATTTTAAGTGAGATTTCTGCTATTTATTCTTTTGACAGAACAATATATCTGAACATGAGCCTGAAAATGAGGCTCATTTTAGCAGATAGTTGGTTTAATAGTTTTGTCTCTTGTACATGCTGTATAGTGAAAGACTTGGCAGTTCATAAGGCAATTAAACACTACCTGACCTTTGACTGCAATTTTTTTAACATGCTGTGATAATCCGTCTGCCATCCACCTCCCCTCCACCAAAAGTAACTCTGTGACTGGTGGTGTCATCTCCATGATTTTCACATTCTTTTTCTAGGGTTTGCAAAATATGCATTATGATTGATTTTTCATGTGGCTATTTCTAAGTTGCCTTACTTTATGTAAGTAGAAAGTTGTTTTTTTGGACATGGATTTGTACGGCCACATGATTAGATTTATATAAGTTCCGTAGCAATGCGTGAATATTCAGCTAGTAAGACTATAATTATGAGAGCTACAAGGAGTGAAACAATCATGATATTAGTTTGTTTGTTTCTTTCTGACCATAACAGAACTAAATCCAATGATAATGCAGAGGATCATTATCTTATTGCCAAGGCGTTTTTTCCAGTATATTCTTGATTACTGATGCTCATATTTCATAATTTCAATATATCTGAGCACATAGATGATTGAATCTCATCATAATGAAATCCCCTATTCAGATATATTAATATGCGTAATAATGAATATCCGTCAACATTTGTCTGTTTAATGATTTCTATTATCAGTTTTGCTAAAGCACATCTAGATGTGCCACAAGTATTGCACATCTAAATCCTATATCATTGATCTTACGCGGAGATTCGTGTATACATTTTATTTCATCAGATTTTCACATGAAAGCTCACACCATCAAGTTGCAGTGCTTTGTACCATCGGCAGGACTCAAAAGCAGATTCATTTTGTCTTGCACTCAAATATGTATTTGTTAGCAGATCGTTGTTTCTATTGAACAAATCTAATCGCACCTCTACCCTGAAAGTTTATTGCTCTAACATCTTTGCTTTTCCCTGCGAATTTTCTTAGAATATTATACACACACAACTCTTGCGTTAGTGACTGAGTTTGGATTGTGCTGAAACTGAACAACATCTTGAAGGATTTTATGGCTGTACATCATTGAGTAACGAGAAGGCCTGTAGATGGCTGGGGACAAGGCAAAGTATGATTTGTGTAATCTGCAAAAGCTAGATTTGTAGCTATCTCTTTACTATACAGGAGTCACACTAAGTACAAAACAAAGGAATGAAGTTAGGTGATTACGAAGTGGCATGATTAGACAGAGATTTCTCTGTTACTAACATTACCTGCTTCTTTAATTAATTTATTTATTCCATAGTAGTTCAGTTTGATCTATCTGCAAAATGCATAGGAATGTCACATAGCACTTTTCCTTTATTAGCCCCTGTGCTAAGACTTGGAACTCTTATTGCCTTTTACTTTATGGGCCCTTTCTGTGATGCCTCAGTTTTTCCATTTTCTTAATGGCAAGTGTTAATTTAAATATATGCTATATTATAGATCTAATGATCAACTTAGGTGCCCACTTCTTGTAGGTATGAAAGCCCGAAAATGTGAGGAATCTTCCATGCACAGAGGCCACTAATGAATGGGGGTTGCAGGATTGTGATGCAATAACGCATCATTCTTCTCTTCTCATCCATATAATCTTGAAAAGTACTTTTTCACAAGATGCTGGTTTATTCAGATTATTCTACCCTGTATCAGTGTCCAAAGTTTCGTTGACTATCACACACACACACACACACACACACACACACACACATATATTTTCTAATCCAAAGTATTAGTTTGATAATACCATTTCTTATGCCTTATATTTATTTTTCGTGTTTATTTACTCTTATACCTAACATGAAAATCTATTAGTTTACTGAAGAAACATACTTTTGACTGAGCAATGGAGTTCAGCATGTGTTAGACCCAGTTCACCTTAGTTGATTCCGCTTTTATTGTGCACTCTCGCAGGTCACATAATCACAAGATGCCTTGTAATAAAATCCATGATGATATGGTGGTTACGAGCACTCCAGCCTTCCAGATGCAGTTAGTGCTGTTCTTTCCGGCCTTTCCTTTTGCCCCCTTCCTCACTACTGACCCCACAAATTTTAATGTCACAATCAGCTTGATGCAGAGCATCTTTGGCATGATCTTCCTTGCATTGGTCCACCAAATAAACCCCGTTTAAACTTTTAACTTTTTCTGTAAATTATACCTAAGGTGAACATGTCAAGACCAGGCAAGGAAAATAATAAATAAAAAGGGGCAAGAATGATTGTTACGTTTATGACGAGGACTGGAAAGTTTAACTAATTAAGAAAAAAGTTAGGGGGGATAAGGGAATAATCTATGGAACTTATCAACGTTCTAACCGGTTTCTAGTTAGCATCTATTAGGGTTTCTGCTTTGGTCACTTGTAGCATGTAGGGGGTGATAACTTATGTGCTTAGTGGTTTGAAAATAACAAATTGAAGGTGTAAAGCCTAGTGCTTTTTCAGGGAATTCGGTGTATCCAGCCCTTTGCCCGTGGGCTCCAGGAAAGGATAGATTCTGTAGCTTGATTGAGTTCGTAGCCATAGATAGGTCTTCTTTTTCCTGGGACCATTCGAAGTAGATAGTGTAATTTATGATAATTTACATTTTCTATATCTGTTTAGATAGATGAAGCCTACTGGTAGGGAGATGCTTTAGTAGTCTACCAGCTCATTTATTTATTGCATAAATTCCAACTTGCACCTTTAAGGTTGATGGATGGCCAGACCTTAGCCATGTAGTAGCATATTTTGTTGATTACTGTAGGTGCCGCAAGTTAGTGGTCAAGGTTGTAATCTAATCTTGCACAACTGTGTTGTTCCTTGGTGCTCCACCTAAGCCTTAATGTATAATATCTGGCAACTCAGCATAGCTGACTGTTGGTCCAAAAGCCAGTGGAATTTCCAGCTCAAAAAAAAGCCAGTGGAATTTTGTTCGAGGCATGAGGTATCTTAACCTTTTTTCCCCTAATAAAATAATGTGTTTTCTGGGCTATTTTATGAAATGACGAATTGCTTATCTCACTCTTACTGTTATTTGTATTGTTCGTTTCTTCTGTCAGCATCTTAAATCTTTTCCTGATTTGCACTGCTGATTTCTGTAGGTGTCTATTTAGTAGTACTAGTATTTTGCAATGTTCTCTAGCTTCATCTTACATCGTTCCTTTCTGGAAGGGTTTGCTGAGCTGCTGCTTCTCCTTTGTGTTCAAAAGGGGCACATCTTGTGATCAAAGAGAGAATATATAACTATGACGTCCCTCTGCGTTGGAGCCTCTTGTTGGAAAACTGTACTCTCTTTTGGAGAATGATTGAAAATGCATGAGTGGCCAAAGTGTTATAATCTCAGAACTATCCAGACTGTCTTGCGGAAAACAGGCCGACAAGTTCAGGAGAAAATAACTGTTGATGGGGTATTTATTTATATATTTATCTAGTTGAGAGAACAATAGTTTGTTTCCTTAGCTTCTTCCTGAAGCCCTGTTAAAAAATGCAAAAGCTGGTTCACTAATCTGTCTTTGCAAAATCGTTTAGATGTCTCAGGCGGCGGTGGCATATTTTCTGTGCTCTTTCTATATGTCTGAGGTGAAAGTTACGGATGCCAATGTCAGGAGACGCATCCTATCCCGAGCTCACATGCTCCCGCATGAACAGTAGAATCAAAAAAATAGTCTGACAAAATTTCCAATTGCGTGCAAAATTTTCAGGCTGAAATGACATTCGTGGAGGTCTGGGCAAAAAGAATAAAATCGATGCTCCAAAAAGACTATTGTTGGAAGCATTTTGGAGCATTGATTTTGTTATTTTTGTCCAGACCTCCACAAATGTCATTTCAATCTGAAATTTTGCACGCAGTTAGAAAATTCATCAATGTTCGTCATAAAAAAATTCAGATTTTTTTGAATGTGCTTACTATTTTTTGATTTTACTGTTCATGCGAGAGCATATGAGCTCGGGATCAAAAGAGCGCTTTCGCATCCTTGGTCCTTACATGTATGTTTGGCGTCATAGTTTTCTTCCATTTTTACGTTCTTGCCCTTTTAAACCTGAACTCGAAACCTTCAAAGTTTTTTTCACGTTACATGAATCACATCCATAAATGTCTTCAGGTTTTACTCTTGACACGAGTACGTTTGGTCATTGACGGCCTTTTATTATACTTAATAAATACTACAGAGTATATGTTTTCATCAATTTATTTATATCTGTGAGGGAGTTTCCATAACGAAATTGGATGAGCCATTGTACATTGGATTTGCTTTCATTTCGTGACATTTGAATAATAGCAAGGGTAAGACTAAAGCTGGCCTACACACAGTGACAGAACAAAAAATGGGGAGAAGGGAGGGTAGGAGAAAGAACATGGGCATAGATACGCATGGAAAAACATGCACTAATTGCAACACGTTGAGGCAAACAATCGAATCGTTGCCATCTCTACCTGGCCACATTGTACCACCAAAATGCATGGGCTCTCTGTAATACTACCCTCATTTCATTATACAAGGTCACTATGAAATATACATTTTACATACATACATATACATGTGTGTGTGTGTGTGTGTGTATATATATATATATATATATATATATATAATGACATTTAGTTATTTCCTTGCTCAACATCCACTCATTTTCCTATTCCTTCCTTGCGTGCATGAGGCGTATTCATTTTTCCAGTAACGAAAAGAAAAATTGGTTTGCAAAACAGACATTAAATTTTACCTTCGTACCTGTAATATGAGTTTGTGGTCACTCGCAAAATAAAAAATATGAGTTTGTGGTCTTGTATATAGAATAGAGAGAGTACTGTGTTTACAGATTTGACATGACTTGCACATGGGAGAATTTTATATCTAATGTCTGTTAAATGTAGACTGGAGATTCAATTGTGTAGGTTTGTCCCTTCACCTTCAATTACACAGCTTCTGGTTGATTCGTCAGATCCATAGTAATTTGGTATTGTACCCTCTTGAGTTGTCATTTTAGTTAACAACAAAAGTCTTTTAGACTTGGTGAAGCGTATATTTCTGCCGGAGATTGCGAGGGAGCATAAGTCGGATTTTATAGCTCTCATGGAGAACGGTAGACCCAACTTCAGATCGTAGTTTTTAGATAATATTTCTGGTGGTATGGTGTATGCATGGTACTATCTACCTCCTCAGGGGAGATCGGGTGGTATCATTCTTGGTGTGAATAAGTCTTCGCTTGATGCTTGAAAAATGCAAGTGAGTGACTATGCTCTCAAGTTTCACGTGCGGTCGAAACTTGATCGTTTTGATTGGGCCCTGGTTGATTTCCTAGATGAACTGGTTCATATATGTGGAGACGAGAATTTACCCATGTTGGTTGTGTGTGTGTGGGTGGGGGTTGAATTTAACATTACCTGTAGACAGGACGAGAAGAATAATGCAAACTTTGATGCTCGTTGGTCTTTTATGTTCAATCTTGACTTGAGGGAGATCACTCTCTCAGGTCGTCAATATACTTGAGCCAAAAGTCTAAAAGGATCAAAGAGGTCGACTAGCGAAGGGGGGACGGGGCATTGAATTGGATACTACAAAATTTTAGCTTTACTTACAATTTTAGGGGATGTGCAGATAAAATAAGTTCTCTAGATATGCAATCTACGGTGCGAACAACCTATATGGCAAACAAGCTAGTATACTAGGTAAGCAAGAGTAACAAGCTAGCTAGCAAGCAAACACAAGTAAAGGTGCGGGAATGGATAAACCACACAAGTCCAAGATGCGAATGCATCCCGAAGTTCGCCTTGTCTCCCTTTAAGTCACCCCAACGAATGAGCCTCAAATCACTCATGGTTGGTCTTGAAGGTGACCACCGGACCTTTACAAACTTCCCAGAGCAGACCACACGCAAGGAAGCTTCCAGGCTTGACTCCTACCGCCTAGGAGTCCCAAATCTTCAAGAGTAACAAGTTTGGTGATAAACAAGTATGGGGATCACAAATTGGTTTGGTGAAAGTGTAGAGCGGGTAATTCTCTTTTAATCCTAAAACTTTGTTGGAGTTTGAGCAAAGGGGTGAAGAGTAAGCATTTAGGGTTGGACGATGATGGTGAAGCTCAAAATGGAGGATTAGGGCTAGAGGTGGAAGAAAGGAAAGTATTTATACTCACCTCAGAAACCTGATCGTCGCAACCCCGGATATCTCCAAGGCCCGGGCTAAAGGGCCTGGAGACTGGGCCCCAACAGAGGCGACACCTACAACACCACGGAGTTCCAGGAGTCAAAGACCCTAGAGGCTCGAGGGATCCAGAGAGGAAACCACCTCCACCCCGGAGGCTCAGGGTGTCCCGAGACCCATGCTAGAGGTACCCAGGAGCTCCAGGGGTTAGAGACCCCAGAGGCCTGAGGTAACCAGAGGAAAAACCATGGAGAAAAGTATATTTTTCGCCCCTCAACTCTTAGTGGAGTCTAGATTTGGTCCCTCAACTCCAAAACCGGACAACTTGCACCCCCAACTATCGAAACCGGACAAGGTTCATCCCTGGTCTCAGTTTTGACCCTTTTTGGTGCCGAGTCACCCCGGTTTTGACTGGTGCTCACTCAAATTCGCGGAATTTTTTAATATCCATGAACTTTTTTGAAATTCACACACACACTCTTCAAATCCGCGTAGTTTTTTCAAGGTCATGTATTTTTTTCAAAAACAAACATACTTTTTTCAAATAAGTGAACTATTTTGAAATTTCCGTACTTGTTTTCAAATTTGCATACCTTTTTCAAATCCGCGTATTTTTCCCAAGTTTGTGTAATTTTATCAAATCCAAGTATGTTTTCCAAATCCATGAACTGTTTTTGAAATTCGCGTACTTGTTTCAAATCCGGATACTTTTTAAAGTTCACGTATTTTTTCTCAAATCTGTGTTCCTTTTCCAATCCAGGAACTTTGTTTGAAATTCACGTACTTGTCTCAAGTTGACATGATTTTTTAAAATCTACATATTGTTGCGTAAAAAATATCCAAATCCGCGTACTTCTCTCAAGTTTGCATAAATTTTTCAAATTCATGAACTCATTCCAAAAAAGTACATGGATTTGAAAAAAGTATACAAAATTTAAAATTTTTAACGCAATTGAAAAAGTACCAGAATTTGAAAACATTATGCGGACTTGAAAAAAGTATGTGAATTTAAGTCAGCATGGTCAAAACTGGGGTGGGACAACACCAAATTCGGCCAAAACCGTGATCAGGGATGAATCTTGTCCAGTTTTAGAAGTTAAGGGTGCAAGTTGTCCAGTTTTAGAGTTAAGGGACCAAATCTAGACTCTGGTAAAATTGAGGGACGAAAAGTATACTTTTTTCAAAGGGATAATTAGATTTATGCCCCTAGTTGTGTCCCACTCGGCTGTTTTACCCCTAGTTTCCAAAAGTGACCGGTTCTTATGCTTTTGCCCTTTGACCGTTTGACCGTCAGTTCGAAAACTTCATAACTAATTCATACTAAATAAGAAAAATGCAAACAAGATACCCAAATGTTCGGAAAAACATCACCTATATGTCAGTGTCATTTGTATTCATGACAAAAGTGTTGGAAAGTGCCCATCCGAGTTTTAGCTCTTATGATACCACCATGGATAGTAAAATATAAAAAAATTCTAAAAAAAAATTGGTGGCAAAGAATGACAAATGTTTTAAGTGCTTGCCAAGTTTCATCAGGGAATGACATTCGTGGAAGTCGTGGCAAAAAACAATCTATTTTGGAGTGCTGATTGTTTTTTTGCCACAACATCAACGAACGTGATTCCCTGATGAAACTTGGCAAGCACTTAAAACATTTGTCATTCTTTGCCACCAATTTTTTTACAATTTTTTGATTTTTTTTGATTTTACTATTCATGGTGGTATCTGATACGTCTCCAACGTATCTATAATTTATGAAGTATTCATGCTGTTATTTTATCATTCTTGGATGTTTTACAATCATTTTATAGCAATTTATATCATTTTTTGGGACTAACCTATTGACCCAGTGCCAGTTGTTGTTTTTTGCTTGTTTTTTACATCACAAGAAATCAATACCAAACGGAGTCCAAATGCAACGAAACTTCACGGAGATATTTTATGGGCCAGAAGACCAACAGTGGGGCAAAGAAGCACCTGGGGGGTTCCCAGAGGGGGGCACAACCCACTAGGGCGCGCCAGGACCCCCTGGCGCACCCAGGTGGGTTGTGCCCACCTCGGTGGCCTCCTGCACACCCTCTTTGCACTATAAATTCCCAAATATTCCGAAACCCATCGGGGTTAACCTAGATCAGAAGTTCTGCCGCCACAAGGCTCTGTATCCACGAGAAACCAATCTAGACCCGTTCCGGCACCCTGCCGGAGGGGGGAATCATCTCCGGTTGCCATCTTCATCATCCTGGCGGCCACCACGATGAGGAGGGAGTAGTCCACCCTCGGGGCTGAGGGTTTGTACCAGTAGCTATGTGCTTAATCTCTCTCTCTCTCTCTCTCTCTCGTGATCTATATCATGGGTTTTGTTAATATAGATGGATCATATGGTGTTTCTCCCCTCTATACTCTTGTTGTGATGAATTGAATCTTTACCCTTTGAAGTTTTGTGTTTTCGGATCGAATATTCAGATATGAGAACACATGATGTATGTCTTGCGGTATGAATACTTGAGGTGACAATGAGGTATCGTACTGATTCACTTGATGTATGTTATGGCACTCAACTTGCGGATTCCTGAGGTGATATTGGGGTAATCTATGCATAGGGGTTGATGCACATTTTTATTATCTTTTCTCCGATAGAAACTTTGGGGTCTCTTCGTAGTTCTTTGTGTGGATTGAGTATTATGAATATGAATTTGCTTTGGTGTTATTTTAGTACGAACTCTAGGATAGATCGAACGGAAAAAAATAGCTTTGTGTTATTTTAGTACGAACTCTTGAATAGATCGAACGGAAAGAATAGCTTTGAGGTGGTTTCGTACCCTACAAACATTTTCTATCTTTTGTTCTCCGCTATTAGGAACTCGGGAGTGATTCTTTATTGCACTTTGAGGGATAATCATATGATCCAACTATGTTAGCACTGTTGAGAGATTGCACTAGCGAAAGTACGGACCCTAGGCCTTGTTTTCAAGCATTGCAATACCGTTTTTGTGCCCGTTTACTATTTGCTACCTTGCTGTTTTTATTTATTCAGATTATAAAAATATATTTCTACCATCAATATTACGCTTTTATCGCCATCTCTTCGCCGAACTAGTGCA
Organism: Triticum aestivum; assembly: GCF_018294505.1. Taxonomy (NCBI): domain Eukaryota; kingdom Viridiplantae; phylum Streptophyta; class Magnoliopsida; order Poales; family Poaceae; genus Triticum; species Triticum aestivum. The sequence continues at coordinate 148,388,618 of NC_057811.1, forward strand.
CCTATATAATTTGCCATTGTATTAGGTGTGTTGGGGACACAAGAGATTTCTTGTATTTGGTTGCAGGGTTGTTTGAGAGAGACCATCTTCATCCTACACCTCCCACGGACTGATAAACCTTAGGTCATCCACTTGAGGGAAAATTGCTACTGTCCTACAAACTCTGCGCTTGGAGGCCCAACACGTGTCTACAAGAATAAAGTTGTGTAGTAGACATCAAGCTCTTTTCTTGTGCCGTTGCCGGGGAGGTGAGTGCTTGAAGGTATATCTTTAGATCTTGCAATTGAATCTTTTAGTTTCGTGTTTTATCACTAGTTTAGTTTATAAAACAAAACTACATAAAAAATGGAATTGAGGTTGCATCATATTATTGATCATCTTTATAATATCTTTCTTGAAAATGATGGATCGAAAAATTGTACTCAATTGTTAGAAGAAGAAGTCAATAAAATGTTTGGCAGAAAATATGTGAATGATGAGCATGATTGCAATGTTGTTAGTATGAATTCTTTGAATATCCAAAATGCTAATGATGATTGCACAAGTCATGACAAAAATGTTTCTTATAAACATGTCACTTTTTGCGGAGTGAATTGGGAGTGCATTTTCACACCAAAAAGGGAAGCTAGATTTTGTAAGAAGCATAAATATTTAGAAACAAAAAAGTTGCAAGAGAGGCTAGATGATTGTGCTAAAAGATGTAATTTTTTTCGCCATCCTTGTGAACTTTGCAATGAACGTGGTCATTTAAATCTCCAATGCAAATTATTTCATGATCAAATTGTGTCCAAAAATTGTGATAACTTGATTACCCTTGAGCATCATAAAGAGCTTAGTCTTCTTTTGGGGTATGAAGAAATGAAACGTATAACTAATGGTTTTCCAAATCCCGAGAGATTTCTTGATTTTGATCTAGAAGAAATTTATATGTTTTGTGCGGTAAATTGCATTGAGAATCCTTATATTGCCAACTACCTAAAGACAAGAAAACAAATAGAATATGAAGAGATTACTAATGAAAGGGAAAATATTTCCCGATACCCTCCTAGTGTTTATTATGATGAATCAGGTAACGAGGAGGAGCTTCCTATCCAACCAATCTCATCAATAAGAAGCTTGAAATGATTAATTAAACCCACACATGATGTGGTGAAGAAGAAGAAAAGAAGAAAGAATAGAGGTAAAAAAGTATCTCTCCCAAATAATGTTGCTCCTCTTATTGTTGTGCCTCATGAAAATGAATCAAAAATAATTGTGGAAGATGATGCACTTGATGATGATTTTGTTATGCCTATTGCTTGTTGTGATGATTATGATTGGGAAGATAATGATACTTCTTATAATCTTGGAAATCTTTTTGGCACCAACTTGAGAAATTATGATGATAACAATTGTTATACTGTTGGTGCTATTCATACTATTAATGATGAGAGTGATTATGCTTATGATATGCCAAGCCACAAGCTTGGGGATGCCATGCTTGATGAGAATGACATGTTTGAGAATTTATTTGCTGCAACTAATGTTTGTCCCAAGCTTGGGGATGCTATGTTTAATGAAGATGATCTTTTTAGCCCCCCTACTTTGAATGATCAAACTTTCTATGATGGTTGCATGCCTCCTATCTATGATGAGAACAAAGTTGCTACTTATGATGATTATTGTGATGATACTTATGTTATAAAAAGTAGTGATAATTATTGTCATAATTTTGAATATCCTTTTACTGAACATTACTCTTTTAATGTGGGAACAATTTATAGTATTCGAGTTTCCTATGATACTCCCACTATTATGAATGAGAATAAAATTGCTTATGTGGAGAGTAATAAATTTTCTATGCTTGTGGATCATGAAAAGAATGCTTTATGTAATGGTTATATTGATGAATCTATTCATGATGCTACTGAAAAATTATTATGAGAGAGGAACTTATGACTCATGATGCTCTGTTTATGTTTCAATTCTTATCTTTTATGCGAGCATCATTGAAATCATCATGCCTAGCTAAAAGGCATTAAAGAAAAGCGCCTGTTGGGAGACAACCCAACACTTTTACTTACTATTTTTGCATGTTCACATGATTATGCTACTGTATTTATCATGTTTTATTGCTTTTGTTTCAATAAAGTGCCAAGTAAAGCCTTTGGGATCATGTTGGGTGATAGTTGATTTGACCCTGCTGAAAACCAGAAACTTATGCGCTCACGAAAATAAGTGTATTTTTTAACAGAAGAGTGCTTTTGAGTTGATTATTTTTGAAGAAGTTTAATATACAAATTTCTCACGTGGTCCTAATTTTTTCATAATTTTTTTAGTAGCATAAGTATGGTTTGAGTACAGATTACTACAGACTGTTCTGTTTTTGATAGATTCTGTTTTCAATGCATCGTTTACTTGTTTTCTAGTTACTATGGCTTATATTGCTCAATATAAATTGTGGAAATGATATGCTACAATATACATTGTGTGTAAACAATTATGAATCTTGTCTTTGACAGTACCAAAGGAAATGGTTTGCTCTTTATCATACTAACCTATCTCACAAAGTTCTGTTAAGTTTTGTGTGATTGAAGTTTTCAAGTTTTGGGTGAGGTGTCGATATGAAGAGAATAAGGAGTGACAAGACCCTAAGCTTGGGGATTCCCAAGGTACCCCAAGTTAATATTCAAGGAATATCCAAGCAACTAAGCTTGGGATTGCCCCGGAAGGCATCCCCTCTTTCGTCTCCAACATTATCGGTAACCTGACTTGGAGCTATGTTTTCATTCGTCACATGATATGTGTTTTGCTTGGAGCTTCAATTTATTTTATTAGGATTTGCTTGCTGTTATTTAGAATAATGTTTTGCATCTTTTATTTCAATAAAAGTGGCATTGATAGCCTTTACTATGCTTATTTTACAAGTCTACATGTTGCTGTTTGAAAACAGAAAGTTTACCGCTGTTGCAAAAATTCCCTAGAAAAGTCAGAATGTGATAAAATGTTGAATATTTTTGCATAATAAACTCTGATAAATTTTCTACAGTGTGGTAAAATTTCATAATGTTTGGAGTTAGAGAAGTATTGATACTCTTGCATTCTTTACAGACTGTATTGTTTTGGCAGATTGCTGTTATGTTTGCATTGTTTGCATATGTTTGCTTGTTTAGTGATTCTATTTGAGGATAGGAGCATTAAATATGCAGAGGCATTTAGTATGCAATGTTGAATAATAATTTTAGTGATTTTCTACAGTGGAGAATGATAAGGTTTTTGCATTGTTTTATACGAACTTATCTCATGAGTTCTTGTTGAGTTTTGTGTGGATGAAGCTTTTGAGATTTGGGAAAACTGTGATATGAGAAGAATTAAGGAGACACAAGAGCTCAAGCTTGGGGATTCCCAAGGCATCCCAAGATAATATTTCAAGAAGTCTCAAGCATCTAAGCTTGGGGATGCCCCGGTAGGCATCCCACCTTTCTTCTTCAACAATTATCGGTTAGTATCGGTTGAGCCTAAGTTTTTGCTTCTTCACATATATATGCTATCCTTGGAGTGTCATTTTATTTTGTTTTGCTTTTTGTTTTAATAAAGTACTTAGATCTGAAAGTTTTTAAATAAAATAGAGTTCTCAAATAGTTGCCAAGGAGGCTAAGTAAGCAGCATTCACATCCCGTCAACGAAACTCTTTTCTATGGAATTGCTCTAGTGCTTCACTTATATCTTTTTGGAGTAGCTTGTCATTTACTCTTGTGCTTCACTTATATCCTATGAGTAAATTTTTGAATGAATTGAATATCATGAAGTTGAAGTTATATCATGCCTAGTGGTAGCTTCACATTAGGTTTAGAAAGTGAAATCTTTTGAGGCTTGACAATCACAATATTGGTCATACAAGCAATTCACGAATAATTAGTATAAGGAAGAGAACTTTCACATGCAAATAGACTATCATGGAAATCTTTTGTGATTGTGAGTCCCCATCTAAATATTATATGCCAAAATTGTTGACGTTGGACAAGGAAGACAACGTAATGATTTGTGTTTGCTCATATTCACATAGAAGTTATATTGTCATAGATCCTTCAACATGCGGTGCTTGCCCCCCATCTTTGCTAGCCAAAAATTCTGCACTAAGTAGAGATACTACTTGTGCATCCAAAAACCATTAAACCCAAATCTTATTTTCAAGATTCCACCATACCTACCTAAGGATTGAATAAGATTCTTCAAGTAAGTTGTCATCGGTGCAATAAGGCAATAAAAATTGCTTCTAAAAGTGTGAGATCATTTAGTGTAAGAGAAAATTGAGCGTTGTACGAACTTGGATGGCAAAGAATAAAAGTGACAGACTACATAATAAAGGTTGTCACCTTAAGGGGCAATACAACTTGACGTTCTTTTGCACTAAGGGATTGGGCATACAAACAAATAAGCACATTGCAACCTCTGCTTCCCTCTGCGAAGGGCCTATCCTTTACTTTTATGTATTTACTTTTATGCAAAGAGTCAAAGTTTTTCTCTCTATTCCTTTTTATTTTTCTCTTTTGGCAAGCATCATGTGGTGAGGAAAGATCTAGGCACATATGTCCAGTTGAATATGGGTAGCATGAGTTATTATTGTTGACATCACCCTTGAGGTGAATACGTTGGGTGGCAAAACAATAAGCCCCTATCTTTCTATGTGTCTGGTTGAAACGTTTTGCTCATGTGTATGCGGTGAGTGTTAGCAATCATAGAAGACTATATGATGGTTGAGTATGTGGAGCTCTTACTTAAACTCTGCTGAATAAGTTGAATTGCAATTGCTTGGTGACTAAGAACATAGGTTGTTGAGTTTCAAGAGAGTTCATTGTTTGAACCTTAACATGTGAATTGGTTGCCACTATAACATGAGAAGTTTTATAAAAAAGAATTGATGTTATGATGCTAGGAAAAGTGATTGAAATTGTCATTGATCAAACTTGTGCACTTTGCTAGCATTCACACTTCATAAATTATTTCTTTTATCATTTACCTACTCGAGGACGAGTAGGAATTAAGCTTGGGGATGCTGATACGTCTCCAACGTATCTATAATTTATGAAGTATTCATGCTGTTATTTTATCATTCTTGGATGTTTTACTATCATTTTATAGCAACTTTATATAATTTTTTGGGACTAACCTATTGACCCAGTGCCCAGTGCCAGTTGCTCTTTTTTTGCTTGGTTTTTACATCGCAGGAAATCAATACCAAACGGAGTCCAAATGCAACGAAACTTCACGGAGATTTTTTATGGGCCAGAAGACCAATAGTGGGCCAAAGAAGCACCTGGGGGGTGCCCCGAGGGGGGCACAACCCACCAGGGCGTGCCAGGAGCCCCTGGCGCGCCCAGGTAGGTTGTGCCCACCTCGGTGGCCTCCCGCACCCCCTCTTTGCACTATAAATTCCCAAATATTCCGAAACTTATCGGGGTTAACCTAGATCAGAAGTTATGCCGCCGCAAGGCTCTGTATCCATGAGAAACCAATCTAGACCCATTCCAGCACCCTACCGGAGGGGGGGGGGGATCATCTCCGGTGGCCATCTTCATCATCCCGACGGCCACCACGATGAGGAGGGAGTAGTCCACCTTGGGGCTGAGGGTTTGTACCAGCAGCTATGTGCTTAATCTCTCTTTCTCTCTCTCGTGATCTATATCATGGGCTTTGCTAATATAGATGGATCATATGATGTTTCTCCCCTCTATACTCTTGTTGTGATGAATTTAATCTTTACCCTTTGAAGTTTTGTCTTGTCGAATTGAATATTCAGATATGAGAACACATGATGTATGTCTTGCGGTATGAATACTTGAGGTGACAATGAGGTATCGTATTAATTCACTTGATGTATGTTATGGCACTCAATTTGCGGATTCCCGAGGTGATATTGGGGTAATCTATGCATAGGGGTTGATGCACGTTTTTATTATCTTTTCTCCGATAGAAACTTTGGGGTCTCTTCGTAGTTCTTTGCTTGGATTGAGTATTATGAATATGAATTTTCTTTGGTGTTATTTTAGTACAAACTCTAGGATAGATCGAACGGAAAAAATAGCTTTGTGTTATTTTAGTACGAACTCTTGAATAGATTGAACGGAAAGAATAGCTTTGAGGTGGTTTCGTACCCTACAAACATTTTCTATCTTTTGTTCTCCGCTATTAGGAACTCGGGAGTGATTCTTTATTGCACTTTGAGGGATAATCATATGATCCAACTATGTTAGCACTGTTGAGAGATTGCACTAGTGAAAGTACGGACCCTAGGCCTTGTTTCAAGCATTGCAATACCGTTTCTGTGCCCGTTTACTATTTGCTACCTTGCTGTTTTTATTTATTCAGATTATAAAATTATATTTCTACCATCAATATTACACTTTTATCGCCATCTCTTCGCCGAACTAGTGCACCTATACAATTTGCCATTGTATTAGGTGTGTTGGGGATACAAGAGATTTCTTGTATTTGGTTGGAGGGTCGTTTGAGAGAGACCATCTTCATCCTACACCTCCCACGGATTGATAAACCTTAGGTCATCCACTTGAGGGAAAATTGCTACTGTTCTACAAAACTCTGCGCTTGGAGGCCCAGCACGTGTCTATAAGAATAAAGTTGCGTAGTAGACATTAGTATCATAAGAGCTAAAACTCGGATGGGCACTCTCCAACACTTTTTTCATGAATGGAAATGACACTGACATATAGGTGATGTTTTTCTGAACATTTTGGAGTCTTATTTGCATTTTTCTGATTTAGTATGAATTAGTTATGAAGTTTTCAAACTGACAGTCAAACGATCAAAGGGCAAAAGCATAAGAGGAGCAAAGTGACTTGGACAAAACTGGTGACTTTTGGAAATTAGGGGTAAAACAGCCGAGTGGGACACGACTAGGGGCATAAATCTAATTATCCCTTTCTCAAAACCATGGGACACTGGAGGCCTGGGGCTTGATCCATGGAGGCCCAAGGTGGTTGACACAACAAGATATGTAAGGGAGTTTGACCCAATTTCAGATAAGATTGACTGGGGATGAAATGAATATAGGGCATGCATGATCCCCAAACTTATGCAATCACCTCAATCCATCTTAATAGTGTGGTTTTACTATGACTCAAATTAAACCAAAAGAAACCTTTGAGCATCCGGAAAACTGACTTTTTATTTTTATTTTTGAAATGTTGGTGGTGGTGGTGGTCAATGATGACCCACAAGTATAGGAATCAATTGTAGTCCTTTCGATAAGTAAGAGTGTTGAACCCAACGAGGAGCAGAAGGAAACGATAAGTAGTTTTCAGCAAGGTATTCTCTGCAAGTACTGAAAGTAGTAGTGATAGATAGTTTTGTAGTAAGATAATTCATAACAAGTAGCAAGTAGCAATAGTAACAAAGTTGCAGCAGGGTGGCCCAATCCTTTTTATAGCAAAGGAGCAAAGGACAAGCCAGAAAGTTCTCTTATATAAAGCAAAGTGCTCTTGAGGACACATGGGAATTGCCATCTAGTCACGTTCATCATGTTTACTTGATTTACGTTCGTTATTTTGATAATTTGATATGTGGGTGGATCCGTGCTTGGGTGCTGTTCTTACTTGAACAAGCAACCCACCTATTATTACCCCCTCTCGCAAGCATCCGCAACTACGAGAGAAGAATTAAGATAAATCTAACCATATCATGAAACATATGGATCCAAATCAGCCCCTTACAGAATAACGCATAAACTAGGGTTTAAGCTTCCGTCACTCTAGCCACCCATCATCTACTTATTGATCGACATTCACATGACAACACTAACGGAAGCAACAACATACATATCATCAAAATATTGAACGAATACCAACTTCACATGATTACTTATAACAAGACTTCTCCCATGTCCTCAAGAACAAAATTAATTAAAGAATAGTAGCATGTTACATAGGATATTTACAACCCCATCATTCAATGGGGTAGGGGAGAAGGGAAGGTTTTACACTATGGAAGTGTGACGCCCAGATAATTAAGCTACAGTGAACTTCTGCTAATGATGCCACATCACCTCGGTTACCGTCGATAAACTCGCGTTAGTTTAAAACCAATCCAAATTCAAATTTGAATTAAAGTCAAACGATGAAAGTTTTCAAATGTTAAAAATATAATGTTCGGGTCATGCCAAATAATGCATAGGTAATCATGTTGGAGAAACCAAATTTTTATAAAAGGTTTAAATGCACTTAGGTAATTAAAGTAGTAGGTAAAATAGTTAAATAAATGCCTTTCTATTTTATAAAATATTAAACTATCTTATTTAGTTGCCCGAAATTAATGGGGTAGTAGCATACTTATTATTGCTAAATTGGGACTTGCTTTTAGGTTTTATAAAACTATAATGAATCAACATGAAATAAAAAATAGAAAAGAAAAGTGGAAATAAAACAAAACAGATAAAAACTCAAAAGGACCCCTCTGGCCAACTGGGCCAAATGGCCCAGCCGGCCAACCCACTGGCCCGGGCAGCCCATCCCCACTCCCTTATCCCCTGAGGCGACCCAAACCCTAACCACCGACACCCCACTCCCCCCACTCGCTCTCTCCCTTCCCCCGATCTGGATCGCGATCGACCCCGAACCCGTCGCCCGCGACGCCCTGCGCCCGTCCTTTGCCGTCCACCGTCGCCCGAGGTCCCCGCCGGCGCCGCCTCCTCGCCCTCTCCATCAACGGCCACCTCATCGCCGCGCCTGACGCCTCGACCTCGCGGTCCCCGTCGCCCACCGCTGTCGCCATTGCCTCCTCATCTCCTCCCCACGGGTCGCCTCCAAGCCCCGCCCCCCTGGTCTCTACATTGTCGATGAGGGCCTCACCCTCCCCTGTCTCTCCTTATATACCGTGCCCGATTCGCCCGGTCACCGTGTCCCCCTCATTCCGGCGCCCTCCCTCGCCTGCCCCGCGCCGCTGCTCCTGCCTGCACGCCGCACGCCCACGCTTGCCCTCGTCGTCCGTGTGCGCGCGACGCCGTGACCCTGGTCCCTGCCAGCGCCCGCTCGCCCTCGTCCAGCTCGCGGCGCCCCTGCCCACGCATCCCCACCGCATCGCTCTGCCGTGCGCGTGCCTCGCTCGCCGCGTCTCCTCATGCGCCGCGCCGTCCCCCTGCATTCCGCTGCGCGTGCGGTCGCCCATCCGGCCGCGCCTCCCGCTGCGGCGCCCCTCACCGCCGGCCCGCGCCCATCCAGGCCGGCCCAGGCCACTGACCTCCCTCTGCTCCAGCGCCCTATCGTGGTCGCTGGCGCCCAGTCGGGTGCCCCCCTGCCGGTCACGCCCGTAGCACCCATTCGGGCTGCGCTACGCCCGACGCCCGTAAACCCCACACCCGGTAAGGCCCTGGCCTATGACAAGTGGGCCCCCTGCCCCAGAACGATTCAAAGAAAAAAGGAATTTTTTAAAATAAATAAATTAGTAATTAATTAATTAGTTAATTAAGTTAATTAATCTTGTTTAACCAATCTAATTAAAATGAATTAACCTAATCACTTAGTTAATCTAATTAACTCTAATTTAGTTAGTCTGTGTCGATGACAACGGGACCCACCCGTCAGTTGACTGGTCAAAGGTCAACTTTGACCGCTGACATCATGCTAACGCAATATATAATTTTGAATAATAATAATCCAAGAAAATGATTAAATCCTTATAAATTAATATAAAATAAACCGTAACTCGGATGAAGAAACTTTGTACATGAAAGTTGCTTAGAACGATGAGACGAATCCGAATACGCATTCCGTTCGTCCGCCACACGTCCCTAGCATAGCAAACATGCAACAATCCACCCCTGGTTCATATGTCCAAAAATGCCAAACACCGGGAATACTTTCCCGGATGTTTTCCCCCTTCGCCAGTATTGCCTAGTACCGTGTTAGGGCATACCTAGCATCGCGTATTGCCTCGTTATGTTTTCTGATGCTTTGTTTGCTCCGTATTTACTGTTTCTTCCCCCCCTCTTCTCTCCGATAGACCCCGAGACCGGCGCTGATGCCACTGAGTATGACTACATCACCGACGACCCTTCTTCCTGTACAACAGAGCTTCCAGGCAAGCCAACCCCCTTTGATCAACCAGATATCGCCCACTCTCTTCTCTCTTATTCTTGCATTAGGTTTGCTACTGTTGTTGATTCGATAGCTCCTATTCTGTTGCATAGCATGCCATTGTTGCTACAATTGTCGATACCTTTACCTGCTATCCTAATGCTTAGAATAGGTTGCTAGTATTACATCCATGGCCCTACACTCTTGACCGTCTGCCATGCTATATTACTGGGCCGTGATCACTCAGGAGGTGATCACGGGTATATACTATATTGTTACATACTTATGTTGATGATTCGGAGATGGGAGCTGAAGGGGTAGGTGGTTCCACCCAGGTAGTGGTGGGCCTGGGTTCCCGGCAGCCCCTGATGGTTACTTTGTGGCAGAGCGACATGGCAGGTTGCGACCACCTAGGAGACAGGTGGGCCTGGTCCCTGGTCGGCGTCCGCGATTACTTCAAAATAACACGCCTAATGAGATCTTGGCATTTGGTCTGAGTCTGGCTACGAGCCTATACGCACTAACAACTACGCGGGAACAGTTACGGGCACTCGACGTCGTGGTATCAGCCGAAGCCTTCTTGACGTCAGCGACTGAGCGGTGCGCGCCGGATTGGACTGGAACGCCTGCTCTTGTATTAGGGAGGCTAGGTCTGCTTCCGGCCGCATTCGCAACGTGCAGGTGTGCAACGGGCAATGGGCCCAGACCCCTGTGCGCATAGGATTTAGACCGGCGTGCTGACCTCTCTGTTGTGCCTAGGTAGGGCTGTGACGTGTTGATCTTCTGAGGCCGGGCATGACCCAGGAAAGTGTATCCGGCCAGAGGGATCGAGCATGTTGGGTAATGTGGTGCACCCCTACAGGGAAGTTTATCTATTCGAATAGCCGCGTCCCTCGGTAAAAGGACGACCCAGAGTTGTACTTCGACCTTATGACAACTAGAATCGGATACTTAATAAAACACACCTCTTACAAGTTCCATATACAACCCGGTGATCGCTTTCCCACAGGGCGACGAGGGGAGATCGCCGGGTAGGATTATGCTATGCGTTGTTACTTGATGCTACACTTGCTACTCTCTTCTACATGCTTCAAGATGGAGGCTGCCAAAAGCGTAGTTGCCGATAGGACTAGCTATCCCCCTCTTATTTTGGCATTCTGCAGTTCAGTCCATAGATACTACCCATTTCATTGATACCAATGCATATGTAGTGTAGATCCTTGCTTGCGAGTACTTTGGATGAGTACTCACGGTTGCTTTGCTCCCTCTCCCCCCATTTCCATTCTTCTCGGATGTCGCAACCATATGTTGGAGCCCAAGAGCCAGATGCCACCCTTGACAACGACTCCTGCACCGAGGGTGCCTACTACTATGTGCAGACCATCGACGACCAGGAGTAGTTACGAGGATCCCAGGCAGGAGGCCTGCGTCTCTTTCGATCTGTATCCCAGTTTGTGCTAGCCATCTTATGGCACCTTGTTTAACTTATGTATGTACTCAGATATTGTTGCTTCCGCTGACTCGTTTATGATCGAGCACTTGTATTCGAGCCCTCAAGGCCCCTGGCTTGTAATATGATGCTTGTATGACTTATTTGTTTTTAGAGTTGTGTTGTGATATCTTCCCGTGAGTCCCTGATCTTGATCGTACACGTTTGCGTGTATGATTAGTGTACGATTGAATCAGGGGCATCACAGGAAGCAATGAAGGAGGGAATGAAATATTTATGTTTCTCCTTTACCCTATAAGTAAGGAGAGAGAAATCTTCCTTGAATCTATGAAGCCAAGATTCCTTTGAGGGGATGATCTTTCTGAAGTGTTTGTTATTGCACTCTTTCCAGATACTCCAAGCCGCCAGGAGAAAAGTTTCCATAAAGAGAGGCCAATCCCAATTTTGTCTAGCTGCCAACACATTTTGCAGTCGTGTAGTTCCTTGGATCCAGTTTATATTAAGACTACTCCAGCATTCATAACTGAACTGGCATTCAAAGAACAGGTGTTCCAACGTCTCTTCAATTTTGAGGCCACAAAGGATACAGTTGTGATCATCATCTATGTTGTAGTGTCTTCTTTTGAGCATATTCCGAGTGTTTAGTCGATCCGAGAGTAGTAGCCATCCAAAAACCTTTATATGCATGGTAGCCTTGGACTTCCAAATCCACTTGAAAGCCTCATGTGCATGCACATCTCGGAAGTAGAAGGTGTAGTATTTGTGTGCACTGAATTCTACAGATCCCCACACATATGTCCAACAGTCATGGGATTCAGAGAGAGAGAGAGAGAGATGTTTGTCATTTCATTTTGCAGTTCTCTCACTTCAGCATGCGCCTGGTCCGAGAGGGGAAGGTGGAACGTCATATTGAGCGACGTGGCAGTCAAAAAGTTTTGTACCGACAGATCTTCATTTAGAACATACGAGAAAGCTCTTGGGTAAGATTCTGCTAGGATGTTATTCCTCCACGAGTCCTTCCAAATTAGTACATCCTCCCCATTAGAGACCTGTGCATAGGCAATCCCTTTGAAAATTGGCATGAGCTTCATGACATCTCACCACCAGAAGGAGCCACAGGGGTCAGCTGCATGTGGGGTTTTCGATGTGTAATAGGTAGACTAGATCAGATGAACCCAGGGTAGATCGCCGTGGTTGCAAAACTTGTGCAAATATTTTAGAAGTAGTGCGTCTCCATGTGTTCTTAGATTAAGAAATCCCAAACCACCACTCTCCTTGGGTCTACAGACCAGGTCCCAAGAAGCTAGAGAATTGCATTTGTCTCCTTGGTCTGTTTTCTTAGTCCATAGGCATTTCCTCCGAATCTTGTCCAATAGCTCAATAATCTTTGCTGGTAATCGCAGGGTTCATAAAGAAAAGATAGTGAGTGAGGTAATAATCGAGTTGAGTAAGGATAATTTTCCACCATAAGATATCATGTTGAGTGTGGCAGATAGTCGTCATTCAACACTGCAAACTAGAGGCATCACGTCTTGTATTGTCGGTCTGGTGGTGCTGAGCGGGAGACCCAGATAAGTAAACGACATTTTACCGATGACACAACCAAAGATTTTGGCAAGCCATTCACACTTCTCTATTTCACAGTTGATAGGCACAATTGCTGACTTGTGAAAGTTGATTTTCAGGCCAATTGAGTATGCAAAATCAGTCAAGATTTTTTGATGATAGATGCTTGGTCAGGGCATGCATGTAGGATCAAGATTGTATCGTCAGCATACTGGATCACAGGGTAATCCCTTTGTTGAGGATGAGGGAATGGGAGCTTAATTAGGTCTGGCAAAAGCATCATTGATGGACGCTTGAAGGAGGTCAGCCGCTAGTACAAAAATCAGTGGGGAGAGCGGATCTCCCTGCCTCACCCCACACTTACAAAGAAATTGCTGTCCAGGAGTGCCATTTAGGAGTACTGATGACTTGCCAAAGGTAAAGATGCATCTGATCCAATTAAGCCACTTGTCATTAAAGCCCATATTTCTCATTATTTCGATCATGGTATCATGCTGAATAGTATCGAATGCCTTTGTAAAGTCAAGTTTCAATAGAACAATTTCTTCATTGGAGGTCTGACATTGGTGAAGATACTCAAATGCCCAAGCGAGACAATCTTGAATAGAACAACCTTTGATAAAACCATATTGGCTGCGATGAACAATCTTTAGAATGACTCGCTGTAATATGTTTGCAAGGATTTTGGCGATTACCTTCAAACAACAGTTCAGAAGTGTGATGGGCCGAAAGTCATTTATCGTGGCTGGAGAGTTGATTTTGGGGATTAGAGTTATGAATCCATCATTGATGCTTTCCAAGTTCAAATCTCCCTCAAAAAGTTGATTGCACAAGTTGTAAAAATCATCCTTGATGATTGGCCAGCATGCTTTTAGGAAAACCCCTGTGAACCCATCTGGACCGGGTGCTCTATCTGCAGGCATATTCCTTATGACAATGTCGATCTCGTCCTTAGAGAAGGGGACAGTGAGTTGATCCAAGTCCACACATCTTTTGATTATCCCAGGGAGATCAAATTTCATGGTATGTGTGGAGGAGGAACCCAATCTTTCCTTATATGTATGAAATATGATAGATTCCTTGCCAGCATGATCTTCTACACATGTGCCATCAGCGGTTGTCAAGGAGGCAATGTTATTTTTCCTGTATCTTTCAGAAGCCATCACTTGAATTTACTTTGAGTTTTCATCACCGAATTTAACCCATCTCATTGTGCATTTTTTCTTCTAGTATTGTCTTTGATAGGACAGTAGACATAGAATATGAGCTTTCAAAATTTTGCGAAAGTTTGTCTCAGGGACAGGCAAGTGCCTTTTGTTCTCTAGCTCATCAATTTAATTAAGGGTTTTATTGAAATTCTCAATTGCCACAAAAAGTTTAGATATTCCTTTGCTCCAATATTTAAGGTCTCTTCTTAAGTTCTTGAACTTGCGACATAGCATTGTGGCAGTATTTCTAGAGTTGACCTGTTTAGACCATGAGGTTCTCACCACCTCTTGGAACCCTGGGTGTTGAACCCAAAATGATTCAAAGCGGAATAGTTTTGATCTTGGAATAGTCGTCTCTATGTTGACCACACACGGGGTATGGTCAGAGACAGGTTTGCCCAGGGGTTTAACAGCTGTCTTCGGGTATGTTGTGGTCCAATTGGTGCTAGTAAAAAACCAGCCAATCTGTTCAAGGAGTGGATCCGTTTGCATATTACTCCAAGTATACAATCTACCTTTGATGGGCAATTCAATTAGACTCAGTGAACGAATGAGATCATTGAAAGTTATCATATCTGAGATGTTCCCTCCTGGTTTATTATGATTTTCGGGGGCACGGATAAAGTTAAAATCACCAAGGAGAAGCCAATCTTCATCATTAGGAATGTGGAGATGCAGAAGCCAATTAACAAAGTTATCACGTTGCTCTCCTTGACACGGACCATACACATTGACAAGAGTCCAACATTGTGTAGATTGCGTGGACTTAAAACGAGTGACGAGGGCAAACTCTCACTACAAAAAAAATACACATCCGTGACATTTTGGGCCGAACAATTTTTTTTCCTGTCATACTTATGACACTTCTATGACGATAATTGTGACAAAACCCAGTATCATCATAGATGTGGTGGGGTCCTACTTCTATGACAAAAAATCATGACAGAAAATGGGCTTTTCATCCTGGGCGGGCCGGAGACGCAACTGCATGACATTCTTTGGGCCGTCCATGACGGAAAAAACCATGGTAGAAGCAAGGGCGAGGAAAATATTGGGGAGTTCCCTGTTACGGTGGGTGGTCGGGGGCCAAGCAATCCGCGTTTCTCTCGTACGTACGCGCGTGTGTGCGAGGTGTTGGGCTCTAACTAAACCCGAGCGAGGCATTGGGCTCTAACTGAACCCGAGCGATTGCACTAGCTACGTTACTGAACCCGAGCGATCGATCCCTTGTTGTTAACTAAACCCGAGTGATTCATTCGCTACTACTACTAACTGAAGCTGATCGATGCTGCCTCTGGATGACTAGTGAGCGTTGGGGGGGGGTGTTTGAATGAACAGTTCCCGGTGGGGGGTTGGATGAACAGGACCCCGTGGTAGTAGAGGCCGTTGCTGCTGGATGAACAGTACCCCGATCGATCGAGCCGGTGGATGAACAGGACCCCGTGGAGGGCTGGATGAACAGGACCCCGTGGAGGGCTGGATGAACAGGACGACCCCGTGGAGGGCTGGATGAACAGTAGCCGGTGGAGGGCTGGATGAACAGTAGCCCGTGGAGGGGTGGTTGAACAGGACCCCGTGGAGAGGACTGCTGGTTGAACAGTAGCCGGTGGAGGAGCACGCGGTGGAGGCTGGATGAACAAGAGCCCGTGGATGAACAGTCGCAGGTGGAGGCTGGAGGAGGTCGACGGTGGATGAACAGTAGCCCGTGGAGGCTGGAGGAGGTCGATGGTGGAGATGAACAATATCCTGTGGAGTCCCGTTTCGTGGTACACCACACCCCTCCCGATGAATAGGACCCCCGTTTCGACCGTAGCGCTCCAACACAAGTCCGCTTCCTCCGTTTTGCGGTACGTCACACCCCTCCCGATCAACAGGACCCCGTTTCGACCATAGGAGGTCCGTTTCCTCCATTTTGCGGTATGCTAGACCCCTCCCGATGAACAGGATCTCATTTCGACCATGTCCGGTCAAACACAAGGCCGTTTCCTCCGTTCTGCGGTACGCCAGGCCTCGTTTTCATAGGCTGTTCCATCCAAGCCGGTTGGCTCCCGATGAACAGCACACATTCCGTTGCCTCCCGATGAACACGACGCATTCCGTTGCCTCCCCATGAACACGATGACGACATAGTTTCTCCGTTCCGACCCAGCCATGTACGCGAGCCTTGGTCGTACGTATGCGCAAGTAGGCGTTCGAGACCCCACCCGTATGTACGTATGTGGCTGTATCTACTTTCTTGCACCCTGGCCACTGTACGTACGTGTACATGCTACGTGCGCGCCTCTACTACGACACGTGCCCTTCCTTACTCGGCCATGGTTCATCACTGCAGCCTGCAGACAGACCGATCGACCAGTATGTACGTACACGTTCGCCACCAGAATGACAATGCTACGTACGCTTCGACCAGGTGGGTTCCTACTGTCAGGCACTTCCTTGCATGCGAAGATGTAGCTGGTGGGTCCCAGCAGTCAGGGGGAAATGTTTTTTTCACGAAATACGGTGGCCCGTCCGGTGGGTCCCTGCTGTCAGGTGGAGGAATCATTTTTTCCACGTAATAAGGAGGCACTTCCTTGCTGCGGCCATGGACCCAGCTGTCAGCCTGTCCACGTACAGTACTCTTCCGATGGAAGTCGGTCGTTGACCACATTGACCACGCGGCGCCAAGAGCAACAAGGCGGTGGAAGACGGCAAGGCCTAGGAAGGGGACGACGCGGAGCCGGGGAAGACGCGGCAGTGGAAGCCCACGCAGACAGGAGTATGAGGGTTCACTGGTTCGGCTGCGGTGTGAGCCTGCCGTCGCCGCAGAATAACAGGGGGTGAGGGTGAGTAGAGGGATGGCCTAGCCAGCGGCGGGAGTAGTAGGGGCGGTGAGGCCTCCGCGGCAGCACATCCGGCCACGGGAGGCAAGAGCATGAGGTGGTTTGAACGGCTGGAGCAAGAAAATCGGAGGTTGAAGAAGTAGGACGACTGTTGGATGTTAACAATCCAACGGTCACTGGTGATAGAATCGTTGTTGACTAAGTTGACAAAGCCCTCCGTCCGCCTCAACTTAGTAGGCCCACAAGTCAGGCTCCCACTATGGTGGGACCCAGCTAGCAGGGGGAGTATTCATTTTTTTGTGCGTAATAAGGAGGCACTTCCTTGTGTGCGAAGATATAGCTGGTGGGTCCGAGCTGTCAGCGGGAGTATTCATTCTTTTTGGCGTAATAAGGAGGTACTTGCTTGCCTGCGGCCATGGACCATGTGGGTCCCAACTGTCAGCCTCTCCATGTACATCCCTCTTCCGATGTTGTCATTTGTTGACAACGTTGACCACGCCGCGCCGAGAACACCAACGTGATGGACGACGGCAAGACCCAGGAAGGGAATGACCCGGAGGCGGTGAAGCCACAACAGTGCAGGGATGTGGGTGAGTAGAGGGATGGCCTGGCCAGTGGTGGGAGTAGTAGGGGGGTGTGAGGCCTGCGCAGCAACACAGCCGGCCACGAGAGGCGGGAGCAGGCGGCCCCGCCGGCGCTGGATTTGGAGGCTGGAGCAGGAAGATCAGAGATTGAAGAAACACGACGGCCGTTGGATTGACATCCAATGGTTACGTCCGCTAGAATCGTTTGTTGACGTATATAATAAGTAAAAAAATCTTGCATACACGTCAACTTAATAGGCCCACAAGTCAGACAATTCCATATTTTTTAATAATTTATATATAGCTCATTGCAACTTCTTATGCAATTTATTGCAGTCCGTTTTTTTGTTGGCTAGGGCCAGGGTTAAAAATTTAAACGAAATTTCGCATATTTTTGTGGGTTCCAAACTATTTTAATACCGAAATGTCGAGCCAGATTTAAAGTACTTTGAAGATATATTTAAATTAGGTTAAAGCCCAGTGAAATAGGAATCTGAAAATGTGAAAAAATTCAGAAATTATAAAGTAATTGCCAATTTGTCATCTGTTTTTATATTTACAACCCATTTCATATTACTTTCAAGATTTGCAGGCGTCTTGAAAGAGTTGCAGCCCATCAGGGCGTAGAAAAATAAGTAGGCCTGGATTGGGTATTCTTCAGAAAAAATAAACTGGGCTCATTTTCACAAAGAAAAAATAGCTGGGCTGGTCATATGGTGAACATAAAATATAAGCCTGGGCTAGACGGGCCACAACATAGTTGAAACCCTGCTCCGTCTCAACAATAACAAAAAAATGCTGCTCGAGCAGCTACGTCCCAGGTGTCAGCCGATCTTGTGGTGCTGTTCTCTTGTCTATTGACTATATACGCTGACAATGTCGTGGGTCCTAGATGTCAGGAAACCACTAGGAGGAAGCATTTTATTTTCCATACACTGACAATGGAGTATATATAACAAAAAATGAGGAACTTCCTTGCGTCCGGCCATGGACATGGTGGGCCCCTACTGTCATCCTCTCCACGTACTGTCTGCCGATTTCTGTTGTTTGTTGACCATGTTGACAATGCAAGAGGGCGGCGTCGCGGCGAGTGCACCAAAGCGCACGGAGGACGACTGCGAGACCTCGGACGTCGGCGTTAATGATTTAGGAGACGGTGGGGCGGCGATGCGTGCGCTGAGGCACAACCAGCCGTGGGAGGCGGAAGCAGGCGGCCCCGCCGGCGCTGGTTTGGTTTTGGCGGCTGGAGGAAGACAGGACTGAAGAAACACGACAGACTGTAAAAGCAGCAGGAGTACTTAACAACCTTAACTGAAGCCAGCAGGGGCACTTAACAACCATAGCTGAAAGCAGTATGACTACTTATACAGGTTCAACCGTACAATACACGCCTCGAACAGTGCTACTTTGCCTACAGTTAACCAAGGGTGAGGCCACCAAGCCCCAGGACAAGGCCCAGGCACCACCCCGCGCATCCACAACCTTCTGAAAGTGGCTTCATCTCGCAATGTAGTCAATAAATAGTATATTCTCTTTAGAACCATGGAAAAGCAGGAACATAATCTTCTGTCCTATTCTCCAAGATGGACGGGCCTTCATTATTTGAGACCACCCATGAATAAGTATCTTTTCACCTCCAAGGGGAATGGAGTAGGTCGACATAAACATCATGTTGTGACCAAGCGCAAGTCTGACCCGACCATGGTCAGGCATCTGTATAGGAACAATAGAACTGGGCAGTTTCTGTTTTAAGAAGATCACAACTATAAAAATGTGTATAAGCAAGAGTTTATGAACAACATATATAACAGAAAACAGCTCATACCATAAGTTTCTCGACATAGTTGGACATGTTCAACGAGTGCAGCAGTGGCACACATATCCCACGTGGCCTTCCACCATTGAAACGCCCCACAAGGACCTCAAGACGATCAATAAAGTGTAGGAACTTGTGGATGTCGTCCCAGTCAACTTCAGTGCCATCAGTAACAGCCGAGTTCTTATAGAATAACAAACGAGTAGCCTGCTTAACTCTGAAAAAACCTACACGTGCCACCAATTATAAGAAAATATTAGTTAGCAGTAGCATCTTCGTGAGAGATTCGTTGCTACTTCTAAAGTTAAATTGTGATTAGTTAGACAGAATTGGTGGATTAAGAAGTAATCGAGGCAACAAGCAAGAACCAGATACAAAACTAACATGGATGAACAATTGGAACGGCGTCGGGGTGGAAGATCGCAGTGAAGATGAGACCAGGTTATGCTATTTCCATCAAGATTCGTGTGCCAACTTTCAGTCCGTAACACTTGAGAAAGTTTATCCAAGTTCGGCCATAAAAAAAGCAGTGGTCTTCTTGGTTCATGAACCCAACTCGGAACTTATATCCATGGCTTGTCTTCACTGTGACCATTAAACTGGTGTATTCAGTTATGGCAAGGCCAAGCATCTTGAGTACATGCATCTGTTCTAGCAGAGCAAGGAATGCACTGCAGGAAAAATAATATGAGAACACAATGTATTCCCTATCCAAATATAGAAATATTTTCCTCCTTCACGTCAGTGTTGACCATGGTACTAGTACCTTTTATCCAAATATAGCAATCCAAATTTCCAAATTAGTCGACAACATGTTCAAAAAACCCCACCCTCCCAGATAGAAAAGAGGATTCTAACAACATACTGTGCGCGTTTTAAAATCCTGTGTTAGGATGAGAAGGAACAAGTGTGGCGTCTCGCCGAGGGCGCAGAAACCTGTAGGGTCCTCGCACTTTGGGCACTTCAAATGAAACACACTAGATTCAGTAGGAAGAAAAATGCATCAACGACGGCTGCCATCCTAGGATTACCCGCGACCAAGGGACTTGGATTTATCGAGGATGGATGAAGAATTCGTACCAGGTTCTCCATGAGAAAACCCTATGCAATTGCCGAGCACGGGTTTTCTCTGAACAAGCAGACGAGGGAGAAGGGGATTCAAGCCTAGTGAAATATTGCCGCTTCGTCCGTCCAGCTTACTGCTAAAGCTGGAAAGGTGGGTTTTTTTGTGATTTGACGACTCATTGGGCATTACTGCGGCGCTACGACCGGGGTGTGTCTACCGTGCAGTTGTGCACTCTAATTTGGTGCATATGGCACGTGGACCCCGTTGCCGGATGCCCCACATACCAGCGAAAGGAAGTAGAAAGACAGGAGTAAGTAGTTACACATAAATATATTTTTGACAGAGAGATACTCCCTCTGTAAAGAAATATAAAAATCTTTTATATCACAACTTTATACATAAGAAAAATCAAGGGGAATATATATAACATATATCATTATAAAAAACAGAGTTTTTTTTAACACAGTATAGATGAGTTGGTGATGATGGTGTGCCTGCCATCCTGCAATATAGGCCGTCCGATTTATATCTGACGGATAGGAAGGAAACTATGGCAATTTTGCAAAAAGGTACCCACACACCTCTCCACACTTCCAAATAAGGCCTTCCCTCGTTCATCCTTTTCTCTCACAAGATAAAATACTCATACAAATGCATCTTGATGTTACGTGCAACGCACGGGCATTATGGGGGTTCAGCTGAGAATATAATACTCAGACATGCTCACGGTTCTGGACTTTGGGCCACAGGCCGGTGGGCCTATATGTTTGGGGGTCCATGTGTTCTACCTCAGCGCTTTTCATATTGCAAGCGATCGGTACGACGCTAGTTTTAGATGCGGTCGCAAGGCGAATACACAAAATTGAGTAAAGCACGACAGCTGTTAGAATGAAATCGAACGACAGTTCCTAACCAGCAATCAGAGTTGCAATTCTATCAACGATATACCATGTGATAAATAATACTGTCGTACTACTTATACACACAGGACACTTGTTTCACCATGCCAGATTATTACATCAAAATCTCTCGGAGGATAGATCAGTTCGGCAGTTGCGTGCTGGTACTGAAGAATTTCAAAGTTGATTTGGACCAGCTCTCCTTGCCGAGAAAGTTCGATTTTGACATCATCCACTACCGCAAGATATGATTTAGATTTAAACCTTGACCATCCTTTAGCATCTATCATCATGCGACCATCCTTTGTACTTACGGTATATTGAGCAGGTTCATTCACACCAAGGCTGTGCATGGTAAGAGAAACTTGGCCACGGTCGCCCGGATTGTTGAACGACTCCCTCGTTGCTCTAGGAATTCTCTGTTTGCAAACAAGAAGACATACACAAACAGTTAGATCAACACAGTGAATCATGTGAAACAACATGGAAAGAAAAAAGAACGAAGCACTTGGGCGGCCAATGCTTACCAAGAAGGTGGACATGTCGGTTTTTGTAAGGACATTGGTATATGAAGTGCGAACTGCAGCCCAGTCTGTTGCCGGTGCAACTGCTGGTTCCGTTGCCGCTGCACGGGCCGGAGCAGATGCAAGTGCAAGTGTTGGTGCAGGTGCTGAAGCCATTGCTGGTGCCCGTGCCGGTGCGACTGGTAGTGCCGCCGCTGCTGCCAGAGATGGTGATCCTTGTAGAGCTGGTGCCGGTGTCGGAGTAGGTGCTAGTGTCGATGCCCGATCCTTTGGTAGATCAGACTGATCCGCTGACACGGTCGATGCCCAATCCTCAGCTAGATCAGACTGAGCTGCTGCCGCTGTCAGTGCTAGAGCAACTGCCGGTGCTTGATCCATTGCTGAAGGTGGTACCGATGTGCGAGACAGCGGCGATCGTGTCTGGTTTGCTATGATCAGCTTTCTAACTTGAGTAGGCTTCGTGACCGTGATCCAGTCTTTTTCTTCATTTCTCTTTTAAACGCGAGAAGGACTAATTGTGGCGTGTTTGTTAAACCAAACTGCAGTTCATCATAGGGATTCAGCTTGTACCCAGACAACAGACTGATCCAATTTTTTCCAGTAATATATGTGATGGACAGTGCCTTCGTTACTGACACGACATAAGAAGTGAAACCTGCAAAAATATCCATCATAGAGCAAACCAAACGGTTTATTCTGTGATGAATGTCACATGGCAAAACCTGCATCGTAAAATTGCAGCAACAGAAAGAAAACATGCCACTAAATCAATAAGATTTAGACAGTAAATCAATAAGATTTACTTGATGTGACACGAGTGAATCCTTACCAGGAAATCACTATGTTGAAGTACTAAACGGAAGATTGATCGTCCAACTACGCGTGGCATGCAGGGCCCCCACCTACTCCCACAAGCAGGACAGTCCAAAGGTCGTGACAAATCGTATGGACCGAACATCCATGGGACTGGAAATCCTGGTGGGTGCGATAAACCCTGCAATGCATACTGATATTGGAGTGTAACCATAATTGATAAACCGTCCTCACAAAAAAGATGATCTGGATACTTCAAAATATACAGACTGAATTGAGTGGACAGACATTAACATAGACTATTCTCAGGACTCACCACACAGCAAAAGCGACAGTACTAAACAATACAGGGTTCACAAACACAAATCAAGTACTGAACAATAGTACTTACTACAGACAAGCAAAGTTGCACTAATTAAACTCTGTAGACTATTTCCTGCCACCAACCTACGGGATGAACCCCGCATAACTGACTAGGCCATGGACTTCGTGAGAGATGTCTACCGGCACCATCACCATCTCGTCAACCTTGGAGAACCTAACGGAGTGGTCTTTCCACTCATAAACATGACGATGAAGACAGGCCGCATCAGATTTGTCGGGAAGGTTTACAAGAACCACACCCTTCGTAATCGAAGGCACAACAAGGAAATTGTTGTGGTCAAGTACAACCTCGAGAACACGCCTGACAACAATGCTATAGGAAAACACTAGTTCAGCACACGTGTGTCGGTGTTCTGGGAACGGGGGTCCCCAGACTTGCCTGCCTACGGCCCACGGCGTGGCTCTGCGAGCGGGCCCGTATGACCCATCTTCACCAACAAGCTTTCAAGACCCTCGCGAGGAGGATGACACAAGACCTCCTCGGGAGCGGCCTCACCAGGCTGGCTCGCGAGGGGCGGAGAGATCAAGGCAAGGCAAACCTCGCGAGGTTCTCGTGACGTGAGCCATGATGACCAAGGCCAGGCGGGTGCCAGCGCGCACAGTGTCCTTGTTTCCCCTTTGGTGCTAAGGGGGTAAGCGCAGGCGAGGAGTACCGAGGCGTCAAGTAGAGGTTTCCCCATCAGTGCAACGAGACCAAGACCAGCAGGACGGCAAGAAGGAGGTCACCATGGAGCCCAAGACAGCGTCACCACTAGAGCCTTTGGCAGGCGAAGACTACTTTTGTCAGGATAAGCTGTACTAGCTGTCCCCTTTCAAATTGGCCATTGTGGGATCCCGTCCCGCTCAATATTTGGGAAGAGGACCGGGGCCTCTATAAATAGGACTAACCACCACAGTAGGAGGGGATCCCCCATTTGGAGCAATCCTCACACACCCTCGAGTTCACCAAGAACAAGAACACCTCTCCTCGGGAGGCTGTTCTTCCCTTTGTACTGTTCATCCTCAGCCCAAGAGGCAATCCACCACCACCACATAGGAGTAGGGTATTACACCATAACGATGGCCCGAACCAGTATAAATCTTGTGTCCCTTGTGTTGCGAGTTCGTCGAGTTAGCCTAGAGATCTCGAAGCGTATGAGGGCGTGATCTGCGGGGGAGAGATCTTCGCGCGCACCCCAGAGTTCGAACCTTAAGTGTTTTGCCGGAACCCGAGATCCGACATTTGGCGCGCCAGGTAGGGGTGCGCCGGAGCCTCTTCCCCGCCAGTTGATCCACCAACGCTCCGCGGTTCCGATGTCCGGCGACCCAAGGACCGACGCCGACCGCTAGGCAGCTTGGCCAGCCCGGGCGGCGCCGCCTGCCCAAGAAAACCTCAATCCCGCGCTCCAGGCGGCACGAGCGCCACCCAACACTTCTGGGCGCGGGCGGCACGGCCAGGTGCCGTCCACTCTTACTCCACGACAGGCACGAGCCGCTGCAAGGGCCGCAAGCCACGCCGCCGCAACAGTGCCACACACCCGGCGGGAGCAGGCGAACATGCGGGCTGCACTCATGATGGCGCGGGAGCTGCTGCCGTGCCAACTGATGGAGAGCGGCCGGGATGCGCTGCTGGAACACGTCGCCGAGCTACTGGACGCATCGGCCACGGGAGCGCCGCCCTTCTGCTTCCAGCTCATGCCTCAGGCAGCGGCCGGATCCCACGGCGGGCCTCGCCGCGCCCGCGTGCTCCCGAGTGCACCCTGGGGCCTTGTTGGCATCAATGCGATCCCCGGCGGAGGGCGCCCTGTCGCGCCTGCACCACCCCAGATGGGTGCGGGCACGAGCGTTGCCGCACACGGCCCCATCGGAGCACCGCCCTACCATCCTGAGGACGGCGTGACGGGTCGGGCGACATGGAGCGTGTGGCACTTCGGTGAGGTCTTCGGGGCAGCGGCCTCGGGGGCCTACGTGCCCCGCATGATGGACCAGGAGTACACGCCGGAGGACGACCCCGGCTCGTTCCTCGGACCAGGTTGGGAGGAGGAGGCGTTAGGAGCTGAGGCCTTCCAGGAGCCGCCAGAGAGCCCCACCAACCGCACCGTCGACAACAGATACAGGGCACCACTAATCTCTCAGGGGCAAGCTTACCCTAACCTTGAGTCACAAGTGAATCAGGTCACAACACCCGGCGATGGTTCCGGCATGGCGACATCCGCCTCACTAGGAGAGACCCACTGGGGGCTGCGCGGGAGGGGCCAGGAGCAAGGCCCCTCTCCGCGTCGCACGGAGCAAGGCATCGCCCGGAGGTAGGCCCTCTGCCGGGGAGGCGCCGGCGAGCCTTCCCCCGGCAGAGGACCCGTGGTCGCCGAGGGCGCCGCTGGCGTCCCCTCTACCCCCTTTGGTGCCGTCCTGGTTTCTGGTCGTCCCAACGGTGGTAGAGGGTGGCGCAAGGCGGGGCCCTCGTCTGGCGATATGAAGTAAGGCTCACGACTGTGAAGGTCTCTGCTCGTGACACTCTCACATAATAATGAGTGGGGCTGTACACGCCCCGGAGCCTCAGGAGTGCCGCCCTTGGGCCTCGGGGGCTCCCTCCCACGTCCTAGTGGCAGCACTTAGCTCCGCGCTTGTGAGAAGACTTGAAGACATGAAGACTAGACTAGGCGCCGGACGCGGCCATTTGCTTTGGATTCCTTTTCTGTAGCCCTACCTTCTGGGTTTGAATTTAAGTTGGAGTTGAATTTTCATTGATGCATGCAGGGGGGGAGGGGTGCCTTTTCTCGATTTCTTGTTATCTAGTTCTTGCCTTAATTCGGAGTTCGCGCTTATTGCATTCCCTTCGTGAGCCCCTCGCAAGCGGGGCTGGGCATGGCACGAGCGCGCCACGCGCATGCCCTATCACGGCTGGCGCTTGCTCCTTGCGAAGCCCTCTCGGGCGGGTCGATAGGCGCCTCAGGAGCTTCTCCGGAACTCACAACCTGGTGAGTCAGTTCGGAACCGACCCAGGTCAAGGTAAATTACAACAACCAACTCGCCACGGGACTCGTGAGCATACGAAGGCACACGTTCAGCTTGGCTCAAAAATAGGGATAGTAATCTGTTTACATGAGGGGCCCCCTCCCAAAATGCTCTTACAACCTCTAGGGCCGCGCCCGAGCTTTGCGTGCAGGATAAACAACAGGGGAACACGGGATCAGTCTGACAAATCGCTCGCCGCGTCCCCTGGGTCGCCCTCAGGCGCGTTGCTGGCGTCGCTGTCATCATCGCTAGCCTCACCATCACCTTCACCAGCGCCACCGTCACCGTCGTCAACCAGATCGCCATCGTCCGCCGTGACCACCACCGCGTCATCCTCGGAAGCGAAGGCCTTGAAGAATGCGTCCACATTGTCCTCCACCCACCACGCCAGGTCGTCCCGGATGGCCCCCGGAACGGGGGCAATGGCAGCGTCAAAATCAAAGTTGGGGTAGGTGTTTTGGAGATGGCTGAAGACTCGGGAGAACGTGCGCCTCAGGAAACCGCGGCTCCTCTCTTCAACAAGCTGGCGAGCCATCTCAGAATGATTCTCCAGGCGCGTCACCACGTCGGTGAAGAAGCGGAGATGGCTGGCGTAATCGGTCGTGCGGGGATGAGGGGCGTTCTCATCGCAGATGTGGCCCAGCGCCGAGTTGGCCCTGTTCCTGAGGCCCTCAAGCATGGGGGCGTGCACGCGCTCCAGTGTCCGCCGCTCAAGCACTTCCTCCCTGTTCTGCCGTGCAACGGACTCGGCGTCATCGACCCGCTGCTGAAGAGAGAGCAGCTCGGCGCGGGCGGATGCCAGTTCCGCCTGCGCCGAGACCAGGGCGGCTGCGGTGGCCTCCTCGCGCTGCTCCACCTCAGCTAACCTGGGCCTAAGGGCAGCATTCCTACCCGCAACCTCAACTTCTGCAAGCTTCAACTTCAGGTCGTGCCTACCCCCAAGATCCGTGCGAGCCTCGGCCACCCGGCGATCAACCTCCTCCTGAGCCCTGGCCCGCGCGCGCCAACGGCGTCTTCTGCTTGAGCAACTTGACGCTCCCTCGTCTCCAGTCGCTCGAGCTCGAGGCTACGCTCCACGGCTTCCAGTGCCAGCGCCTCCTCGCGCTTCCGGATCTCTTCTTCTTCGGCGGGCGTCCCCCTCAGCGACGCAAGGGCGGCCCTGCGCTCCTCCACCTGCCGCTCCAAGGAGGTGCTCCATGCTTGGAGCTCCCACGCGCGCTTCTCCGCGGCCTCGCGACGACGGTCAGCTTCTCGGGCCTCTTCTTGAGCTCGGAAGCAGGCCTCACGCGAGGCTACGAGAGAGCCATCGGCCTTCGCGTTATCAAGCTCGCGCTGGTGGCGCTCGAGGTTGATAGCCACCTTCAGCTTATGCTGCTCCTCCGCCAGCCGAAGACCCTCGGCCACAAGGCGCGCGTCCACCTCGACGAGCTCTTCACCAAGCCGGTTCATCGCGCCCATCGCCTCCTGAAAGAGCTCGTGGCGGACGACGATCTTCTCTTGCGCAGACTTGAGCATGCCGCTGACTCCGTCCTCCGCCGCGTGGGACGCGGACGGGGCTCGAAGCGGCACGCCCCCTAGCAGTAGGGGGCTGGGGGCTGGCGCCTGCCTGGTTGACGGCCCAGCCGCGTGAGGGGCCCAGACGAGCGAAGATCTGCCGCCTGAAGAGGACCCCAGGATCGAAGCCAGCCAACCGCCGTCCAAGACCAGGGGAGGGGCCCTTGGAACACTGGCCGCGTGTGAAGCAAGGCCGACAAGAGGAGGCGACGAAGGCATGAGATCAAGGCACCCCGCTGGCGGGCTCGCAACACTCAAGTCCAGCGGGGGAGGCGGGGCGAGAGGAGGCCGCTTCTTAGGAGATTCAGCGGCCCTGGCGAAGGGATCCTGAAGAGCCATCGTCAGGAAGAGAAGTAGCACTCAAAGAATCACAAAGATAAGGTACTTATGTTGGAAATATGCCCTAGAGGCAATAATAAATTGGTATTATTATATTTCCTTGTTCATGATAATCGTTTATTATCCATGCTAGAATTGTATTGATAGGAAACTCAGATACATGTGTGGATACATAGACAACACCATGTCCCTAGTAAGCCTCTAGTTGACTAGCTCGTTGATCAATAGATGGTTACGGTTTCCTGACCATGGACATTGGATGTCGTTGATAACGGGATCACATCATTAGGAGAATGATGTGATGGACAAGACCCAATCCTAAGCCTAGCACAAGATCGTGTAGTTCGTTTGCTAAGAGCTTTTCTAATGTCAAGTATCATTTCCTTAGACCATGAGATTGTGCAACTCCCGGATACCGTAGGAATTGCTTTGGGTGTACCAAACGTCACAACGTAACTGGGTGGCTATAAAGGTGCACTACAGGTATCTCCGAAAAGTGTCTGTTGGGTTGGCACGAATCGAGACTGGGATTTGTCACTCCGTGTAAACGGAGAGGTATCTCTGGGCCCACTCGGTAGGACATCATCATAATGTGCACAATGTGACCAAGGAGTTGATCACGGGATGATGTGTTACGGAACGAGTAAAGAGACTTGCCGGTAACAAGATTGAACAAGGTATGGGGATACCGATGATCGAATCTCGGGCAAGTAACATACCGATAGACAAAGGGAATTGTATACGGGATTGATTGAATCCTCGACATCGTGGTTCATCCGAGGAGATCATCGAGGAGCATGTGGGAGCCAACATGGGTATCCAGATCCCGCTGTTGGTTATTGACCGGAGAGTCGTCTCGGTCATGTCTGCATGTCTCCCGAACCCGTAGGGTCTACACACTTAAGGTTCGGTGACGCTAGGGTTATAGAGATATTAGTATGCGGTAACCCGAAAGTTGTTCGGAGTCCCGGATGAGATCCCGGACGTCACGAGGAGTTCTGGAATGGTCCGGAGGTAAAGATTTATATATGGGAAGTCTTATTTTGGTTGCCGGAAAAGTTTCGCACTTTATTGGTATTGTACCGGGAGTGTCCAAAGGGGTCCGGGGGTCCACCAAGGGGGTTCACCAGCCCCGGGGGGCCACATGGGCTGTAGGGGTTGCGCCTTGGCCTATATGGGCCAAGGGCACCAGCCCCAAGAGGCCCATGCGCCAAGAGATAAGGAAAAGGGAGAGTCCTAAAGGGGGAAGGCACCTCCGAGGTGCCTTGGGGAGGAAGGACTCCTCCCTGGCCGCACCCTTCCTTGGAGGAAGGGCCAAGGCTGCGCCCCCCTCTCCCTTGGCCCTATATATATGGGGGGGGGAGGGAGGGCAGCAATACCTAAGCCCTGGCGCCTCCCTCTCCCTCCCGTGACACCTCTTCCTCCCCGCTTGCGCTTGGCGAAGCCCTGCCGGGATCCCGCTACTTCGACCACCACGCCGTCGTGCTGCTGGATCTCCATCAACCTCTCCTCCCCCTTGCTGGATCAAGAAGGAGGAGACGTTGCTGCTCCGTACGTGTGTTGAACGCGGAGGTGCCGTCCGTTCGGCGCTAGGATCATCGGTGATTTGGATCACGACGAGTACGACTCCATCAACCCCGTTCTCTTGAACGCTTCCGCTCGCGATCTACAAGGGTATGTAGATGCACTCCTTCCCTCTCGTTGCTAGTAAAATCCATAGATTGATCTTGGTGATGCGTAGAAAATTTTGTATTTCTGCTATGTTACCCAACAGTGGCATCATGAGCCAGGTTTATGCGTAGTTTCTATGCACGAGTAGAACACAAAGCAGTTGTGGGCGTAGATGTTGCCAATTCTTCTTGCCGCTACTAGTCTTATCTTGTTTCGGCGGTATTGTGGGATGAAGCGGCCCGGACCGACCTTACACGTACGCTTACGTGAGACAGGTTCCACCGACTGACATGCACTAGTTGCATAAGGTGGCTAGCGGGTGTCTGTCTCTCCCACTTTAGTCGGAACGGATTCGATGAAAAGGGTCCTTATGAAGGGTAATTAGAAATTGGCATATCACGTTGTGGTCTTACGTAGGTAAGAAACGTTCTTGCTAGAAACCTATACAAGCCACGTAAAAACTTGCAACAACAATTAGAGGACGTCTAACTTGTTTTTGCAGCATGTGCCTTGTGATGTGATATGGCCAGAAGATGTGATGAATGATATATGTGATGTATGAGATTGATCATATTCTTGTAATAGGAATCATGACTTGCATGTCGATGAGTATGACAACCGGCAGGAGCCATAGGAGTTGTCTTAATTTATTGTATGACCTGCGTGTCAATGAAAACGCCATGTAATTACTTTACTTTATTGCTAACCGTTAGCCATAGTAGTAGAAGTAATAGTTGGCGAGACAACTTCAAGAAGACACGATGATGGAGATCATGATGATGGAGATCATGGTGTCATGCCGGTGACAAAGGTGATCATGCCGCGCCTCGAAGATGGAGATCAAAAGGCGCAAGATGATATTGTCCATATCATGTCACTTTATGATTTGCATGTGATGTTTGTCATGTTTACATCTTATTTGCTTAGAACAACGGTAGCATAAATAAGATGATCCCTCACTAAAATTTCAAGAGAAGTGTTCCCCCTAACTGTGCACCGTTGCGAAGGTTCGTTGTTTCGAAGCACCACGTGATGATCGGGTGTGATAGATTCTAACGTTCGAATACAACGGGTGTTGACGAGCCTAGCATGTACAGACATGGCCTCGGAACACATGCCAAACACTTAGGTTGACTTGACGAGCCTAGTATGTACAGACATGGCCTCGGAACACAAGAGATCGAAAGATCGAACATGGGTCGTATAGTAGATGCGATCAACATGGAGATGTTCACCGATGATGACTAGTCCGTCTCACGTGATGATCGTACACGGCCTAGTTTGACTCGGATCATGTATCACTTAGATGACTAGAGGGATGTCTATCTGAGTGGGAGTTCATTAATCAGATGAACTCAATTATCATGAACATAGTCAAAAGGCCTTTGCAAATTATGTCATAGCTTATGCTTTAGTTCTACTAAGATATGTTCCTAGAGAAAATTTAGTTGAAAGTTGATAGTAGCAATTATGCGGACTGGGTCCGTAAACTGAGGATTGTCCTCATTGCTGCACAGAAGGCTTATGTCCTTAATGCACCGCTCGGTGTGCTGAACCTCGAGCATCGTCTGTAGATGTTACGAAACATCCGACATACACGTCTTGATGACTACGTGATAGTTCAGTGCGTAATGTTTAACGGTTTAGAATTGTGGCACCAAAAACGTTTTGAAACGTCGCAGAACATATGAGATGTTCCGAAGACTGAAATTGGGATTTCAGACTAGTGCCCACGTCAAGAGGTATGAGACCTCTGACAAGTTTCTTAAGCCTGCAAACTAAGGGAGAAAAGCTCAATCGTTGAGCATGTGCTCAGATTGTCTGAGTACCACGCTCGCTTGAATCGAGTGGGAGTTAATCTTCCGATGAGATAGTTCTCCATAGTCACTGCCACCAAGCTATTAGAGCTTCGTGATGAACTATAACATATCAGGGATAGACATGATGATCCTTGAGCAACTCGCGATGTTTGACACCGCGAAAGTAGAAATCAAGAAGGAGCATCAATTGTTGATGGTTAGTAAAACCACTAGTTTCTAGAAGGGCAAGGGCAAAAGGGATACTTCATGAAACAACAAATCATTTGCTGCTCTAGTGAAGAATCCCAAGGATGAACCCAAACCCGAGACTAAGTGCTTCTGTAATGAGGGAAACGGTCACTGAAGCAGAACTACCCTAGATACTTGGTAGATGAGAAGGCAGGCAAGGTCGACAGAAGTATATTGGATATACATTATATGAATGTGTACTTTACTAGTAATCCTAGCAGCACCAGGGTATTAGATACCGGTTCGGTTGCTAAGTGTTAGTAACTCGAAATAAAAGCTGCGGAATAAACAGAGACTAGCTAAAGGTGAGATGACGATATGTGTTGGAAGTGTTTCCAAGGTTGATGTGATCAAGCATCGCATGCTCCCTCTACCATCGAGATTGGTGTTAAACCTAAATAATTGTTATTTGGTGTTTGCGTTGAGCATAAACATAATTGGATTATGTTTATCGCAATACGGTTATTCATTTAAGGAGAATAATGGTTACTCTGTTTATTTGAATAATACCTTCAATGGTCTTGCACCTAAAATGAATCTCGATTGCAGTGATACACATGTTCATGCCAAAAGCAATGATAGTACCACATACTTGTGGCACTGCTATTCGAGTCATATTGGGATAAAACGCATGAAGAAGCTCCATGTAGATGGATCTTTGGACTCACTCGTTTTTGAAAAGATTGAGACATGCGAACCATGTCTATTGGTATATATGCATGAAGAAACTCCATGCAGATGGATTGTTTGGACTCACTTGATTTGAATCACTTGAGACATGCAAATCATACCATATGGGCAAGATGACTGAAAGGCCTCGTTTTCAGTAAGATGGAACAAGAGAGCAACTTGTTGGAAGTAACACATTTGATGTATGCAGTCCAATGAGTGCTGAGGCATGCAGTGGATATCGATATGTTCTTACTTCACAGATGATTTGAGTAGATTCTGAGAATATTTACTTGATGAATCACAAGTCTGAATTATTGAAAGGTTCAAGTAATTTCAGAGTGAAGTTGAAGATCGTCGTGACAAGAGGATAAAATATCTATGATATGATCATAGAGATATCTGAGTTACGAGTTTGGCACACAATTAAGACATTGTGGAAAGTGTTTCACAATTAATACCGCCTGGAACACCATAGTGTGATGGTGTGTCCGAACATCATAACTGCACCCTATTGGATATGGTGCATACCATGATGTCTCTTATCGAATTACCACTATCGTTTATGGGTTAGGCATTAGATACAACCGCATTCACTTTAAATAGGGCACCACGCAATTCCGTTGATACGACACCGTTTAGAGAAACCTAAGTTGTCGTTTCTTAAAAGTTTGGGGCTGCGACGCTTATGTGAAATAGTTTCAGGCTGATAAGCTCGAACCCAAAGCGGATAAATGCATCTTCATAGAATACCCAAAACAGCTGGGTATACCTCCTATTTCAGATCTGGAAGCAAAAGTAATTGCTTCTAGAAACAGTTCCTTTCTCGAGGAAAAGTTTCTCTCGAAAGAATTGAGTGGGAGGATGGTAGAGACTTGATGAGGTTACTGAACCGTCACTTCAACTAGTGTGTAGCAAGGCACAGGAAGTTGTTCCTATGGCACCTACACCAATTGAAGTGGAAGCTTATGATAGTGATCATAAAACTTCAGATCAAGTCACTACCAAACCTCGTAGGACGACGAGGATGCGTGCTACTTCAGAGTAGTACGTGATCCTGTCTTGGAAGTCATGTTGCTAGACAACAATGAACCTACGAGCTATGGAGAAGCGATGGTGGGCCCATATTCTGACAAATGGTTAGAAGCCATGAAATCCGAGATAGGATCCATGTATCAGAACAAAGCATGGACTTTGGTGAACTTGCCCGATGATTGGCAAGCCATTGAGATAAATGGATCTTTAAGAAGAAGACGGACATGGACGGTAATGTTACCGTCTATGAAGCTCGACTTGTGGCAAAGAGTATTTTCACAAGTTCAAGGAATTGACTACGATGAGATTTTCTCATCCGTAGCGATGCTTAAGTCCGTCAGAATCATGTTAGCATTAGCTGCATTTATGAAATCTGGCAGATGGATGTCAAAACAAGTTTCCTTACCAGTTTTCATAAGGAAAGGTTGTATGTGATACAATCAGAACGGTTTTGTCGATCCTAAGGATGCTAAAAGGTATGCTAGCTCCAGCGATCCTTCTATGGACTAGAGCAAGCATCTCGGAGTCAGAATATACGCTTTGATGGAGTGATTAAATTTTTTGGGTTTATACAAAGTTTGTTAGAAACTTGTATTTACAATAAAGTGAGTGGGAGCGCTACAAAATTTCTGATAAGTATATGAGAATGACATATTGTTGATCCGAAATGATGTAAAATTTCTGGAAAGCATAAAGGGTTGTTTGAAAGGAGTTTTTCAAAGGAAGACCTGGATAAAGCTGCTTACATATTGGGAATCAAGATCTATAGAGATAGATCAAGACGCCTGATGATACTTTCAAAGAACGCACACCTTGACATGATTTTGAAAGAGTTCAAAATAGATCAGCAAAGAAGGAGTTCTTGGCTGTGTTACAAGGTGTGAGTATTGAGTAAGACTCAAGACCTGACCACGGCAGAAGAGAGAAAAAGGACGAAGGTCGTCCCCTATGCTTTAGACGTAGGCTCTACAGTATGCTATGTTGTGTACCGCACTTGAAGTGTGCCTTGCCATGAGTTGGTCAAGGGGTACAATAGTGATCCGGGAATGGATCACATGACAGCGGTCGAACTTATCCTTAGTATCTAATGGACTAAGGAATTTTCTCGATTATGGAAGTGAAAAGGAGTTCGTCGTAAAGGGTTACGTCGATGCAAACTTTGACACTAATCCGGATGACTCTGAGTAGTAAACCGGATTCGTATAGTAGAGCAGTTATTTGAAATGGCTCCAAGTAGCGCGTGGTAGCATCCACAAGATGACATAGATATTCGTAAAGCACACGTATCTGAAAGGTTCAGACCCGTTGACTAATAACCTCTCTCACAAGCATAACATGATCAAACCAGAACTCATTGAGTGGTAATCACATAGTGATCTGAACTAGATTGTTGACTCTAGTAAACTCTTTGGATGTTGGTTACATGGTGATGTGACCTGTGAGTGTTAATCACATGGTGATGTGAACTAGATTATTAACTCTAGTGCAAGTAGGAGACTGTTGGAAATATGCCCTAGAGGCAATAATAAATTGGTATTATTATATTTCCTTGTTCATGATAATCGTTTATTATCCATGCTAGAATAGTATAGATAGGAAACTCAGATACATGTGTGGATACATAGACAACACCATGTCCCTAGTAAGCCTCTAGTTGACTAGCTCGTTGATCAATAGATGGTTACGGTTTCCTGACCATGGACATTGGATGTCGTTGATAACGGGATCACATCATTAGGAGAATGATGTGATGGACAAGACCCAATCCTAAGCCTAGCACAAGATCGTGTAGTTCGTTTGCTAAGAGCTTTTCTAATGTCAAGTATCATTTCCTTAGACCATGAGATTGTGCAACTCCCGGATACCGTAGGAATGCTTTGGGTGTACCAAACATCACAACGTAACTGGGTGGTTATAAAGGTGCACTACAGGTATCTCCGAAAAGTGTTTGTTGGGTTGGCACGAATCGAGACTGGGATTTGTCACTCCGTGTAAACGGAGAGGTATCTCTAGGCCCACTCGGTAGGACATCATCATAATGTGCACAATGTGACCAAGGAGTTGATCACGGGATGATGTGTTGCGGAACGAGTAAAGAGACTTGCCGGTAACGAGATTGAATAAGGTATGGGGATACCGACGATCGAATCTCGGGCAAGTAACATACCGATAGACAAAGGGAATTGTATACGGGATTGATTGAATCCTCGACATCGTGGTTCATCCGATGAGATCATCGAGGAGCATGTGGGAGCCAACATGGGTATCCAGATCCCGCTGTTGGTTATTGACCGGAGAGTCGTCTCGGTCATGCCTGCATGTCTCCCGAACCCGTAGGGTCTACACACTTAAGGTTCGGTGACGCTAGGGTTATAGAGATATTAGTATGCGGTAACCCGAAAGTTGTTCGGAGTCCCGGATGAGATCCCGGACGTCACGAGGAGTTCTGGAATGGTCCGGAGGTAAAGATTTATATATGGGAAGTCTTATTTTGGTCGCCGGAAAAGTTTCGCACTTTATCGGTATTGTACCGGGAGTGCCGAAAGGGGTCCGGGGGTCCACCAAGGGGGTTCACCAGCCCCGGGGGGGGGCACATGGGCTGTAGGGTTTGCGCCTTGGCCTATATGGGCCAAGGGCACCAGCCCCAAGAGGCCCATGCGCCAAGAGATAAGGAAAAGGGAGAGTCCTAAAGGGGGAAGGCACCTCCGAGGTGCCTTGGGGAGGAAGGACTCCTCCCTGGCCACACCCTTCCTTGGAGGAAGGGCCAAGGCTGCGCCCCCTCTCCCTTGGCCCTATATATAGTGGGGGGGGGGAGGGCAGCAATACCTAAGCCCTGGCGCCTCCCTCTCCCTCCCGTGACACCTCTTCCTCCCCGCTTGCGCTTGGCGAAGCCCTGCCGGGATCCCGCTACTTCCACCACCACGCCGTCGTGCTGCTGGATCTCCATCAACCTCTCCTCCCCCCTTGCTGGATCAAGAAGGAGGAGACGTCGCTGCTCCGTACGTGTGTTGAACGCGGAGGTGCCGTCCGTTCGGCGCTAGGATCATCGGTGATTTGGATCACGACGAGTACGACTCCATCAACCCCGTTCTCTTGAACGCTTTCGCTCGCAATCTACAAGGGTATGTAGATGCACTCCTTCCCTCTCGTTGCTAGTAAACTCCATAGATTGATCTTGGTGATGCGTAGAAAATTTTGTATTTCTGCTACGTTACCCAACAACTTACTCGTCAATGGCGATATACTTGCTCCGCTTCAACAGCCTGAAGGCGCCGCTGCTGCAGCTCGGAGATTCCTTCCTCTTGAGGAGCTCCTCGAAGTCCACGCGCAGCCGGCCGAAGCGGTGAACATGGAGACCATCTCGAGGCGTAACTGGAGAAGCGCCCAAGGAGGCCTCAGAGGCGTCAAGCTGGCGGGAGCTGTCGGGCTCTGCCTCGCAGTGACCTGCCGAGGCCTCAAGGGCTTCGACCTCAGGAGCAGCGGACCGCGTCGCCCCTTCAGCTACCGCCCCAGCGTGGGGATCACGGGTTCCTGAGGATGACGCCTCGGGAGCCTCAGGCTGCGTCGACACATCTGCACCAGCGCCCCCGGCCTCCGACGATACTTGCCCCCCAACATCCACTCTTGGGGCAGGATCGAGGCTGGTGGCAAGGAGAGGGACCACGATGATGGGGTTCTCGCGGGGCCCCACAAGGCCGACTGGACGCAGCCCCCACTCATCGAAGGAGGGCATGTGCTCCCCAAATTGCACCTTGTTCAAGCAGCGGTACAGAAGACAACTCTTCCATGCATGTCATCAGGCAACGGGACGCCTGTCAGGACCTCGAGCACTGTTCGTCGTGCCTCAAGGGGAAGCCCGGACTCCTGAAGTCTCATGTGGTCGTTGCTGCTGAGCAAGGCCCACATCGGTCGAGAGTGTCGCTGAAGTGGAGCAACTCGGCGCCGGACGAACTCCTGCACCACCATAGGCGTAGTCACGCCGCGGTCCTTCAGCCTCTTCAACCTGAGCCAGACGGGGACAAGGCAAGGATCGGCAAGCCTCTGGTGGCACCAACAGGAGTTGGGAATGGCATGCGCCGACGGAGAAGAGAGCAGGGGGCTGCGCACTCTAACATCAACGAACACCCACCGTGTCCGGAACTCGCTCGTGGATGGCGGAAGCTCAAAGTCAATCCCCGTGCCGGCCGTCGCCGCCACGGCCTGGAAGCTCAGGCATCCCGAGGTCTGTCGGGAATCAGTCAAGTGCAACGAGAAGAAGTGGTGGAGGAGTGCCACGGAAGGAGCAATGCCCACCATGGCCTCGCAAACAAAGGCGAAGACGGCGAGAAGGGTCATGGATTGAGGATCGAGGTGCAGCATGTGGATCTGGTAATGGGCAAGCACTGTGTTGGAGAAGGCATAAAAGGGAGGAACCAGACCGGCCCAGAGGGCGTCGATGAAGAATGGGACCTCGGTGGCCGTCCTGTCGACACGAGCTCGAGATGCAGGCCAGGCCACCGTTTTCCCCCACTCATTGAAGCTGGAGGCGAGCATGGGGTGCACCTTGTCCATGGCTTCTTGGTTGAGCACCAGCGACCTGCCAATGGCGGGCTCAATGGCCGGATGATGTTCGGCGGAGGACAGGGGCTCCTTCCCTTTCTCCGTATGATCCGGCGCCATGGCGATGGGAGAGATGGGCTCAAATCGGATTGGGAGAAGGAGGTGAGCTTCGAGAAAGCGGAAGAATTGGGGAGCGCGCCGCAACAAGGGGAAGGAAACCGTGTAGACTGCAGTGGCCACCTAGCCAGGCGGGTATCAAGGCAGTGTGGGGAAGCGGAGACGCCCACGTCCAATAAACCGCCACGCGTCGACCAAGGCCGCAGGCTGTGGGGCCCATGGCGCTCCACACTTTCCCTTTGGCTTCGCCTCGAAGCCAAGCCCGAGCGCGCCTTGGGCCCGGGGGCTACTGTCGGCGTTCTGGGAATGGGGGTCCCTAGACTTGCCTGCCTGCGGCCCACAGCGTGGCTCTACGAGCGGGCCCGTACGACCCATCTTCACCAACAAGCTTTCAAGACCCTCACGAGGGGCCAAGCCTCGCAAGGCGGACGACACAAGACCTCCTCGGGAGCGGCCTCACCAGGCTGGCTCGCGAGGGGCGGATAGATCAAGGCAAGGCAAACCTCGCGAGGTTCTCGTGACGTGAGCCATGATGACCAAGGCCAGGCGGGCGCCAGCGCGCACAGTGTCCTTGTTTCCCCTTTGGTGCTAAGGGGGCAAGCGCAGGCGAGGAGTACCGAGGCGTCAAGCAAAGGTTTCCCCATCGGTGCAATGAGATCAAGACCAGCAGGGCGACAAGAAGGAGGTCACCGTGGAGCCCAAGACGGCGTCACCACCAGAGCCTTTGGCAGGCGAAGATTACTTTTGTCAGGATAAGCTGTACTAGCTGTCCCCTTTCAATATTTGGGAAGAGGACCAGGGCCTCTATAAATAGGACTAGCCACCACAGTAGGAGGGGATCCCCCATCTGGAGCAATCCTCACACACCCTCGAGTTCACCAAGCACAAGAACACCTCTCCTCGGGAGGCTGTTCTTCCCTTTGTACTGTTCATCCTCAGCCCAAGAGGCAATCCACCACCACCACACTGGAGTAGGGTATTACACCATAACGGTGGCCCGAACCAGTATAAATCTTGTGTCCCTTGTGTTGCGAGTTCGTCGAGTTAGCCTAGAGATCGCGAAGCGTATGGGGGCGTGATCTGCGAGGGAGAGATCTTCGCACGCGCCCCAGAGTTCGAACCTTAAGGGTTTTGCCGGAACCCGAGATCCGACAACGTGGTGACAAGGACACATCAGCTGGATAGTTTAGCAGTTGAACTCATCCTCAGGTCTTCCAGTTCACACGGCATGACTTTGAGAACTTCATCTCCACCGCGGACTTGGTTCTAATTCAAAAAGAAACCAGATATTTTACTACTAGCTCCGTTAAGAAATATAAGATGATTTTTGATATTTTACTCCATATATGACTACATATACGCACAGAAATGAGTGAACAAAGACACTAGAACATGTCTTCAAAGGCATGAGAGCAGAGGGATTACTTGCAATATCCATAACACAAGTTACTGAGGCAAATATACCCTCTTCAAAGGTAGCATTGATGTTCATAAAGTAGTTGAAAGTAATCTATAAGAAATCAGTGTCAACCTCTCGCATGTTTTGGTCAAAAGAGGAATTTAGAACCGTCATTTGGCACACAAAAATCACATGCAAGATCAGCCAGAAAGTTGTACTACTAGTACTAGTACTGCGTGTTAGATGAAAAAACACGGTCAAGATCGAGAAAAAGATCGTCAAGAAGAGATATTACCTGGACTTGCTTAATGAGGGATCCCGGAGAGGGGGGCTTGGACAGGGCGGTGTCTTTGAGCTTGTCTGCGGTAGTCTCGACGGGATGCTTGCGCTTCTTCGTACCATGAGCCTCAACGGTTTTGGCCAGAGCCATGGACATCACTTCGGCCGGTGCTCCAGCGTCCATCAAGAAACTGTCAAATAGAAAGAAAAGAAAAGAAACCATAATCACAAACCCAAAAGAAGAACATAGAGGGGTTATAGGATCAGTCTCGGGGTTGCAAGATCGGGCCTTGGCCAGAATCAACACCATTGATGTGCTCACCTTTCCTTCTTTGGGAGAGAAGAACAATGGCAGAAGCAGGGTCGGGGTTTTCTTGAAGAAATGAGGAACAAGATGAGGGAGAAGCGAGTGGGGTTTTTCTTTAAGACAGGAAGCTGAGAGAGAAGAGTGCAATGATGGTTGCTTCGTCTGTCCAACTTACTGCTGCAAAGGATGGGGTTTTGTGATTTGACGGCTCATTGGGCATTACTGCGGCGCTTCGATCGGGGTAGTCTACCATGCAGTTGGGCACTCTACTATGGAGTAATTTAGTGCATGGTTGGTGGACCCTGATGCTGGCTGTCCCACACGTCGGCGAAAGTGAGTAGCAAGGTTCCCGACGACCGTCGAGGAGGATCCACACGGTAGAGCGTGTCCACTGTTTTTCTGAAGAAAAAAAATGTTTACAGCAAGCGTTTCCACTCTTACGACGGAGGAGTGCGAAACACGGCAGCCACTTGAACATACATAGTGCTCCTACTACTAGGCATGTGCAGTGGTTCATATGTCAGTACTACATAATCTTGTTGCTAGCGTAGTAAGATATGACGACAACAAATGATGTTGTGCGTATGTCAACTATATGAACAGTAATGTAACATAGTACCACTTTTTCGACTGTCTGGTCGAGAATGAACGGTGAGATCAATGTTAACAGAACTAGGTCTACAACGCACGGAGAGTACGGTGCTACAGTACTCCACGGAACATGAACCATATGAAGCACGAATCGGTGTTAGGCAGGGTGTAGGAACGGTGCACGGGATGGGAGCAAAAGTTCCCTTCTTGAACCACTTTTGGGTGTTTGGCAGAGTGCATGAGTCCACACTAGTAGGTTAACACAAATACACAAAGAGGGAACAACTATATTGAGATGAGAATGCAACCAAACACACCCACACGCTTTGTGCTACAGTGACCGATTTGCACCGTCTGAGTTTGATCCAACGGTCATGTTGCGCCGCCGAGACATGGACATGCCCATGCAGAGGACGCCTAAACACCACCCAAGTCCCTCTGCTTCTCGAGGCGCACGATGTTGGTGATGCAGGGTGCAACCGCCCGCAGAGCCAGCTCCCGGTCGACGGGAGCCAGCTCGTCAAAGACGGCCTCCAATGGCATGAATGGATTCCGGTGACGGAGCCCTGAGAGGATTCGCCTAGCAACGGCGTCGGCAGCCCGCAACCCCTCCTTGTCTAGCTCCGCCCCCACCATCGCGTGGAGACGACTCAGCTCCTCGGAGATATAGGTGAAGAAGGAGACCAAGTCAGGAAGCCGTAGCTCGTTGAAGTTGACGGGGTGGTTTAGGGAGTCCTAGATTAAGGGGTCCTCGGGCGTCCGGGCTATGTGACGTAGGCCAGACTAATGGGCCATGAAGATACAAGACAAAAAGACTTCTTCCCGTGTCCGGATGGGACTCTCCTTGGCGTGGAAGGCAAGCTTGGTGTTCGGATATGAAGATTCCTTCCTCTGTAAACCGACT
The DNA here is from genome assembly GCF_018294505.1 of Triticum aestivum. Lineage (NCBI taxonomy): Eukaryota > Viridiplantae > Streptophyta > Magnoliopsida > Poales > Poaceae > Triticum > Triticum aestivum. The sequence goes on from NC_057811.1 coordinate 148,430,263, forward strand.
CTGTACAACCCTAGGTCCCTCCGGTGTCTATATAAACCGGAGGGTTTGGTCCATAGGGGACATTCATAATCATAATCATACAGGCTAGACATCTAGAGTTTAGCCATTACGATCTCAAGGTAGATCAACTCTTGTAACCCCCATATTCATCCAAGATAATCAAGCAGGAAGTAGGGTATTACCTCCATCAAGAGGGCCCGAACCTGGGTAAACATCGTGTCCCTGTCTCCTGTTACCTTTGATCCTCAGACGCACAGTTCAGGACCCCCTACCCGAGATCTGCCGGTTTTGACACCGACATTGGTGCTTTCATTGAGAGTTCCGCTGTGTCGTCGTCAGAAGGTTCGATGGCTCCATCAGTCATCTACAACAATGCTGCCCTGAGGGAGGTCTTTCTCCCTGGCCAGATCTTTGTGTTCGGCGGCTTCACACTGCGGGCCAACTCGATTGGCCATCTAGAGCAGATCGATAGCTACGCCCGAGGTCACCAGATTATTTTCGGAAATCTGGATTATGCCGCGGATATCTGAGGAGACTTGATCTTCCAGGGGTTCGCGACCCCAACCTCCGCTCTGGCCTTAGATCCGGAGCGCGCCACCAGGTCCGAAGATGGGATTCTCGAGCCCGCTGGACTCTCTGCCGTTATTGAGCCCAATATGGGAGAGCTGGGGGAAGTGGTGTCACCGGCAGTCTTCATGAAGCCGAACTCTTCTCCGAACACTGGCTCCGAACCCTCGGAGTCAGCATCATGTGAGCTCGGCCAAGGGGTTTCCCTCCCGCCGTACTCCATGGACTCTCCTCCCCCTGGCCAAACCTCGCCTTTAAGCGAGGCCCTGGACTTAATGCGATCCCTCGTCATTACAGAGGGGCAACGTCCGAACTACGCCTAGCCCGGACTAGGGGCTGAGAGCGGGGAATTTTACGTCCCACCCACCACCCACTTCATAGCCACTGCCGAGGACTTAACCGACATGCTCGATTACGGCTCAGAAGACATCGACAGTATGGACGACGATGCCGGAGAAGAGCAGGCTCAAAACCCGCCGTTTACCGGACGCTGGACGGCCACCTCCTCATATGACGTGTACATGGTGTTTACACCCAAAGATGGTAACGGCGATAACGAGAAAAAACTAGTTGAGGATAAACCTCCTGAGATACAACCAAAGCGCCGACGCCAGCGGCGCCGCTCTAAATCACGCCGTGGAAGAGACAGCAATACCGGCACCGGAGACAACAATGCTCCGAACGATGCCGAAGACCAAGAAAACCCCGTCGAGCCAACCTCCGAACAGGATGATCGGGAAGATGGGAAAATTAGCCCTAATGAACAGGCTGTAAACAAAGACTCGGAGGATAGTTATTACCTTCCACTCTCCGAGGATGAGGTGAGCCTCGGCGACGAAGACTTTATCGTGCCTGAGGAACCCCTCGAGCAGGAGCGCTTTAAGCGTCGGCTAATAGCCACTGCAAGGAGCCTAAAAAAGAAGCAGCAGCAGCTTCAAGCTGATCAAGATCTGCTCAACGACAGGTGGACTAATGTCCTGGCAGCCGAGGAATACGGCCTCGGGCTCCCAACCAAGAGTTACCTGAAGCGTAAGCTGCTACCTCAATTCGACAAGGAGGCGCTGGAGCCCGTACCATCAGCGCGTAATGCGGGCGACCGCCCACCACGTGGCCGTGACAAAATGACAACTCAAGCCGAACACCAGCCCGTACTACCTCGATGTAAAAGTAGAGACACAACAGCTCGGGGATATACGTATGACCTACGGCAGGACTTGGAAAATAGAGGAGGTCAGACCAGATCGATCTACGGATCGAGGGGACGTGCCCCGACGCACAAGGACGGCTATCTAGTCGGGCACGACAAGCATAACCACGTCCGGGCCAAAAACCGCAGACGGGCTCCATCCGAGCTGCGTCGCGATTTGGCCCGATATAGAGGCGCCGCAAACCCCCTCTGCTTCACTGACGAAGTAATGGAGCACGAATTCGCAGAAGGGTTTAAACCCGTGAATATCGAATCATATGATGGAACAACAGATCCCGCAGTATGGATTGAGGACTTTCTTCTCCATATTCATATGGCCCGCGGTGATGATCTTCACGCCATCAAATATCTCCCACTAAAGCTCAAGGGACCAGCTCGGCACTGGTTAAACAGCCTGCTAGAAAACTCCATTGGCAGCTGGGAGGACTTGGAAGACGCCTTCCGTGACAACTTCCAGGGTACATACGTCCGACCTCCGGATGCCGACGACTTAAGTCACATAATTCAACAGCCCGGAGAGTCGGCCAAGAAATTCTGGACCAGGTTCCTAATTAAAAAGAACCAGATCGTCGACTGTCCGAATGCCGAAGCCCTAGCGGCCTTTAAGCATAGCATTCGCGGCGAATGACTCGCTCGACACCTTGGACAAGAAAAGCCGAAGTCCATGGTAGCCCTCACGACACTTATGACCCGCTTTTGCACGGGCGAAGATAGTTGGCTAGCCCGTAGCAGCAACAATACAAGCGAACTTGGCACTTCTGAAGCCAGAAACAGCAACGGCAAGCCCCGACGCAACAGGCACAAGCGTCGGAATAACGGTGACAATACCAATGACACGACAGTCAATGCCGGATTCAGTGGCTCCAAGTCCGGTCAGCGGAAGAAGCCATTTAAAAGAAGCAATCTGGGCTCGTCCAGCTTGGATTGAATCCTCGATCGACCATGTCAGATCCACGGCACCCCCGATAAACCCGCCAATCATACCAACAGAAGCTGTTGGGTCTTTAAACAGGCCGGTAAGTTAAATACCAAGAATAAGGAGAAGGGGTCGCCAAGTGAGGACGATTACGAGGAGCCCCATCCAACGAACACAGGGGGACAGAAGAACCCCCCCCCAAGTCAAAATGGTGAACATGATATACGTTACTCATATCCCCAAGAGGGAGCGCAAACGCGCGCTCAGGGACGTCTATGCGATAGAGCCAGTAGCCCCAAAATTCAATCCATGGTCATCCTGCCCGATCACTTTCGATCGCAGGGACCATCCGACCAGTATCCGTCACGGCGGCTCAGCCGCACTGGTCCTCGACCCAATCATTGATGGATTCCACCTCACGCGAGTCCTCATGGACGGTGGCAACAACCTTAACCTGCTATATCAGGACACAGTCTGCAAGATGGGCATCGATCCGTCAAGCATCAAGCCCACAAAAACTACCTTTAAAGGAGTAATACCAGGTGTAGAGGCCCGTTGCACGGGCTCAATCACATTGGAAGTCATCTTCGGATCTCCGGACAACTTCTGAAGCGAAGACTTGATCTTCGACATCGTTCCCTTCCGCAGTGACTATCATGCACTGCTCGGACGAACCGCATTTGCTCGCTTCAATGCGGTACCACACTATGCCTATCTCAAACTTAAGATGCCCGGACCATGCGGTATCATAGCAGTAAACGGAAACATGGAACGCTCCCTTCGTACCGAGGAGCACACCGCGGCCCTAGCAGCGGAAGTACAGGGCGGCCTTATCAAGCAGAACATCAATTTGGCGGCCAAGCCCCCGTACACTATTAAACGAGTCCGGACTACTCCGCAGCATGACAGTCCAGCTCGTCAGGAGTTCGACTAGAAATTCGGCATCCATCTCAGTCCCGACCGAATCGCGGCGTACGTACCACGCGTACATAACTACACACTAAAAATACCATGGGCAAAGACGGAGGCATAACTCGATCATGGTCCACAATACGGCTCGACCTTCTCTGGGCACTCATACTTTCCCTTTTCTCTCTATCCTTTTCAGGTTTCTTTTCCACAGGTCCCTAACGACGGCCTGATCGTCGATCCTTTCGAAGGATAAAAATACCAAGGAGGCAAGCAGCATAGACGTGCGACAGAATATCTAGATGATCTTCTTGACGATCACTTCGCCTGTTTTGAGGACCCGCACGCAGCTTCCCCTTGGTCTCGGCATGCTAAATAGCCCTGTTGCTTATCGCATTATTTGTACAAATACACTTTGACGTATCAATCAGATTATAATGGAAATAGTTCGCGGCCCAACATATGTGGCACTGGCTTACTCCTTCATTATATTTCACTATCTTTATCGATTGCACCCATACACTTTGATACGACTTAACTCACCACGGGCTCCTTTGCGCTCCATACGTTTGCAACAAGTCCGAACACTTTTTATAGTATAATTCAGCGCCCCGAATATAGCATTATATGCATCGGCTCCGAATCATGTCTTTGGTCAATAGTCGGGTTGCCCGGCTCCTGTGCTTGCTACCTTACGTTCTGTCTTATCGGCTAGGGTAGTAAAGGGAGAACTACTGCGATTGTGTTTCTGGTTCATCCGGACAACACCTCAGTAGAGAAAGCCAAAAACTGACTGTCATGATGCGGCGAGAGCTGGTCAGCTATTCGGTGGCTAAACATAAATCTCTTGCGATTTTTTCCGCATTATGCGACAGATCGGCCTCCAACCGATCAGGTGTCTACAACGCCCTAGGCCGGACAAATAAATACTAACTAGGAGCTGCGCCTACACTCCTATTGTCAAACTCCTATGGCTAAGTGAGGGTGATAAAGCCACATAGTCCGATTGCCTGGTTCGCTGCACTAAACACCTCCTTCAAGGACTAAACTCTTGGGTCAAGTGTGTTTAGGTTCCAACCCGAACACCCCCGTACTACCTACGTGGGGGTTGAAGCCAACGACTGGCCAACTCTCAGATTTAATAAACGGCTACACATGAGGGGATATTTTCACACAGCAACAAGCAATATATTACATATAGGCTTTCTTCCATAATATAGGACTGGATAACATGAATACATTCATTCAAAAATAATGTCCTTCGCACACTGGCCCTCCACAATGCGGGATCCTTCCAGGACATCATCAAAATACCGCTTGGGCGTGCGGTGCTCTTTGCCCGCAGGTGGTCCCTCGGTCGCGAGTTTGACAGCATTCATCTTCGCCCACTACACCTTGACACGGGTGAAGGCCATCCGCGCACCTTCGATGCAGACTGACCGCTTTATGGCATCAAGCCGGGGGCAGGCATCGACCAGCCGCTTCACGAGCCCGAAGTGGCTGCTAGGTATGGCTTCGGTAGGCCATAGACGGATTAACAAATCCTTCATGGCCAATCCGACCACCCTATGCAGTTCAGTCAGCTGTTTCAGGGGCACCGGATGCTCTGGCGCAAGGTATTGCGACCAGAACAACTTCTCTGTTGAGCCCCCCTCTTCGGCTCGGAAGAACTCCGCAGCATCAGCAATACTGGGAGGCAGATCCGCAAACGCTCCTGGAGAACTCCAAATCCGGGTCAGTGAGAGATACCTTTTCTTCACAAATTTGCTCTGCATAGTAAAGGCCTTACCCACCGCAATCTGCTTGGCCTCTTGGATTTCCCGGAGGGCGCCCTGGGCTTCAAGCCGGGCGTCTTGTGCGCTTTGGCAGGCTTTAGCAAGTTCGGACTCTTGGTCCGCAATCTTGCGCTCCAAGGACTCGCATTTCTCTACGGCGTCCTTGATCTCCTGCTGAACCTCCCCGACCCTTGACTAGTATTTTTCGCGGGCAGCTCGTTCCTTCTCCGTTTTCTTCTGGGCCTCGGTCAGCGCGTTCTTGAGAGACTCCACCTGGGCCACAGCTCCTATGAAATATCATAATAACAAGCTCAACACAATTCATATCATTTTAGATCTGAACAGGCCATTGCATACCTTGCTTGTCTTCTAGTTGTTTTTTGACACGGCCGAGCTCTTGATCGGCCTACTCCAGACTCTGCTTCAGTTTGGAGACTTCGGCATAATGGGAGGTCGCAGCCAGCATCGACGCCTGCTTATTCATATGGACACATATGATTAGTCTCTTGCGAAAATTATTAGATCCTCTGTCCGGCCATTCTTTTCGAACACCGGACAGAGTCTCAGGGGCTACTGTCTATACTACGACATTCTTTTTGCATAATTCCGTCACATATCTCAAAGCCTGTTAGAAGGCTGATGCAGGCTTCGATCAGTCCGCTCTAAGCGGACTGAACCCTCTCAATCATCGTACCCATAAGGATACGGTGTTCTTCCACAATGGAAGCACCTTGAAGTGCTTCCAGTAAAGTATCTGGTGCCTCTGGGTGGACAGAGGTCACCGGCGGAATAGGTGCACCCCCTTCTTTCAAAGGAGGTTGCTTACCTGATTCCGGAGCTGTATGGGCCTCCGGAATAGTATTCGGCTGGGGCCGAATGGGGCATGGCCCCCATCGCCAGTTTCCAGGGGGGTCTATTCCCCCATGTGTCTGGCGGCCGAGGTATCACCCTCTGGTGCCACCTGGACGGCCTCCTGTACCTCTCCCTGGCCTGGGAGGGTCCTTCGGGACAACACTTCGGCGTCGTCCATAGTTTTAGGGGAGGAGGCCGGCGGAGGCGACTCGCTGTCCATCACATTTGGATCTAGCGAATTCCCCGAAGATGTGGATCGCTGGGGGCGGGCGTGAGCCGGACTACAGCGCATGATTTAACATGTTAAAAACCACGAAGTAAAGGAGCTGGATGTATATGCACATAAGTGCCTTTGATTACTTACAATTCGGCCAGGGGCTTCTCCGTGGGGCGCCACTCAGAGCTACTATCGGTGTTGAATTATCCACAAGGGAGACCTTCCCTTTTTTGGACGCCTCCACCTCCAGATCCGTGGAGGCCGCCCTTTTCTTCATTCCCCCTCGGGGGGAGAATTGCTTTCTTCCTCCTCCTTGTCATTCTCGGCGGGGAGGAATGGGTTTTGGCGTCTTCAGACGTTGCGTCCGAAGTGCCTTTACGGCGGAGGCCGCTTCTCGCCTCCTGGCCCTTCTTCTTGGCCTTCTTCTCCGGCGCCTGGTAGGGCGCCAGAACTAGCATCTTCGTCAGAACCGAGATAGCTGGGTTTTCGGGCAGCGGAGCCGGACACTGGATCCGCTCTGCCTTCTTTATCCAGCCCTAAAAATACAAATGGAGAAGCTTGGACATCTTCCTTGAATGCATAGGTAGAGGATACACCTCGAAATATGAAGAACTTACCGGACTGGCTGGATGAGTCAGGTCATGGCTGCGGTCCTCGGTCGTCTTCGGCCATGACTGGTTGGCCTTGAAAAGCACCTTCCAGATACCTTCGTGCGTGGCACTGAAGAACTGTTGCAAGGTCTGGTGCTTGGCCGGATCGAACTCCCACAAATGGCAAGTCCGGCTCTGGCAAGGAAGGATCCGACGAACAAGCATCACCTGGATCACATTGACAAGCTTGATGTTCTTGTCCACCATGCTCTTGATGCACGTCTGCAACGCTAACACCTCATCCGACGATGCCCAGTCCAGGCCCTTTTTTAGCCAGGAGGTAAGCCGCATCGGGGGCCCGGACTTGAATTCGGGAGCTGCGGCCCAGGTGGTGTCGCAAGGCTCTGTGACATAGAACCACTGTTGTTGCCACCCTTTGAAGGTCTCCACAAAGGTGCCTGTGGGCCATGTGACGTTGGACACTTTGCTTGCCATGGCGCCTCTGCACTCTGCATGTTGACCATCCACCACTTTCGGCTTCACATTGAAGATCTTCAGCCATAACCCGAAGTGGGGTGGGATGCGGAGGAAGGCCTCGCACACGACAATGAATGCCGAGATGTTGAGGAAAGAATTTGGGGCTAGATCTGAAAATCTAGCCCGTAGTAGAACATGAGTCCACAGACGAAGGAGTGGAGGAGAAATCCTAACCCGCGGATGAAGTGGGGGATGAACACCATCCTCTCATTGGCTTCCGGGGTGGGGACGATCTGCCCCTTGGTCGAAAGCCGGTGGGCGATTTCCTGGGCCAAGTACACCGCTTCCTGGAGCTCCGTGATGTTTGATAACCCACAAGTATAGGGGATCAATTGTAGCCTCTTTCGATAAGTAAGAGTGTCGAACCCAACGAGGAGCTAAAGGTAAAACAAATATTCCCTCAAGTTCTATCGACCACCGATACAACTCTACGCACGCTTAACGTTCGCTTTACCTAGAACAAGTATGAAACTAGAAGTACTTTGTAGGTGTTGTTGGATAGGTTTGCAAGATAATAAAGAGCGCGTAAATAAAAACTAGGGGCTGTTTAGATGAATACACAACTAAGTTAGTTTCAGTAGAGAGCTTTTTGTCACGAGAAATTTATTTGTCCCTAGGCAATCGATAACTAGACCGGTAATCATTATTGCAATTTTATATGAGGGAGAGGCATAAGCTAACATACTTTCTCTTCTTGGATCATATGCACTTATGATTGGAACTCTAGCAAGCATCCGCAACTACTAAAGATCATTAAGGTAAAACCCAACCTTAGCATTAAAGTATCAAGTCCTCTTTATTCCCATACGCAAACAACCTACTTACTCGGGTCATTGCTTCTGTCACTCACGCCACCCACCATAAGCAAATCATGAACATATTGCAAACCCTACAGCAGGGATCCCTCACGCTTGCGCGACACGGAGAGCACCATAGGACAGCACCAATAATAAAACATGCAACTCAAACCAATCACAATCATCAATTAACCCATAGGACAAAACGGATCTACTCAAACATCATAGGATAGCCATACATCATTGGGAAATAATATATAGTGTTGAGCACCACGTTTAAGTAGAGATTACAGCGGGTAAAATAGGGGTTACACCGCTGCATAGAGGGGGGAGAGTTGGTGATGACCGCGGTGAAGTTGTTGGTGTAGATTGCGGTGATGATGATGGCCCCGGCGGCGTTCTGGCGTCACCAGGAGAGAGGGGGAGAGAGCCCCCCTTCTTCTTCTTCCTTGACCTTCTCCCTAGATGGGAGAAGGGTTTCCCCTCTGGTCCTTGGTCTCCATGGCATGGGAGGGGCGAGAGCCCCTCCGAGATGGGATCTGTCTCTTTGTCTCTCTCTGTTTCTGCGCGCCTGATTCTGCCCTTTCACCGTTTCTTTTATAACCGGAGATCCGTAACTCCGATTGGGCTGAATTTTGGACACGGTCTCTATCCGGATCTTAGCATTCTTGCGGCAAAAGAAGGGCTCCAACCGCCTTATGTCCACGAGGGTCCATGGCGCGCCCCCTGCCTCGTGGCCCCCTCGGGCATCGTCTCGCGATGATTCCACTTCCCAAAATTCATAAATATTCCAAAAAAAAATCTCCGTCAGTTTTTATCCCGTTTGGACTCCGTTTGATATGGGTTTTCCGCGAAACAAAAACATGCAACAAACAGGAACTGGCACTGGGCACTGGATCAATATGTTAGTCCCAAAAATAGTATAAAAAGTTGCCAAAAGTATATGAAAGTTGTATAATATTGGCATGGAACAATCAAAAATTATAGATACGACAGAGACGTATCAGCATCCCCAAGCTTAATTCCTGCTCGTCCTCGAGTAGGTAAATGATAAAAAAGATAATTTTTGATGTGGAATGCTACCTAGCATAATCTTGATCATGTAATGTAATCATGGCATGAATATTAAGACACGAGTGATTCAAAGCAATAGTCTATCATTTGACATTAAGACAATAATACTTCAAGCATACTAATAAAGCAATCATGTCTTTTCAAAATAACATGGCAAAAGAAAGTTATCCCTACAAAATCATATGGTCTGGCTATGCTCCATCTTCACCACACAAAGCATTCAAATCATGCACAACCCTGATGACAAGCCAAGCAATTGTTTCATACTTTTGATGTTCTCAAACCTTTTCAACTTTCACGCAATACATGAGCGTGAGCCATGGATATAGCACTATAGGTGGAATAGAATATGATGATGGAGGTTGTGTGGAGAAGAAAAAAAGGAAGAAAGTCTCACATTGACGCGGCTAATCAATGGGCCATGGAGATGCCCATCAATTGATGTCAATGCGAGGAGTAGGGATTGCCATGCAACAGATGCACTAAGAGCTATAAGTGTATGAAAGCTCAAACTGAAAACTAAGTGGGTGTGCATCCAACTTGCTTGCTCATGAAGACCTCAGGCATTTGAGGAAGCCCATCATCGGAATATACAAGCCGAGTTCTATAATGAAAATTCCCACTAGTATATGAAAGTGATAACTCAAGAGACTCTCTATATGAAGAACATGGTGCTACTCTGAAGCACAAGTGTGGTAAAAGGATAGTAACATTGTCCCTTCTCTCTTTTCTCTCATTTTTTTATTTTTTTCTCTTTTTTTCTGGTGGGCTTCTTTGGCCTCTTTTTTTATTTGGGCTTCTTTGGCCTCTTTTATTTTGATAACCTCACCTGGGACAATGTTCTAATAATGATGATCATCACACATTTATTTACTTACAACTCAATATTACAACTCGATACTAGAACAAAGATATGACTATATATGAATGCCTCCGGCGGTGTACCGGGATGTGCAATGATCTAGCGTAGCAAAGACATCAAAAAAATGGACAAGCCATGAAAACATCACGCTAGCTATCTTACGATCATGTAAAGCAATATGACAATAAATGCTCAAGTCATGTATATGATGATGATGGAAGTTGCATGTCAATATATCTTGGAATGGCTATGGAAATGCCATGATAGGTAGGTATGGTGGATGTTATGAGGAAGGTATAAGGAGGCTTATGTGTGACAGAGCGTATCGTATCACGGGGTTTGGATGCACCGGCGAAGTTTACACCAACTCTCAAGGTGAGAAAGGGCAATGCAAGGTACCGAAGAGGCTAGCAATGATGGAAGGGTGAGAGTGTGTATAATCCATGGAATCAACATTAGTCATAAAGAACTCACATACTTATTGCAAAAATCTATTGGTCATCAAAACAAAGTACTACGCGCATGCTCCTAGGGGGATAGATTGGTAGGAAAAGACCATCGCTCGTCCCCGACCGCCACTCATAAGGAAGACAATCAATAAATAAATCATGCTCCGACTTCATCACATAACGGTTCACCATACGTGCATGCTACGGGAATCACAAACTTCAACACAAGTATTTCTACAGTCCACAACTACCCACTAGCATGACTCTAATATCACCATCTTTATATCACAAAACTATTGCAAGGAATCAAACATATCATATTCAGTGATCTACAAGTTTTATGTAGGATTTTATGACTAACCATGTGAAATGATCAGTTCCTATCAACTCTCTAAATAGATATAAGTGAAGCAAGAGAGTTTAATTCTTTCCACAAAAGATATGACCACGCTCTAACAAATATAAGTGAAGCAAAAGAGAATTCTACAAATGGCGGTTTTCTACGTGAAGAGAAACAGGCAATCCAAACTTCAAATGATATAAGCGAAGCACATGAAGCATTCTATTAAGCCGTACTCAAAGGATATAAGTGAAGTGCAAAGAGCATTCTATAAATCAACCAAGGACTATCTCATACCAGCATGGTGCATAAAATAGAAGTGAAAACTAAATGCAAAAGACGCTCCAAGATTTGCACATATCGCATGAATGAAACGAATCTGAAAACATACCGATACTTGTTGAAGAAAGATGGGATGCCTTCCGGGGCATCCCCAAGCTTAGACGCTTGAGTCTCCTTGAATATTTACTTTTGGTGCCTTGGGCATCCCCAAGCTTGAGCTCTTGCCTCTCTTCCTTCTCCTCACATCGAGACCTCCTCGATCTTCGAACGCTTCATCCACACAAAACTCAACAGAAAGCTCGGTAAGATCCGTTAGTATAATAAAGCAAATCACTACTCTAAGTACTGTTGTAAACCAATTCATATTTTGTTTTTGCATTGTAGCTACTGTAATATAACTTTTCCATGGCTTAATCCACTGATAGAAATCGATAGTTTCTTCAAAACAAGCAAACTATGCATCAAAAACAGAATCTGTCTTAAACAGGACAGTCTGTAATAATCTGAACATTCACCCTACTTCTGGTACTCCAAAAATTCTGACAAAATTAGTAAAATTAAAAAATTTGTATAGAAAGACAGTGCAAAAAGTTTCAGAACCTTTTGAAGTTCCAGTAAAAAATGTAAAATCGCGCACTACAGCCAAAGTTTCTGTTCTGCACCGCACAAACCAACAAGTAATCTAAAACATCCTAAAGGCAAACCTTGGCACATTATTTTTATAATACAATGGAATTGTACAAGGGGATAATTATTTTTGTTGAAAAGTTTCTGTAATCTAGATTCACAAAGTTTCCGTGAGCATGAACAAAGTTCAAGGCTAGCTCCCACTTTAACAATGCTCGTCTTTCTCACTTTCGCTTTTTCTTTTTGAAAAAGTTTTGGGTTCCCCTCTTTATTTTTTTGTTTTTAAACTTTATAAAAGAACTCAACAGAAATAAATGACTCTCTAAAACTTCTGGGTTGTCTCCCTGGCAGCGCTTTCTTTAAAGCCATTAAGCTAGGCATATAGTTATCAAGTAATGGATCCACCTGGATCCCAAGGTATATCAAAGCCAATTTTAATTAACAATGATTTGTGATTTAGTAGTACGCACAAAGTAACATATATCATGCAACAACGAAGTCTAACTCTCTTCCTATGCATCGGCATGTCATAAAAGAACAATTCATGCACACAAAGTAAAGGCCAATGCATAGTATAAACAGTTTCTTGCAATTTTATCATGTTGGAAAACATAGAGAGGCGGAGATGTAGTTCCTCGCTCATAATAATTCCAAGTAGGAGCAGCAAGCACATGCATATTATATCTATCAAAATCATCATGTGTAGCGGTAAAAGGCAACCCATCAATATAATCCTTAATAAGGGCAAACCTCTCCGATATAGTGTAGTTTGGAGAATTCAAAAAGATAATAGGACTATCATGCGTGGGTGCAATAGCAAAAAATTCATGTTTAACATAGGGAACTATAGCAAGTTCATCTCCATAAGAATAATTCATATTGGCATCTTGGCCACAAGCATAGCAAGCATAATCAAAAACGGATATTTCAAAAGAATCAACGGGATCATAACAATCATCATAGAAATCATCCTTCGGTAAGCACTAAGGGAAGTTAAACAATGTATGAGTTGGAGGGTTACTCTCATTAGAAGGTGGGCACGGGTAGCTAATCCGTTCTTCCTCCTTTTGTTCTTCGCTCTCCTCATCATATTTTTCATCCAATGAGCTCACAGTTTCATCAGTTTCTTCTTCCATAGACTCCTGCAAAATATTAGTCTCTTCTTGGACAGCGGAGACTCTCTCAATAAAATCATCAATATCGGAATTGAATTCATAATTCTCATAGCAATATTTAAGTATAGCAAAAAAATTAGGTCTGTAAACAGCATCATCAAGATTTTCACACTCTTTAAACAAAGATTCAATTTCATAAGCACCCATAAAAGCAACGAATTCTTCTATTTGTTCCACATCATAGTAATCATATATACCATTAGCATAAGAAGCCAAGGTTTTATCATCATTAAATTTGCATGAAAAGGGAAGGTGTGGAGCCTTTATCCTAGAGCAACAAGTATAATCATATCTCAAGCATAGTTCCCGAGCATACCAATGCAACATATGAATTTGATCCCATAATAGTTTCCATTTTTGAGTCAAGCGATAATCCCTAAAGTATTCATGTTGATCCAACGTGTCTCCCATTACATAATTGAATGGGGTTTTCTTAGGATTATCAAAGTAGTACATAATATTTTTCACATAACCAGCATCGAGGGTTTTAGAAGGTTCCCCATCTCCATGAGTAGCAAGTACACCTAATGTTTTTGGTAATTCGTGTTCCATATCCATAACTAAAGATAGAGAACAACTTAGAACAACAAATTAAAACTACTTAGTGATAAATCAAACAAGCACACACGAGAATATTCACCCCACGCTATGACTCCCCGGCAACGGCGCCAGAAAAAGGTCTTGATAACCCACAAGTATTGGGGATCAATTGTAGCCTCTTTCGATAAGAAAGAGTGTCGAACCCAACGAGGAGCTAAAGGTAGAACAAGTATTGCCTCAAGTTCTATCGACCACCGATACAACTCTACGCACGCTTAACGTTCGCTTTACCTAGAACAAGTATGAAACTAGAAGTACTTTGTAGGTGTTGTTGGATAGGTTTGCAAGATAATAAAGAGCGCGTAAATAAAAACTAGGGGCTGTTTAGATGAAGACACAACTAAGTTAGTTTCAGTAGAGAGCTTTTTGTCATGAGAAAGTTATTTGTCCCTAGGCAATCGATAACTAGACTGGTAATCATTATTGCAATTTTATACGAGGGAGAGGCATAAGCTAACATACTTTCTCTTCTTGGATCATATGCACTTATGATTGGAACTCTAGCAAGCATCCGCAACTACTAAAGATCATTAAGGTAAAACCCAACCATAGCATTAAAGTATCAAGTCCTCTTTATTCCCATACGCAAACAACCTACTTACTCGGGTCTGTGCTTCTATCACTCACGCCACCCACCATAAGCAAATCATGAACATATTGCAAACCCTATAGCGGGGATCCCTCACGCTTGCACGACACGGAGAGCACCATAGGACAGCACCAATAATAAAACATGCAACTCAAACCAATCACAATCATCAATTAACCCATAGGACAAAACGGATCTACTCAAACATAATAGGATAGCCATACATCATTGGGAAATAACATATAGTGTTGAGCACCACGTTTAAGTAGAGATTACAGCGGGTAAAAGAGGGGTTACACCGCTGCATAGAGGGGGGAGTGTTGGTGATGACGGCGGTGAAGTTGTTGGTGTAGATTGCGGTGATGATGATGGCCCCGGCGGCGTTCTGGCGCCACCGGGAGAGAGGGGGAGAGAGCCCCCCCTTCTTCTTCTTCTTCCTTGATCTTCTCCCTAGATGGGAGAAGGGTTTCCCCTCTGGTCCTTGGTCTCCATGGCATGGGAGGGGCGAGAGCCCCTCCGAGATTGGATCTGTCTCTTTTTTTCTCTCTGTTTCTGCGCGCCTGATTCTGCCCTTTCACCGTTTCTTTTATAACCGGAGATCCGTAGCTCCGATTGGGATGAATTCTGGACACGATCTCTATCCGGATATTAGCTTTCTTGCGGCAAAAGAAGGGCTCCAACCGCCTTACGGGGTGGCCACGAGGGTCCAGGGCGCGCCCCTGCCTCGTGGCCCCCTCGGGCATCGTCTCGCGATGATTCCACTTCCCAAAATTCATAAATATTCCAACAAAAAATCTCCATAAGTTTTTATCCCGTTTGGACTCCGTTTGATATGGGTTTTCTGTGAAACAAAAAACATGCAACAAACAGGAACTGGCACGGGGCACTGGATCAATATGTTAGTCCCAAAAATAGTATAAAAAGTTGCCAAATGTATATGAAAGTTGTATAATATTGGCATGGAACAATCAAGAATTATAGATACGACGGAGACGTATCAATGTTATCCTCCGTGATGGAGGAGGCCATCCACTTGCCCTACGCTCCAGATCTGGACATGGTCGGAGTGCTTTTTTTAGGGCGGAAAGGGTGGAAGCTTGGGCGCTGGAGCTCGAGAATGGATGGGCAGAGAGGAAGAAGGCGTGGGTGAAAGAGTGGATCTTTATCCTGTTATAAAGGCAGCGAATATCAAGCGCCTCCCCACTCGCCTTAAAGCTCGCCTATTCCCCAAGGGTCCTGCGGACGGCGCGGTTGGATTACCCACACCTGTATTGATGAGAATCCCGCGATAAGGGGATACGACCTCTACTTCGACACGACGTGCCAATGAAAGCCGCATCTCGAAACATGGAGCGGCAGGCTAAAAAACGGTTCGAAATAATGACCGGGCAGGAACATAACGTCTTGCTACAAAAGTTGTCAGTAGATGGGACTTGTGAAATATTATACTCTGTGCGGCTGTGTGTGGTGCCGGTTTTGCAGAGCCGGACACGTTTCCTGTGTTCGAGGACTACTTTGGAGTATTCGGAGGAGGAACCTGCCTTGCAATGCTGAAGACAATCTGCGTGCCGGACACATCATCATTGAAGCCTGGTTCAAGGGCTACTGAGGGAGTCCTGGATTAAGGGGTCATCGGGCGTCCGGGCTATGCAACGTAGGCCGGACTAATGGGCCATGAAGATACAAGACAGAAGACTTCTTCCCGTGTGCGGATGGGACTCTCCTTGGCGTGGAAGGCAAGCTTGGCATTCGGATATGAAGATTCCTTCCTCTGTAAACCGACTCTGTACAACCCTAGGTCCCTCCGGTGTCTATATAAACCGGTGGGTTTAGTCCGTAGGGGACAATCATAATCATATTCATACAGGCTAGACATCTAGGGTTCAGCCATTACGATCTCGAGGTAGATCAACTCTTGTAACCCCCATATTCATCCAAGATAATCAAGCAGGAAGTAGGGTATTACCTCCATCAAGAGGGCCCGAGCCTGGGTAAACATCGTGTCCCTGTCTCCTGTTACCTTTGATCCTCAGACGCACAGTTCGGGACCCCCTACCCGAGATCTGCCGGTTTTGACAGCGACAGTTGTCGAATGGGTTTAGCTCGATGGCCGGCATGGTCGCGCTGGCACGACGGTAGGCATCGCGCAGCCACAACACGTGCGTGTAAACTTGGTCCACAAGTGGCTGAGGCGATCCTGGA
This sequence comes from Triticum aestivum, assembly GCF_018294505.1. Taxonomy (NCBI): domain Eukaryota; kingdom Viridiplantae; phylum Streptophyta; class Magnoliopsida; order Poales; family Poaceae; genus Triticum; species Triticum aestivum. The sequence continues at coordinate 148,446,830 of NC_057811.1, forward strand.
CCTCGTCACGATCGACCCGCTCGCGCTCCAGCCGGCTCCCCTGACGGCCTATCGTATCTCCCGCTTTCTGCAGCAACGCCGCCGACGCCTCGAGCATCTTTCTGGTGGACACCTGCCGCTTTTGAAGATCCGTGAACTCCCACACATAACGGAGGAGCATGGCACTCTCTCCTCCTTGAGCTCACGGAGCTCCACGTCCTTGGCCCTGAGCTCCGCATCCTTGGCCCGGAGCTCCCGTGTCAGGCGCCTCACCTCAGACTCCGTGATCTGTTGCGCCGCCATGGCCAGGTAGAAGCAATGGGGAGAGGAAGCAAAGGGGGCGAAACGGCTGAAAGGCAATGCAATCTACGGGAAGGTGGAGGGAGCCAGCCAAGGAGCGGGGTGAATATTTTGGTTTTCACCATGGGAAAACACCAGTCGATGACTTTCACATCAGCGAGCAGTGGGTTTTACAGGTGGAGTCATCATGACTAATTGCTGCCGCGCCTGCTCCCGTCAATCAAAAAATTAAAAATGCTGCCGCGCCTGCTCCCGTCAATCAAAAAATTAAAAATCCTGCCGCGCCTGCCGCACCCAAAGACCAGAGCAACGCCGCGGTGTATATTTATATTTACCTGCCAGCGAGGAGATAAAAAAGGGATTTTTACATCTGTGCCCCTGGTTCCTTAGCCATACTCATTTGTCCCCACGTTCTTAACTTTTGCTCACTTTTCCCCACTCCCGTGCCCAAAACCCTCAGAACTGGTCACAAATGGTGGATGCCGTCGGCTCAGTGCTTTGACCGTTAACTCTGACGAGTGGGGCCGCACTGACTGTGTTGCCCGTTGGGACGGTGCCGCTGTTCGCCCGTTGGGCCGTCGTTAGACTGTTGGGCCGTGCGCGGGCCGCAATGCCAGAAGCCTGTTATGCATGCACAACATGTCTAGCTAGCCTGCTATGCATGCACGTAGCTAGCCTACCTGCATGCGCCACTGCCCGCGCCACGATGCGTTGACCGGTCTCTTTTTCACGGGAGCCGCTGGTTCGTCTCATCTCCCACGCGTGTCTCCTCGATGTAGATTAGTTTCACACTTTTCGATCCACCCGCATCTATTCAACGTGGCAATTAAAACCTGTTGGCAATTAAAGTGGCATATCGATCGATCGACGCAACTCGTTTGAACGTAAGCGCGGCCGATGCCACTCCCCTTCCCTTCCCCTTTCCCTATTTAAACCACCACCCCTCCACCTATTCTCCACACATCCATTTGTGCCGCCCCCTTCTCTTCTTCACCCAAACCCAGAGCACTCTCAAAGCAAGGCGAGGATGCAGTACACCGGCCCCACCTTCCAGCTCCCACCAACCGTGCCGGAGAGACGGTATCCGGCCGATGTCGTCTTGGAGAGGACGCCCCGCGTGTGGGCGTTCTCATGCTGGAGGGGTGCAAGGGGGTTTGCCCAGTGGTTCCTTGGTGCGGGCTTCGCCCACCTCCCGGCGTGCTCGCCGGTGATGTTCCGACTGGAGGAAGTGCGCTCAAACTCTAGGACTCCGCCGATAGGGCTCACCGTCACCTTCACCAACAGATTTGATGCGTGCTACCTCCTTGGCAAGGTGTTTTGGTGTGGATGCAAATTCATCGCATTCACAACCCACAACATCTTCACAAACTTCGACTACATCTTCCCCACCCGCGACGGTATGCACAACATCCCCTACTACATCGGCGAGGACGGCATGGAGAGGAGGAGCAGTGAAGAGGAGGCGCAGTGAAGATGGTGGTGAAGGCCCGGTCTCGTGAGCTTGTCATGCCCTAGGGTGTTAGGGCTTTTTATCTTTTATATATTTCTATCTTAATTATGTTGTTGGTTGTATCGTGAACTTGTTATCTCTGTCGTGTTATCCCATAAGAACTATGTTATGCTTGCAACCCTTATTTGATATGTCATTGGTTATTTTTTTTGCTTGCTATTTCTATCTTATTTGACGTGAGATATCGCTAGATGGATATGGTGCCGTACGCGAGCCCTTATGCTAAACCAATCAATGAAAGGGTATCACTCAATAAAAACCAGCAAGTTTTCGGGCTAGCCTTGTAAAAATGGTTGGAGGGTAGCCCATTTGTCTTGTTATATTCATGGTGTGTACTTGTGTAGGTCAATTTTAAATGGCCCATTTAGAGTAGGGTCATGTTTTTGCACGTGCGGATAATGGACTAGTTGAAGTGTCAAAAAGGAAACTAAAGCTAGAAAAATGAGCCATGCTGATGTTCAAAAGAAGAAGAAGAAAAGCCAATTTTTTTGAATTGTTGGTGGCCCTATTCCGTATATTGTATGAACAAAAACAAGCTAATTTTTGAATAGTTTGTGGCCTATGCTATGGTTTAGGGCACCCTCTGTTTTATGTAAGAAGTATGCTATGGTTGCTACCTATTTTCTATGTTATGGATGTATGCTTGCTACGTGAGATATCGGTAGATGGATATGGTGCCGTAGCCGAGCCCTAGACATGCTCTCTAGATGGATATGGTGGCTAATGGTGCAACCGGACTATTTTATGGGATTATTTTAGACATGGTTTCAGATGCATATCATGATCTACATAATTAAGTCTGACATGCTCTTAATAAAAAAACAAAAACAAAATTTCTTGTATACAATATTTGTATTTTTATTCCAACAAAAACATGTTTATAATGCCCGCATGTCAAAAAATCAAAGTGTTGTGCCGTAGGCTATATACAGAAGGAAAATTCCACGATATGTACAAATAAATTTGACATGGGCAAGTCCAACAATAAAAGGGGATTTACCATGGCAATAATCAAGGAAAAAACAGAGCCAGCGCATGCACTATTTTCTAGGCCTCTTTTATCTTTGTGGGCCTTCGGCACTCAACGAATGATACGGCCCAACGCAATTTGGGTCCTAGAACTATGTTTTTTTTCTGCGGTCTGTGTTGTCTGACGAAACTGAAGAAACTGAAAGTGTACAAAACTGAAGAAACTGACATGATCCACAAATTAAGCATCACAGAGCATAGAGCACATGATCCACAAATTAAGCAACACGGAGCATAGAGCACATGATCCACAAATTTAACCAAATCCTAGAGCACATCACACCACACTAATAACATCTCTAACGAGTGATGACTAGCAAGTAAGCAAATCCTAGAGAAACTACACAAAAATAAAAGGGATAAAATCCTAAAGCTACCAGATTCGCCTGCTTGTTCAATTGAATCATTTGCTTCAAGTTCTTGTTCATCTTCTTTAATTCCCCCTTCAGATCTGCATCCCCAACTGTCAGAGCAGCACTTTCAGAGACCAATTCATTGGTGCCGCCGGCAGATTGAGCTCCTGGGTTGGGGCCCCATTGAATTGAATCCGCTTAACGTAGTCATCCAGCCATTCAAAATGTGTGCATTTCTTCACGATCCGAAATGAAAACATGAACCCTAAATCCTAGATCGGCGCTGCATGCGCAAGGTTCCCGTTCATTTCATATTACTTCCGGGCTGGCCAAGCTATCGTCGGGTGGAACTTTCCTTCAGAAAAAATTAAAAGCAAATAGAAAAAGAAATTAGAGAAAAATCATGAGATCCAACCTGCCCCTCTGGCTTGCTCTCGCATTTCATGAACTCGCGCCCATAGTTGCCATTCTTGACCTCCTTCGAAGTCAACTGTATCAGTGGTGCGCTGCGTGGGCAGTCAGGACATCGCTCCATGGGAAGTGGACCATACTGTGTCCAAGAGGGGCGGGAGGCTGAAGTGGAGCTCGACATATCGCCCAAACTCACCGGAGAAGAAGAAGCAGAGGAGTGGCTCCTATTGTTGCCGGAGAAGAAGAAGCAGAGGAGTGGCTCCTATTGTTGCCGGAGAAGAAGCAGAGGAGTAGTGGGTCCTCTCGTCGCTGCAGAATAAGCACCAGAAGGAAGGGGAGGCACATCCAACAAGTCTTCCGGATCGCCCCACGATCCAACGATGCAGAGCCGTCTATGTGATCCAACGGCGCGAAGCCTGCACGCAGCCTGTCCTCGGAATTCCTTCTAGAAGACCACATCTGAGGGCAGTCGCTTGGCGCTAGGGTATGATCGGACGGTTGACGTCGGAGCTAGGGTTAGGCGAAACCCCGCGGGGTTTAGAGGGGTTTTGAGCTGGTCAACGGGGTTTCCAAGGCTTTGACTGAGCATAACTAATTTTAAAAAATATCGAAAAACATGAAACCTTCGTCGTTCATCATTTTATAAGACACACTAACGAGGAAAAATACTAAACTTGGTATACAAACATTTACCAAAAACCTAGCTAGCACGATCGAGGTCAAATGAGCACCATTAATTTAAAAAAATAATAAAAAATATATAAAACCTACGCACAATGTTGTCTTGTGTGACATTTTACCCACTAAAAATCATAAACTTTGTCTGTGCACATTTTCATGAAAAAACCTTCACACATATGAGCTATCACGTACAACGTTTCATAGAGACCAAGGACAGGAGGTAGGGTTCCCTTCGGTTTTTGAAAATTAAAAAAAATCACCAAAGCTTGATTTCGAAGTGAATAAGAAGGATCTGAACTTAGTTTTCTATTAAAGTATATTTGTTTCAAAAAATGTAAAAATAGAAAGATTAATTCAATAAATAGTGATTCTTTGAATCTACACTATATAGATTGAATAGGTGTTAATAAAAAATATACGGCTCATTAGGAGTAGGTCCAAAAAAACTTGATTACAAATGGGGCTGCTTACCCTAGCTTGGGAGCTCATTTGGAGCAGATTCTCATGACTACAAGTTTTACCATGCAAAAGAGATCGAATTGATCACCTAACGTTTATAATAGTTCAACAAACTTTGCAGCTCACGCCACGGGGGAATGGACTTCAAGTGTTGGTTCAAATTCAAAGTTTGCCTAAAATTCAAATTCTACCTCAAATTTCACATCAAATTACAAATAGAATTATTACACCTTAGAAGTTTTCACCCTTATTACAAATACTTAAAGTTCAAAGTTTATGACTTCCATTCAAGTTCAAATTCAAATCTTTGCCTTACTCCTTGTGTTCCGGGATGGGTTAACCGTCTTGCTTCTGGTTTCCCTGGCTGGGTTATTTTGTGCTTTTGAAAGCTTTCTCTTGTTGCTTCTGATCTTCACTTCTGGTGGTGGCGGTTTTGCTGAGCTTTGACTGACCAAGCAAGTGATGACCAGTTGACGGTCATCTATGGGTTCACTCATCCTTAAAGGAACTTCAGACAAAATAACTTCCTCCTCTCTTATAGCTTCAAAACCTTCATAAGCCATGGTTTCAAATTCTGCATCAGATGATGGTTCAACCGATGAAGTTTCTTCCTCTCTTGGTCTTTTCTGTCCTGTGCCTTAATTAACCTAGACCTGGGTCAAATTGAGCTTAGTCATCGATAAAAAAGAGAACAAATGCAAAAAAGGAAATGTTGCACACGTACCTCGCTGCTACTTCAGTTGCTTCATTCTCCTCTATACTTGCTGCATTTTCCTCTGCTGCTGCATTCTCCTCTGCATTTGCTGCTGCCCATTGTTCCTCTTCTCCAAATGATGCATCAACTGGATTGGTACAACGCCTAGCAATATGCCCTAGGATACCACATCTTTTGCACTTACGTTGTTTTTTTACGCGTCCCTCTTCACCAGCTCTTATCCTGTTTTTCCTTGGTCTTCCTGGTGGTCTAGTCAGTACAGGAGAACAGAGTTTGAACCCTGGGTTTACTATGTTCCATTGGTCTTTTCCCAAGAGTGCGGGCACATTTTCAGCATAAGCAGCCCTAAATTTGGCAACAGAGAAATATTCAGAGCAATACTGATCAACTTCACCATCTTCACCTCCAATAACAGTCATGAGATGTAGGGCATGTATGCACAGCTTCCCGCGGATCTGCCATTGCCTACAACTGCATTCATTAGTTGCAAGGTTCACTAGATATCTCCATTCCCTATTTTTACTGTCTGTGTATGTCACCTCAGCCTCGTATGTTGACGGTCGAATGCATTTCATCCTTAGTCCTCTTGCCTTGGCATGCAATGCCTTAATTAGAGATGGGAGCATAAGATGGCCAACATATTGTGTTTCTGCAATTCTTTTACGAAGAGCCATCTTTATCATGATCCTCTGCCTGATCTTATCAAATGCTTGCCACAACAAAAGCCCTTTCACTGACTTGAACTTTGCATTTAAACACTCAGCGAGGTTATTGGTCACATAGTCTACTTTGCAGATTTCATTGAATTTGACCACAACTTTCCATGATCTTCATCCATGTACTCCTTCACCAAAGGATTGTGAGCATACAACACTCTCAAATGGTGCTCATGCTTCCTCAAGCTGCATGTGTATGATGCTGGCCATAGGTTCTCATCATAAACTTTGCCTCTGAATTTCTTTTTAAAGTTTTGCGCTAGGTGTCGCATACATTCCCTATATTCCAGTCCAGGGAATACAATTTCTACTACAGTTTCTAAACCCTTGCAAGCATCTGTGTGTATAACTAAACCTGAGGGTGTACCTATAATGTTGCGCAACTGCTGCAGAAACAAGACCCAACTCTCCTCGGACTCTACCTCCAACACACCAAATGCAACTGGGAATAGCCAGTTGTGTCCATCAACTGCAAAAGCTGCTGCTAGCTGGCCTCTCCATCTTCCATTCAAAGCAGTTGCATCAATAGCCAAATAGGGCCTACAACCATTCGGAAACCCCTGCCAGCAAGCCTTCAAACAAACAAAAGCCCTCCTGAAGCACTCCTTCTCCATTGCCTTCCCTTTTAATTTGTACTTAACTGTATGCTTGTCAATCTCTACAACACTCCCTGGACTAGCCGTCTCCACTTCAGCTTTGAAGGTGTAAAGCAACTGAAAACTCTCATTCCATGGACCATTAATCCTATCAAGAGCCCTTTCCTTAGCATAGAAAATCCTCATGTAAGGTATACTAATCTTGTACTTCTCAAATAGCTTCCCATGGAGTGTTGTTGGACCAATTGTTGGTGTTTCCCTCACCCAATCCAAGATTGCATCTGCCACCCACCTAGTCTTTGCAAGCTTAGATTTGTCCTTTCCCCCTCCCCCTCCAGGTGGGCAAGTGTGCCCGTGTGGGTTGCTTTTTATCTGAAACAAAATGAAAAATGATGTCAAATACAATTAAGAAATAGTACACATGATCTGAATATAGAATGGATAAATAATCTGATAAAAAGATTCTATTGTAATACCTGAATCAATTTGCTCTTTAGCATAGTGGATGCATGCAACCTCCACCTACACCTATCATAAGGGCAATGAACAGTGAATCTTCTTGGCTCACTCCTATCAACCTCATAGGAGTTTTCAGTGAGAATGCAATATGTAGTCACTGCATTAGGACAGTCCACCATCAATTCAAATATGGTTCCTAGAGTAAGCTCAGGATTCTCTCTGTTCCACTCAATTGTTGGCATGTCCTCACCATCATATTCTTGTAAAACTAAGGAGTTGATGTTCTCCTCCCTCTCTTCATCGTCAGTGTCATCAAATCTAGCACGCCTGCTAGGCTCCTCTGCATATTCATCTTCCACTGCCTGTTGACTAACTCTATCTACTAGTTCAGGGAATAGAATCTCATCCTCATCATCATGTCGAGGCACTTCCTCGTTAGGCTCTGCATCTACTTCTACATCAGGTGCAGAAGGGAGAGGAGAAGTGGCAGAATTAGCGGTAGCCGACATGTTGTGGCTTTCAGAACCACTAGGTTTACTTGGTCTCGACCTACAAGGAGTGCGAGGACGCTCGCTATTAGCAGAGACAGATGATGTTTGAACATCCTTCCCCTTCGGGATACATTGTTTGCGTGCTTGAAGCAGACCAATATGGATTTTACCGAAACGGCTGTCAGCATTCAAACTAAATAGCAATCCCAGATGCTCATCACAAGTTAATGGGACAAATCTCTGCTCGGTACTATCGAAATATCTCAGTTCAACAGCATCGGCAGGGCTCCACGGATACTCACAACAGAGTGCCTCACGGAAATCTGTGAACGAAACGCTGGTTTCTACCACTTTAGGATAGAAAAACCCAGAGATCAGACACGGTTTAGTTCCACGCAGCTCGCTAGTTTCCATTCTAACCGCCAGTCGAAAAGCAAGTGCAGGATCAACCCTATTCGATTGAGATAAGATAAAGGGCGCAGTTAGGCCGAATTTTTTCAGATAAATTGCACGGATTCACGCTAACGGTGGTCAAATACAGCCTAATTTACGGATCTCCTAATCAATTTGAGAGCAAAACGATGCTTACCCAGGTGGAATCCATGAATTATCCGCCTCTGATTCGACCCAATCATCTCCACGGTCGATGGGCCGGACGGGGTGCTCCCCCGACATCGCTTCCTAATCCTAGATGGGGAGAGAGGGTAGATGCGCCGGAGGCGGCACGACAGTGGCGAAGGCGGCACGACGGTGGCAGAGGTGGCATGACGGTGGCGGAGGGGGTGGCGCGGAAGCGAGTCGATCTGATTCAGGTTACAGTGAGGGGGAACCTACAGTGAGGGTCAGTTTCGCGGCCCCACTGGTTAGCACGTAATGGTCAAAATGTGGACTCGGCCCTACGCGGCCCCACTCGTTAGAGTTAACGGTCAAGCCATTGACCCGACGACAACATCCGCTGTGACCAGTTCTGAGGGTTTCAGCCAAGGGAGTGGGGAAAATTGAGCAAAAGTTAAGATCGTGGGGATGAATGAGTAGAACTAAGGAACCAGGGGCACGAAAATAAAAAACCCATTAAAAAGGGGTGAAAAAACAAATGTGGCGGTGGCCTAGCTAATCGGTCGCACTAGCCCAACTAGCTAGCCACCATGCTTCACTGATGTACTCGTTGGGAAAGGTGGTCTTTCGTGATTTGATGAATCATTTAGTTGCTTCGGCGCTATGACCGAGGAGGACCCAGAAAACGCGCGGTAGGGCGTCCCACGTCTTGGCAAGGAAGAATATATGCATGCACCACCCGGGAGGACCCCGAAACCGCGCGGCAGGGCGTGCCACGTCTCGGCACGAAGGAAAAATGTGCGTGCAAAATTATACTGTATCAGACGTACTACCTATGGTTCGACCTCGGGACCCAACCAGTCGGTCGAAAACACCCCACTAGCCACACAGCTTCATCATGCTAACATGGCACGGAGGATAGGTGTGGTTAGCTTCGTCTCGACCAGCCACAACGTCTCCTGTTCTAGGCGTTTCTTCTATTTTCCAAGCTATTTTTTAGTTATAATAACACCACGGCAAGCTAGCGCCGCTCTGCGTGTGTGCCCGTGCGTCTAAAGGTTAGACAATGGAGAGGAGAGAGAGATCGCAAACCTGGGACCCACTAGTAAGTGAGTCAATGGTCATGCACGTGTTGACGAGCCACTCCCTCTGCTCTACTCAACGTAATACTGTATAAAATCAAGTTATAGGACAAAGCCAACAACCGTTGTTGTTTCAGGCTATCGACTTATGCTTTGTAGTCTAGGTTGCCAGTTTGAATCTCGACTTTTAGATTTGTTGGTTTTAGGTCCAAATTTGATCAATGACAAGTGAGACCCCCGTGTGTTGTTCCGATATTTCAGTGTAGGATGGTTTGTTTGAACAAACATTTTGTGCGGTTAGACAAGTAACGACACGAGTTACACGTATTTTGCAAGTTTACGAACAAAAATGACAGCGGCATAGAATATCACATCCACCCCGCAGTTTAGATGCTATGGTGATACGAGTTTTTACATCGTTGGAACTGAGATCCAATGGCTTGGGAGTAGTCTTTGTAATTTTGCGCAATTTCCAAACTCTCCAAGGTTCTTTTTTTCAAATAAAACATTCAGGCCTCGTGTGTGCCGCTGCATCTTGGATCCAACGGGTCCCCGTTGCTCATATTAGGTGCTCCCCGTAGCTTAATTAGCCGATACGATGATACGAGCATCTAGGTCGTACGGTATGTGATCAGATGCCACATGCGTAGTACTTGTACTTTCTACGCAATTCCCAAACTCTCTCAGGCGTATATTGCAAAAACATTCAAACCTCCTACTGTGAGCCGTTAGATCTTCGTGAACTCGTATCACCATAGAATCTACGGTGCGGGGGAACCTCACATTCTCCCGTGCGAGAAAACATCAGGTGCTCTCGCAGCTTGGACGCTACGGTGATACGAGCTTCGAGGTTGTTTGATCTGAGATCCAATGGCATCTGAGCAGTCTTTGTGCTTGTAAGCAATGGCCGAACTCTTTGGTGGTTTTTCTGCAAAAAAACATTCAAACCACCGAGGAGTTGTTGGGTCACAAATCCAACGGCTCCGAAGAGCTTGTATCACCAAAGCATCTAAGGTGTGGTAGCACATGATATTCTTACATACAGGAGAATATGATGTCCTCCTTCATCTTAGATGCTACGGTGATACGAGCTTCGAGGTCGTTGGATATGGGATCCAAGGGCATCTGAGTAGTTTTTGTACAAATTGTGTGCAATTCTCAAACTCATCAAGGTTTCCTGTAAAAATATTAAGACATTCTGTCAGCTGCTATATCTTAGATCTACAAGCTCCATGGAACTCGTATCAGTATATAGCATCTAAGGTGTGGGGGCACATGATATTCTCCCGGGGAGGAGGGGGGTGCAGAACCAATCGGTGTTTGGGAGGGTGGGGACAAATATAATCTAAACAATCCTAAACACAACTTCACAATTTTATCTAAGGTCGAGGGGTTAACCCCCGACAATCTACATAGCTCCGCATAAACACAACATTTGCATGTACTGTAGCACTAGACTTAATATTCATGTTTCAGTTTCCTGCTCATTTTAAATATTGGATTGAGGACTATGCATGTCTTACATTTTACTCCCTTCGTTCCTAAATATTAGTCTTTTTAGAGATTTCAAATGGACTGCCACACACGGATGTATATAGACATATTTTAGAGTGTAGATTCAGTCATTTTGCTCCGTATGTAGTCACTTGTTGAAATCTCTAAAAGACTAATATTTAGGAACAGAAGGAGTATTTTTGAATTCGTGTCATACATGCATGGTTTGGAAAAATAGATGCACTATACTTATTGGATTGTTGTTGTGTTCGTGTGTGTGTGTGTGGTCATATGCTTGATACATACAAAGTTTTCTCACCACCACTTTTAAATTTGAATTTGCAATGAAAAACTTACTAGGGATACCATGAAATGTGAAATCCACGTTGAGATCACTATATCACAAACTCACTCTAATTAAAGAACACGTCATAAATCAATTACCACGTTGAGATTACTATTTGCAAGGAAAATACGGGCATTGTAATACACATAGATTCATTCGGCAATTTAAAAGATTCATTTCGTATACTCGAATGGTAGGACCCAATGGCGTACCAGCCAGACCTTTGCTCGTGTTGATCCTGAAAAAAAACCCGGGCTTGTGTCCTTCTGGTGGTGTGCGTGGTACGCACATTAGCCAACCCCAACCAGTCGAGCTTCCGCGTTTCGAGTCGAAATATCTGGCGGACAGAATTCCACCCCTAGGAAATTCCCCTCATGTCCCCGGTCCATAGTGACTACCGATGAACAATGGAGGGATGCTTTAGTAACTAGACAACATTACCTACCGTGCGGAGCACGGTTCAATTCCCTCGGTCACCGCTACCCAAGGTCACCTGTCAACTGCATTTCCTAGTACTAATAGGAGTACTACACCAGGATGAGCACATAATTGAGCGGTTTTGTTCGTGCCTAGTACTTGACTTAATATATCGGGCAATGCACTGGTACGGAGGGATTATCCTTTTACTCTGCATATATAACTTGTCTGAAGTCTAACTAAGCAAAATGTTTGACCAAATCCTTTCTTAAGAAGCACAACGGGAAAGATGCATCGCTTGAAAATTTATTGCATGATGCAGGTTATGATATTGTTTCGAATCCTGGATTTTAAATTTTAGAAAATCCAGAAGTGACCAGAAATCATGAAACTGAGCATGGTCACGTGATATGGCACAAATTCCTACGTAATTTTTTCTTCAATTTGAGACAGGCTGCTTATGTGAAGTTGCACAAATGAAGAGCCAAGGTATTTTGGAAAAAAGACCTATCACGTTAAGGCGAAATTTTTCACTATTGAAACCATGGGCGTTTACGTGCCGCCACGAGTCCCGCTTCTCATCGGCAGATGCCGTCCGAGCAAGCATGTGAGTCGCCGGGAGGCGTGCGAGCAGACCGCGGCGCCGGCTGACAGGAGGCATGCGAGCAGACCACTGCTCAGGCTCACCGGGAGGCGAGCCCTTTGACCAGGCTCCGCCGCCCACCTTCGTCTCAACTGCTCCCACTTTTAATGTCGCCGGCGCCGCAGTTTAAAATCAACCCCGCACTACCCGGTATCGCTACAATCTTCTCTCTTCCTCTCCGATTCTCCTATCGTCTACCTCCAACCAGCCTGACCTAACCGTACGCCATGCCGCATCATGATGGTCGGCCCTTAGTCTTCCAGTTTCCTGAGGAAGACACCCAGCCAGAGTCTCAAGAACATAAGGCGCTTTGGGACGAGCTTGAACTGGCCTTGCGGGAAGACTCCGCCCCTGTCCGCACTCCCGTTCTGGCTCCCGTCGCCCCGACTGCGCCAGCGCCCATCCCCGTGGCATTGATGGGCTGGGAGCCGCACATTGTCGCCGAGCCTGATGCCACGGGGTTCCACGAGGTCCCCGCCGACTTTCACGCGCCCGTGCACCTGCCAGCGCATGCTCCTACGCGTGCACTGACGTGTGCGCCCGTGCCGGTGCCCGTGCACACAAATGTCTCCGCCGCGCCGTTGCCAGCACCTGTCCCCGCGCAGGTGCCAGTGCCCCCCTCAGCGGCGTGGATGGCCGCGGTCGACCGCTTCCTTGCACCAACGCCAGTCGCCTCCTCCCGCTAGTTGACTCGCTCCTGGAGACTGAAGTCTAGAACATCGTGGCCTTCCTTGAAGCTAGGGCCAACGTCTAGGAGTACGCCAACAATGGCACAAGACGTCGCCGTCGGTCAGTGGCCCGACGACACACAGAGCACGGCAGAGGAGCCGCTTCCCACAGCAAGACGCCCCCGCCGCCGCCGCGTAATCTAAATTTTCCATGAAAGACATTCGGATTGCCATGCTTAAAATCCAAACGTTTATCATTTCCGTTTATTTTAGATCGATCGTTGTATGAATGTAACGTCGGAGTCAGACTGAATGAAATCTATGGTTTGATCGATTGAATGTTCTGCTAGAGCCGTATCAAATTAAATATAAAACGTCATCAGGCCACATGTATTCCTTCTGATCCAACGACCTAGACTGCTTCAATGTCGAGCGCTTAACACGTTTAGCGCGCAGTTAATTTCATGCCAAAAAATAGTGCTAATCACATAATAACACGCAAATAATATCCTACTTAATATCCGCATGCACTTAATATACTTCCAAATTAACGTGCATTGCACGTACACATTGACTAGTACTACTAGTACGTGAAACTGGTGCCGTAACTTGTGAACGCGTCCAGATATGGTCAACGGCAACATCGCCCGCGAGTTCTTTGTGTTTTCCCATGCGTCTAAACGCAGAAGGGGAAGAGAGAGAGAGAGCACACATGGAACCCACTAGTAAGTGAAGGAGAATAGTACTACGTGCTAACGAGCCGGTCCCACTAATGTACTAAAAATAATATTACATGTTATCCATTAAATAGGCTGTGGTAATATAAAAACTTTATATGAACAAAGGGGGGTACAACAAACATTGCTGTTCTACATATGTTGCCTATTGACGTGCGGCTTGAAGGGCCTGGTCGCATGTTCGATCCCCGTCCTTTATTTTTTAATTTGTATATGGGTCCAAATTTGTTTCATGACAGGTGGGCCCCTTGGTGTGTAGTTTGTAGCACTTTAATTTGTGGGTCGAAATTTGTTCCATTCCAGGTGGACTATCGGTGTGTAGTTTTGTAGCTTATTTGTAATAATTAAAGAGAACAACAGAGTTTTTTGCAATAATACCATGGTGCGACGTTGAAGGCGAGAAAGGACGTGCGAGAGAGCGATGACCGAGCCAGAGGGAAATCAATTGGGGGAGGTGCGGGGGTTGCAACGGTGTTCAGAGTAGTTGTGGGCCAAATGCTACGAAAATATAATCTAAACCCACCGGAATAAATGCCTACACAAATTAATCCAAGGTTGGAGTCCCCCTTGCAATGTAAATACCTCCGGCTTTGCGAGGATGGAGAGGTAGCTTCAATGTGTGGTAGATACGTTGTGAGAAAGCGAGGTCAATCGAGAGACATATAGATAGAGAGACAAAGTGAGTGTGGTCCGACATTCATTGAAAAGATATATATGCTCTGGAGAGATATTGTCGGATTGAGCTTTTGAGAAGGGTGAGCGCTGTAAGATAGAGCTTGAGAGATGATCCAGCCACAGACATGTAGATATATTTTGTGTGTTGGAGGAAGCAAGGTCAATCGATTACATATATAAAGGGAGAGAGATTGAGCGAGTGTGGGTCGTCGTGCGATCGAAAGAGTGAGACAGGTTGGAGAGAATGACCTAGATAGACAATGTGCATGAGAGAGTATACAATATGAATATGTCGATTTGGGCTCAAACATGGAGATATATTGTTTGTGTCCGAGAAAGAGCGAGGTCAATCGAGACATACAAAGAGAGAGAGAGAGAGAGAGAGAGGGAGAGAGCGAGCGAGAGAGAGAGAGAGAGAGCGAGCGTAGCCCGCCATGAGGTCGAAGAGTGGGGGCGGCTTGGATGGACTGACCTAGATAGACAATCTGCATGAGAGAGTATAGAGTGTGTCGATCGAGGCCTGAACAGGGAGATATATCATTTGTGTGTGAAAGAAAACAAGGTTAATCGAGACTCAGATAAAGAGAGCGAGATTGAGCGAGTGTGGCCCGCCGTGCGGAAGAAAGAGTGAGACAGTCTCGAGGTAGTGACCTAGGTAGACAACGTGCGTGCGGGCGCACGAGAGGTTGGGGGGCTAGATAGGCAATGCATGTATCTAGCGAGAGAGGGTGGGAGGGAGAGAGAGGGAGAGCTCGGCATGGGGTGTAATGGCGGGTGTGTGAGGTAAATACATTTGGTAACAGAGTGGAAAAAAGGGGGTTGTGTAGTTGAGAGAGTTAGAGATCGAAACATGGAGAGAAAGAATGAACATGTGTGGAAACCGGGGCGGTGGTTAGGAGAGGAAGATTGACCGATACAGGAAGTATGTAGCGTGTGTGCCGACGGGAGGTGGGGGTGGGGCTAAAAACAACATTTGAATGTAGATAGTATGAGATTTAATATCGATGTTTCAATTCCGTGTACATTGTAAGATTTGAACTAAGGACCATGCATATGGGTAATTATTTCGAATTCGTGCCATACTAGGTTTGGAAAAGTTGACATTGACTCGATTGTTGTGCTATTTTGTAGGTCATATGTTTGAATCCATCCAAAGTTTTCTCACTACCATGGTGTTCATCATATACATATGAATTTGTATTAAAAAAGTAGCATGGATACCGTGAAATACGAAATCCACATTAGAATTGGAGATTGCTATGTGACACACACTCTAATTCAAATAACTAATTATGTGACACACACTCTAATCCACGTTAGCGTGGATACCGTTTCGGATTTTTTTTCAAATAACTCCTCACTAATTAATTTATAGTATCTCGTTTCGAATGACTAATTATTTGCAAGGAAAACACGGGCATGGTAATACATACAGATTCGTTTGCATTCTCAAATGTAGGCGCACCAGGCAGACCAGGGTCGTGTCCTGGTGGTCGCGTGTGTCGTACGGACGCTTAGCACCCAGCCACACACCCCCTCCCTCCCTCCCCCCTCCCCCCAAAAAGAACGACGACAAAATAAGTCCGCGCTTCCACGTTTCGGATTGAAATATCTGGCGGCCCCAATTCCAGCCCTGCAAAATCTCCCTTCTCCACTGTCCCCTTCCGCGCCCAGATTGCTCAAATCCCTAATTCGCCGCCAACCCAAGCAAAGTTCGAATCGCCCCTCGTCTCGTCTCTTTGCCCACCCCTGTGCCGGACGACGACGACGAAGACGATGGTCGCGCTTCACCACCGCACCGGAGCTACCTCATCTAAGCCCTCGTCCACCACACCGGGTGGTCCACTGACAATGTCGGCCGCCGCAACCGACGTGCCTCACAGACACCGACTTCCACCGCATCAAGTGCGCTTCACCGACGCCGTCTCCCACCTCATCGGGGCTACTTCACCGAGCACATCGTCACACCTCCGCCCCCCGAGGCCGTTGGGGCTTCACCAACGGTCTCATCCACCGCATTGTAGCGCTCCGCTGCCACTCAAGGTCTGCATCCGTGCGTGGCCAGCCAACGCCAGCGCATCACCCTCAACGGCTCTGAAGTGACCCGCACTCTAGCTAGGCGAGCATGCCCAAACGCCGGCCTGAACTAGGTATCCATACATCACTCCCTTGTGCACTGTTCCGATGATGTTTGGCTATCCTTTCACTGCTCTCTTAGCTTACACGCCTATGCAACTCTGAATTTAACTCTTGTTTCTTCTAGAGATATCATCTGAAACAAGCAAAACCATATTTTAGCGAAGCATGACGACGCTACGGGATCCGGTACACATCCTGCACACCCATATAACCTTGTAAGTATCTGTCCTCCGGTACAACAGCAAGGTCGATTCCTCTTATTTGATCAACCATTCGCCGTGTAAAAAATGCAGAGGGGGATGCAAGGAGCACAAGGAGTGCACATCCAAGCAAGTGGTAACATGGACTTGTACATGGAACATCCCAAGCGCAAGCAGAGCTACAGTGAGCCTGTACAACGAGCTAGCGTAAGTCCCTGCATTTCATTTAATTTGTACTGGCCTGCGTGTATGATTTGTGTGCAGTGGCAGATCCACGAATTCAAGTTACCAGGGGCGAACATTTAACTTAAAAAATACGAAGGCACTTGCACCCCAGAAATCAACATAACTTGAGAAATGTGAAGCTACATGCACTTTGAAAACCAGCTAATGATACAAAGTAGTTCAGATTATAAAACACTAAATGATGCAAGCACCAAAAAACACAAAATGCAACATGGTGTACAAGGACTACTAACATGGTCTGTACCTGCTTGAATTATTCGTTCTCTAGCTGAAAATATCGAAGTGTAATTGCACCTATAACCAGTGCGCAAACTGCATATCAATATATATATCCTGCACAAGTATGCCAATAGTTTCAAACAACAGATTAGAAAAGTATTTATGCTACGTTGTCATGATACGGGGACTTTCTGGTAGATGGCCTCGACGTTTCCTGAAGCCATGAAAATGTACTATAATTTGCTTGTCATCAATGCCTGCAAATCTCTATGTCTCTCTCAACATAGCAGATCATCATTAGACACTAAATCCTTCAATGGGAGCTTGCAAAATGCTTGCATTAGATCCCTCATTAGACACTATATGTTCATCACCAGGAGCATGTAAAATGTTTGCATCAAATCCTTCATTAGCAGTCTGTTCATTAGACACTTCAGGCTCAAGAACAACATGAGCTTGTATGTTTGCACCGAAAACTTGATTAGATACATCAGATTCAGTCAGTTCAGTATTGATTGGGGGAGTTATAAAATAAGCAGAAATTGGTCTCATTTTCTCATAGATTCCCTACACACAAGCAGTTTCACAACACCGTCAGGTTTAACTATTGGCCAGAAATTGAACAGTTGAATTAGATATAACTAGGGATGTGATGTACCTGCTCGTTGCCCATGCTGCTCTTGCAAGCTGCGACTGTCCATTTGCGCAAGCTCGATGCCATGCCCGTGCTGCCGCCGCTGCCTCCCATGCAGGCTACACCCAGGGCTGGATCTTCATCTTCTTGTCCATCCATTAGCTTGAAGCCCAGCGACCGCCCTCCAATGAAGGCGCGAGGAAGTGTTGTATTGGTCTGTCCAGCAGCGGCTAGGTTAGGAGCGAACCAGACTGGAGGTTGGAGGGAACGAATTGGGATTTTTCCTGCTGTCGATCAATATGGGAGGCGCTCGTTTGGGCCGCGAGCCTGCTATTGGGCCTGCCTTGCACTTACGTTATTGGCCCATCCAAATTGAAACGTTTTTGTTCATTTTTTACATTGCCTGCTCGTGCGTTGGGACGAACATAACTAGCCTGGGCCAACCTAGACGACTCAAACTAGGTGCACACTTTCTAGCCACCCGAGGTAGCCGCCCATACCAGCCCCTATGGTGGCGTCGCCACTTTTTGCGTGTATGATTGGGGTAGTGAAAAATATTCCAGTGGCGCTTTTGATTTACCCACATAATGGTTAAATTACTTGTTTCTATGAAGTGAGTTCGCCAATAATGTGAAGGATTCCAGTCTTTTCATCCTATTGTAGATTGCTTAGATCTCGATATGCCAAATGTAATCGCATGAAATATACAGTAAAAGCCAGTGTGATGTGTGTGGCTACAACTAGTCTGACTACACGTCCTCATATAACATATCAAGGACGCACCATCTTATCAGATTAACCATTCGACTTACCAATGCAGTGTGGAAAGAAAGAAGTATTGGGACTGCGTATCCAAGCAATTGATGCCATGGACTCCTTCGTAGAACCTTGTAAGCAAAAAAGAAGTTGCAGTGTGCCTGTACAAAGAGCTAGCATAAGTCCAGTTACCTGCTTCTCGGAATTTTAGTTAGCCACTTATTGCAAAATTGTTCAATTACGTTACTTGGCTTAATTTAGTTTGCTACTGATTACATAATGCCATAGCCTGTTAATCCTATTATAGACTGCGCCTATCTATATGTTTGATACCTACTGTTAAGACTTAACTGTTTGCCTGAACTTAAATAGCTACTTAAGCACGTAGATAGCTGGTCATATGTACTTCTAGGTTGCAGCAGAATTCACGTGTAATTTATGTTCTGATACCCTGTTTGTTTAAATGGTTTGCTGTTATCACTTGTAGCACTAGTAATGTTTGCATGTTCATAGATAGACAAATGTCAGGTTTATATGAGGGACACCGTCTTTTTAACTTATATATGTGTTGGAATCATTTTGCTTACATCAAAGAAATTTACAGATGTCTGTGTTGCCGGTAAATGGTGCCGACTTGTTACTTTAATACGTTGCCAAGAACGTGTTAGTTTTACTAGTTCATGTGTAATTAAATACGTTGCCAAAACTGGTTAGTTTTTTACTAGTTTGATGTTAGTTTCTTATGGCTCTTGCAAAACTTTATTTATTGATTGCTAACATTCAAGTTTGTAGGATCCAACTGAAACTCCGTTGGCACAACAGGTATGTTTTCAGAAACTTCCTTGTTTACCTGGTTTGCTTCTGTAACTTGTTGTTGTAATCATCTTACCAACTTTAAGTTTTCAGGATCCAATTGGAAGTCCAATTGCACAACAGGTACATTTTCAAAAATATATTCGTGTAACAGGTTTGCTGGTGTAACTTGTTGCTCTACTCAAGTTACTGACTACTCAACTTTTCAGGATCCAATAGAAACTCCAATGCCACAATGATACATCTCCAACGTATCTATAATTTTTGATTGTTCCATGCTATTATATATATTCTGTTTTGGATGTTTAATGGGCTTTATTATACACTTTTATATTATTTTTGGGACTAACCTATTAACCGGAGGCCCAGCCCGAATTGCTGTTTTTTGCCTATTTCAGTGCTTCGAAGGAAAATGATATCAAACGGAGTCCAAACAGAATGAAGCCTTCGGGAACGTGATTTTCGGAAAAAACGTGATCCAGTGGACTTGGAGTGGACGTCAAGCAATCAACGAGGAGGCCACGAGGCAGGCGGGCGCGCCTACCCCCTGGGCGCGCCCTCCACCCTCGTTGGCCCCTCGTAGCTCTCCTGACCAACCTCCTTCACCTATATATACTCATATACCCTGGAAACATCATATACGGAGCCAAAACCCTATTTCCACCGCCGCAACCTTCTGTACCCGTGAGATCCCATCTTGGGGCCTTTTCCGGCGCTCCGCCGGAGGGGGCATCGATCACGGAGGGCTTCTACATCAACACCATAGCCTCTCCGATGATGTGTGAGTAGTTTACCCCAGACCTTCGGGTCCATAGTTATTAGCTAGATGACTTCTTCTCTCTCTTTGGATCTCAATACAAAGTTCTCCTCGATTCTTTTGGAGATCTATTTGATGTAACTCTTCTTTTGCGGTGTGTTTGTGGAGATCCGATGAATCGTGGGTTTATGATCAAGATTATCTATGAACAATATTTGAATCTCCTCTGAATTCTTTTATGTATGATTGGTTATCTTTGCAAGTCTCTTCGAATTATTAGTTTGGTTTGGCCTACTAGATTGATCTTTCTTGCAATGGGAGAAGTGCTTAGCTTTGGGTTCAATCTCGCAATGCTCGATCCCGGTGACAGTAGGGGAAACGACACATATTGTATTGTTGCCATCGAGGATAAAAAGATGGGGTTTATATCATATTGCATGAGTTTATCCCTCTACATCACGTCATCTTGCTTAAAGCGTTACTCCGTTCTGATGAACTTAATACTCTAGATGCATGCTGGATAGCGGTTGATGTGTGGAGTAATAGTAGATGCAGGCAGGAGTCGGTCTACTTGTCACAGACGTGATGCCTATATACATGATCATACCTAGATATTCTCATAACTATGCTCAATTCTATCAATTGCTCGACAGTAATTCGTTTACCCACCGTAATACTTATGCTATCTTGAGAGAAGCCACTAGTGAAACCTATGGCCCCCGGGTCTATTTTCCATCATATTAATCTCCCGTCAACAAGCTATTTCTGGTGCCAATTATTTTGCTATCTTTACTTTTAGTCTTTATCATAAAAATACCAAAAATATTATCTTACCATCTCTATCAGATCTCACTTTGCCAAGTGGCCATGAAGGGATTGACAACCCCTTTATCGCGTTGGTTGCAAGGTTCTTATTTGTTTGTGTAGGTGCGTGGGACTTGAGCGTGGCCTCCTACTGGATTGATACCTTGGTTCTCAAAAACTGAGGGAAATACTTACGCTACTTTACTGCATCACCCTTTCCTCTTCAAGGGAAAACCAACGCAGTGCTCAAGAGGTAGCAAGAAGGATTTCTGGCGCCGTTGCTGGGGAGGCTTACGCCAAGTCAAGTCAAGATTTGACTCCCAGCAACTAGCCATTTCTGGAGCCGTTGCCGGGGAATCTACGCACAAGTCAAGACATACCAAGTACCCATCACAAACTCTTATCCCTCGCATTACATTATTTGCCATTTGCCTCTCGTTTTCCTCTCCCCCACTTCACCCTTGCCGTTTTATTCGCCCTCTTTTTCCGTTCGCCCTCTTTTCCGCTCGCCTTTCTTTCACCATGTCTGAATCTGGGGAGGTTATCGCTAATGAAGGCAATAATAATAATATGGGAAACTTTGATGCTTTCGATGATCCTCTTGAGGAACCTACTATCTTTCGAGTCGGTAGTGGTAATATTATTGGGAAAGGAGTTATTCAAGATTTCTTTACTTGTGCCGGTGCTTTGCCCATCATGGGTGGCTCTATTCTTCACAGAACTAGTAGCCTTGCGGATGCGATATCTTTGCTCGTAGTTGAATTTGAAAGGCAATTTCTTTATATGCATCCTTGCATACAAAGAATTTTCCTAGAATTTTCTAATATTGATTACTCTTCTGTTAAGCGTGCCGCTACTATCTTTTTGGCACATGAGTTCAGATTTATAATGAAAGAGGCTAAAGAATTTTTTGCGCATTATAGGGTGGATGTTGGTCATCCTCCCATAGAAGCTATCCTTTTTAATCAAGAAGACATAATGCATTTACAATCTTTGGATCATGTTGCCTATAATGAAAACCTTAGAAAAAAGATTCCTACCGATGTTTTAGTTGATAGAATTTCTGAACTTAATGACGACTTTTCTATTCAGAATAATGGGTTAGGTTTTTCTCTTGAGCAAAGACTCGTGACTTTTTGTCAAAAGAACGCTTGTAATGATGAATTGGTTGTGCAATATAAGGGGCCAAGGGAGGAACCCATACCTCCCGAGCTTGATCTTGGGGACTTTTGTCCTATTAAATTTAACCCCTTTGACTACTTTTGCTTGCCACAAAGGAAACTTGCTGCTGAACGTAGAGAATACGAAAGGAGTTTTCATGATTTACCTTACCATTATTATGGCAATACCTAGATCTATCCTTGCTTTTATGCCTAGCTAGGGGCGTTAAACGATAGCGCTTGTTGGGAGGCAAACCAATTTTATTTTAGTTTTTTTTTGCTTTTTTGCTTCTGTTTAGGAATAAATATTTGATCTAGCCTCTGGTTAGATTTGTCTTTGTGTTTTAATTAGTGGTTGTGCCAAGTAAAACTTATAGGATCTTCTTGGATGATAGTTATTTGATCTTGCCGAAAATTCCAGAAACTTTCTGTTCACAAAAACAATTGTTAAAAATCACCAGAACGTGATAAAATACTGATTCCAATTGCAGCAGATCAATAAACAAATTATTTAGGTCTTCCTATTTTGGTAGATTTTTCTGAGTTCCAGAAGTTTGCGTTAGTTACAGATTACTACAGACTGTTCTGTTTTTGACAGATTCTGTTTTTCATGTGTTGTTTGCTTATTTTATTGAGTCTATGGTTAGTAAAATAGTTTATAAACCATAGAGAAGTTGGAATACAGTAGGTTTAACACCAATATAAATAAAGAATGAGTTCATTACAGTACCTTGAAGTGGTGTTTTGTTTTCTTTCGCTAACGGAGCTCACGAGATTTTCTGTTAAGTTTTGTGTTGTGAAGTTTTCAAGTTTTGGGTAAGGATTTGATGAATTATGGAACAAGGAGTGGCAAGAGCCTAAGCTTGGGGATGCCCAAGGCACCCCAAGGTAAATCCAAGGAAACCAAAAAGCCAAAGCTTGGGGATGCCCTAGAAGGCATCCCCTCATTCGTCTTCGTCCATCGGTAACTTTACTTGGAGCTATATTTTTATTCACCACATGATATGTGTTTTGCTAGGAGCGTCTTGTATGATTTGAGTCTTTGTTTTTAGTTTACCACAATCTTCCTCTCTGAATACACTTTTGAGAGAGACACACATGATTCGGAATTTATTAGAATACTCTATGTGCTTCACTTATATCTTTTGAGCTATATAATTTTTGCTCTAGTGCTTCACTTATATCTTTTAGAGCACGGTGGTGGTTTTGTTTTATAGAAACTATTGTTCTCTCATGCTTCACTTATATCATTTTGAGAGTCCTACAAAACAGCATGGTAATTTTCTTAAATTCTGAAATTAGTCCTAATATGATAGGCATCCAAGATTAGTAAAAACTTTCTTATAAGTGCATTGAATACTAAGAGAAGTTTGATACTTGATAATTGTCTTGAGATATGAAGATGGTGATCTTAGAGTCATGCTAGTTGAGTAGTTGTGAATTTGAGAAATACTTGTGTTAAAGTTTGTGATTCCCGTAGCATGCACCTATGGTGAACCGTTATGTGATGAAGTCGGAGCATGATTTATTTATTGATTGTCTTCCTTATGAGTGGAGGTCGGGGACGAGCGATGGTCTTTTCCTGCCAATCTATCCCCCTAGGAGCATGCGCGTAGTACTTTGTTTCGACAACTAATAGATTTTTGCAATAAGTATGTGAGTCCTTTATGACTAATGTTGAGTCCATGGATTATACACACTCTCACCCTTCCACCATTGCTAGCCTCTCTAATACCGCGCACCTTTCGCCAGTATCATACACCCGCCATATACCTTCCTCAAAACAGCCACCATACCTACCTATTATGGCATTTTCATAGCCATTCCGAGATATATTGCCATGCAAATTACCACCGTTCTGTTTACTATGGCACGTTCCATCATTGTCATATTGCTTTAGATGATCATGTAGTTGACATCGTATTTGTGGCAAAGCCGCCGTTCATAATTTTCATACATGTCACTCTTGATTCATTGCATATCCCGGTACTCTGCCGGAGGCATTCACATAGAGTCATATTTTTGTTCTAAATATTGAGTTGTAATTCTTGAGTTGTAAGTAAATAAAAGTGTGATGACCATCATTATTAGAGCATTGTCCCAGTGAGGAAAGGATGATGGAGACTATGATTCCCCCACAAGTCGGGATGAGACTCCGGACGAAAAATAGAAACTAAAACAAAAAAAGGAAAAAAAAGAAAAAAAATAGGCCATAAAAAAGAGAAAAGGCCCAAATAAAAAAATGAGAGAAAAAGAGAGAAGGGACAATGTCACTATCCTTTTACCACACTTGTGCTTCAAAGTAGCACCATGATCTTCATGATAGAGAGTCTCTTATGTTGTCACTTTCATATACTAGTGGGAATTTTACATTATAGAACTTGGCTTGTATATTCCAATGATGGGCTTCCTCAAAATGCCCTAGGTCTTCATGAGCAAGCGAGTTGGATGCACACCCACTTAGTTTCTTTTGTTGAGATTCCATACACATATAGCTCTAGTGCATCCGTTGCATGGCAATCCCTACTCACTCACATTGATATCTATTGATGGGCATCTCCATAGCCCATTGATACGCCTAGTTGATGTGAGACTATCTTCTCCTTTTTTGTCTTCTCCACAACCACCATTCTATTCCACATATAGTGCTATGTCCATGGCTCACGCTCATGTATTGCGTGAAGATTGAAAAAGTTTGAGAACATCAAAAGTATGAAACAATTGCTTGGCTTGTCATCAGGGTTGTGCATGATTAAATACTTTGTGTGATGAAGATAGAGCATAGCCAGACTATATGATTTTGTAGGGATAACTTTCTTTGGCCATGTTATTTGAGAAGACATGATTGCTTTGTTAGTATGCTTGAAGTATTTTTATTTTTATGTCAATATTAAACTTTTATCTTGAATCTTTCGGATCTGAATATTCATACCATAAATAAGAGAATTACATTGAAAATTATGCTAAGTAGCATTCCACATCAAAAATTCTGTTTTTATCATTTACCTACTCGAGGACAAGCAGGAATTAAGCTTGGGGATGCTTGATACATCTCCAACGTATCTATAATTTTCGATTGTTCCATGCTATTATATATTCTGTTTTGGATGTTTAATGGGCTTTATTATACACTTTTATATTATTTTTGGGACTAACCTATTAAACAGAGGCCCAGCCCAAATTGCTGTTTTTTTGCCTATTTCAGTGTTTCGAAGGAAAAGGATATCAAACGGAGTCCAAACGGAATGAAACCTTCGGGAACGTGATTTTTGGAACAAACGTGATCCAGAGGACTTGGAGTGGACGTCAAGCAATCAACGAGGAGGCCATGAGGCAGGGGGGCGCCTACCCCCTTGGGCGCGCCCTCCACCCTCATGGGCCCCTCGTAGCTCTCCTGACTCACCTCCTTCGTCTATATATACTCATATACCCTGGAAACATCACATACGGAGCCAAAACCCTATTTCCACCGCCGCAACCTTCTGTACCCGTGAGATCCCATCTTGGGGCCTTTTCCGGCGCTCCGCCGGAGGGGCATTGATCACGGAGGGCTTCTACATCAACACCATAGCCTTTCCGATGATGTGTGAGTAGTTTACCTCAGACCTTCGGGTCCATAGTTATTAGCTAGATGGCTTCTTCTCTCTGTTTGGATCTCAATACAAAGTTCTCCTCGATTCTCTTGGAGATCTATTTGATGTAACTCTTCTTTTGCGGTGTGTTTGTCGAGATCCGATGAATTGTGGGTTTATGATCAAGATTATCTATGAACAATATTTGAATCTCCTCTGAATTCTTTTATGTATGATTGGTTATCTTTGCAAGTCTCTTCGAATTATCAGTTTGGTTTGGCCTACTAGATTGATCTTTCTTGCAATGGGAGAAGTGCTTAGCTTTGGGTTCAATCTTGCGGTGCTCGATCCCAGTGACAGTAGGGGAAACGACACGTACTGTATTGTTGCCATCGAGGATAAAAAGATGGGGTTTATATCATCTTGCATGAGTTTATCCCTCTACATCATGTCATCTTGCTTAAAGCATTACTCTGTTCTTATGAACTTAATACTCTAGATGCATGTTGGATAGCGGTCGATGTGTGGAGTAATAGTAGTAGATGCAGGCAGGAGTCGGTCTACTTGTCACGGACGTGATGCCTATATACATAATCATACCTAGATATTCTCATAACTATGCTCAATTCTATCAATTGCTCGACAGTAATTCGTTTACCCACCGTAATACTTATATTATCTTGAGAGAAGCCACTAGTGAAACCTAAGGCCCCCGGGTCTATTTTCCATCATATTAATCTCCCATCAACAAGCTATTTCTGGGGCCGTTTATTTTGCTTTCTTTACTTTTAGTCTTTATCATAAAAATACCAAAAATATTATCTTATCATCTCTATCAGATCTCACTTTTGCAAGTGGCCGTGAAGGGATTGACAACCCAATTTATCGCGTTGGTTGCAAGGTTCTTATTTGTTTGTGTAGGTGCGTGGGACTTGAGTGTGGCCTCCTACTGGATTGATACCTTGGTTCTCAAAAACCGAGGGAAATACTTACGCTACTTTACTGCATCACCCTTTCCTCTTCAAGGGAAAACCAACGCAGTGCTCAAGAGGTAGCACACAACAGGTTCCTTTTGCAAAACTTGTTTGTTTAACTGCTTTGCTGCTGCAACCGGTTGCTCTAATCACGTTACTGGCTACTCAACTTTTCAGGATCCAAGAGAAACTCCAATGCCACAACTGGTACCTTTTGCAAAACTTGTTTGTTTAACTGCTTTGCTGCTGCAACAACCGGTTACAATGATGTTAATAACTACTTTTCAGCATCCAATTGAAACTCTTTATTTCCTTGTTTGTTTAACTAGTTTTCTATTATAACTCCCAGTTGAGATGTTTTGCTAACTTCAAATTTTCGGAATCCAGTCGGAACTTTAATGGCAAAAAAGGTTAGCCCTAGATCAAAAAGAGCGAGGTCCCCATGGACGTTGTCTCATCCCACAGCAGTGGCACCGGCCCAATCGTGCATCATGAATTGCCAACTGATGCTCTAGAGGCTAAACTAGTGGTAAAAAGAGATTCTGCTTCTGCACTTAGAGATGAAGTTGACATGTTGAGGAAGCAAACAACACAATCATAAGCAGTACTCAAGACAACCATTAAATATTTGGTGGATTTCAAAACGAAGCAAGGTGAGACTGACCGCATTGTTAAGGTCCTGGAGAAAAAAAGGAAATTAAATTCCCACTTGGTAAATCATTGGTGAAATGTTCTTTCCATCGTTGAATAACCTTTGTGTTGTTTGTTCATGTAATCGTTCAAACCATTTGTTTTAGAGATCATGTAATAATTGTTTTTTGTTTTTTGGTTTGTAATTTTATTTGAGCACAAGTATGTATTAATTGATAAGACTCGGAGATATTTCATTTTGATTGCTGTGCCAGACCTACAAATATGCCAATCGGGCTGAACGTGCATTCAACAATAATAGTAGTATAGATGGACCATAAGTGGCACGCATCGGAAAGGGCCAAGATGCTGTACTAGCTTCGCTAAAAAAGGATGCTTTTCTAGCAAAAAAAAGTACATCGGCCTGGCTTATGTATGTTAGTTGATATTATTGATCCATATACTCTATAAGTGTTTATATGTCTGTTAGTTTTGTACATTATTGGTTGATTGACTCAGTATTTGAATCTTGATACATCTCTTGTGTACATATCTAAATGGGAGTGCACATTATGCTGCGTGTGACATTTGAGTTGGACATAAAGTGTTCCAAATATTCGAATTCACCTTAAACTGGATTCTAGCTTCTGAATTCGAGTATTGGCATTTGTAAATCATATTCATATATGACAGTGGAATACATCTTTGTCGTGCTTTTGAAGATATATAAAAACACATAGAATGTTATAGAGATTCGTATAGGAATACAAAATGGATTTGAATTTAGTTGCCAGGGTAAACGTGGATGCTCATTGTCCTAAAATTCGAAAGAAGCGGCAAAATGTCCACTCCCACGTCGGCTGCCCGAAGCCAAGTGTTTGGGAGATGGAAATTACTGTCTATCCCTTACACGAACAATCCATCGGCCTGATTTCCACTGCTCTCAGTAGGGGTAGGTTAGTAACTTCAATTAGACGTGACACGACCACCTCTAAGCCCATTCCGACATGGTGGGCGCCAAACATGGGCGGCAAAACACATTTGATTCAAGCTCGTCCGAAAGTCCTCCGTTTCTCCCTCCATTTCCCCATTCATACACGGTGGGCGGCAAAACAAACTAGACTCGGCCGAAATCGATGTAGGCAAATAATTTCAATAGGGGTAGGTTTGTAACTTCACTCAGACGTGGCACAACCGCCCTACCTGTCAGCCCCGTTCATACACCGTGCGCACCAACCATGGGCGCCAAAACACCATCTCCTCGCCCGAAATCACTCTGGGCAAATATTTGCGAGATGCGAGATTACCGTCCTATCCCCAACCGACGAGACGTCCAAATTTTAAATGGGGGCTAGGTTTGTAACTTTCCCATATTTCAGACAGGCGCGTCCCAAAAACATGGTTCCCTGTACCTCTCCCTCCATTTTCCCATTCATACACCGTCCGCGCTAGAACACCATCCCCACACCAGCCTCCTCCGTCCGCCACCCCATCCATCGCCGTCGTCCTCCACCCCATCCATCTCCACCGTCCTCCACCATGCCGGAGCGCCTACCAAGACTGCGTCATCCACTGCTAGAGATGGACGTTTCTCATCCAAGGCGATGGACCAAGAGCCTTGCATCGCATCCTCTCGCTTCATCGGCGTAGTTGTCCTCTTTGCCAGGGCCGCTCACACGACCTTCTCTTCCACCGCATCGAGACTTATCACCCGATGCACCCGTCTACCGTCGCAAATCTGCTTCAACGCCACCAACAACCATCACACCCCCAATGCCTACACGGCGCCGCAAGAGAGGTGGTACTTCATATCTCCACAACTTTTTGATCTCAACCAAAAAATAGATCGTAACTTGGTTACTGTACTTTCTTTTCAGCTCTTAGAATTTAGTAGTTCGAAGCAAACAATGGATGCTAAATAGCATTTCCCCGGTTTGCTGCTTTAAATATGCCGTGGCACAATCATAATAGGGTTTAATTTTGATCATGCTTAGGGTTTAATCGATCATGTTGGTTCCGTGGTGGCTTCTTTAATAGAAATCGGAGGGGAAACCCTCTTTTGCTAAAAAAAATGCTTAGGGTTTCCCCCTTTTATGATCATTATATGATCAACATACGTGCTTCGTGTCATAATAGCACTACTCCACCCATCAAGCTAAACAAGCTTAGTTGTTCAAATACTAATCTGATATTATTAAAACAGAGTCGTTTAATTGGTCAGCTAAATGTTCCTAATTTAGTTTCGAAAATGCATGTTCGCCGCTCGGGTGTGTATCTCTACAGGGTACCCACGGTGGGCCGCGGCCCACCCTGGGATTTTGGGTCGGCCCAGGCCCCGATTCCCCTCTGTTCTGCTGCGCGCTTCCGATCTCTACTCGCCCCCAGCCGCCTGCCTCGCCGGCGACTTGCCGTCCCCGGACGGCATGACTCTAGGAGGAGACGCCGGACTAACAGGAGGTCAGGAGTAGCTCGCCCAACAGCGTCACCGCTGCCCGGGCGCGCCACCGTGCCTACCTTTCTAGTTCATTCAGGGCTTAGGCGTGCAGCACCCACTAAGCCAACCCAATTTATCCTGAGATACGTCCTCAACACTCAGCAGCCACTCCTCATCCCCCATTTTCTAATTGATTCATTACTCATTAGGCAGGACTGTCATTAGGGTTTGTTGTGTGCTGAGTGCTGCCTACACTTAATGGTTCAGATGTATTTCAGTAATCTTTAGTACCTGTAAAGTTCACAGGGTTTCAAAATTCCGGCCCTAGGAACAGACACTAGTCATTTTGGATTGTTGGTCTTAGTGACATTGACCCAGATTACTACTGCAGGCCAGGTTTGTTGATAATTTTACTTGTCTTTCTTACTCATTCGATATGATATCCAATTATTCACGTCGACTAGTTGCAAACAATAAGTGCTAGACAAACTTCTTGATTCGGATTTTGGATGGTCTCTTACTGCTGTTACAATTCTGCATACCTGTCCTAGTAAGCTCACAAGTAAATGATTGATTCACTACATCTATGCTTGCCTTGTCATATTTGTTGTCAATATTCTTTTAGGGTGGACCACCCTATTTCAAAATATTGGAACCGTAGACATGAGTTAATAGTATTTCTGTGTGTGATCTCTTCCATCATGTGTGGCCAACGAGCACTGCATTGTA
Source organism: Triticum aestivum (assembly GCF_018294505.1). NCBI lineage: Eukaryota > Viridiplantae > Streptophyta > Magnoliopsida > Poales > Poaceae > Triticum > Triticum aestivum. The sequence continues at coordinate 148,477,213 of NC_057811.1, forward strand.
TAGAAAGAAAGTGTCATTTCCAGCTTTTACATAGACTACGATCTTTTACATGGAATACAATCAGCCTACTTGCTTTGTGTCGCACTACCAGCAATCCACCCTTGAAGCTAAACATTATGCCACTGATATTTCCTTAGTTTATTTGATCAAATACGAATTTGATATGATTCTATTGTTCCTACTTCAGTTTTGAAATGTGTGTCTGCCTGTTATAGAGACATAAGAGGTTTGTATTTATGTGTGTGGTCTGGTCAGCATGGTTGGGGGGTGAACTTTGCATATGCAGGGGTTTATAGGGAGACACTCTTTGAGTTGAATCCGCAATGCATTCCATAGATAATCTGACTACTTTTTATGTTTTCATGAATCTCAGATTCTGAACAGCATCATAATGATTATGAGCTTGCGCGCATGAAAAGAATAAAGCAGAACAATGCCATGGCTGTCAAACTTGGCATTAAGGGACTGAAATCAAGTTTGGATGCAACGCAATGCAAACGCTCTTCGCCTACAGATTCATGCTCAGAATATGATCCTAACAGTGATCCTGAGCTAGAGGGAGACCTAAGTCAATGTAGCTCCCTAGTGGAGGAGTCAGAGGCAGATGCCCTATCTTATTTACCCTTCAAGGTGCTTGCTCTAACTTTCCAAGGTTATATTGGTCGAACATATCTTGCAACTGATGCTTTGCATTGCTTCTACTTCGTTGCACTGCCATTAGCTTAGTTTACACCTCTTGTATGTGAATACACCCTGCCTATCCATTTTCAGTACATATTCCATCTGTCATCAGACCATATTTATCCATTCAAATGATGTTCTTGTCTATCAGATGTTCAAAAGGAAGAGGGCGATTGCTGATCGCGGAGGAGCACGAGCAAAGTATTTGGAAAAGGTAGTGACACTTGATAAACCAAATAGCCCATTAGGTGTAGTTGCAATATCACCTGACCCACAAAACGCCCCAACTCTAGCAGATTCTAGCCCTACAACACTGGTCATTTCTGATGCCCCAACTCAGCAGACCCCAACTGCAGCAAACAGTATGATGATGCCAATTGACATAGCACCAGTTCTACGACGCAAAACCCCCACTCCAGCAAAGAGTACACCAAATCCCATTGCCAAATCCCTTTTCGAACCAGAGAGAGCCCCAATTGCAGCAAATAGGACCCCTGTTCCATTTCTTCCCAGTTTAGAAGAAGAAGCTTATATTGTTGTCAGGAACTTTGTGCGCATCTTTCCTTCATGGAAAGATTATACTGCAGACACAAAACAATTTCCAGTCTTCCTCCGCAACTTACGCGTAAGTAATGTACTAATGTTATTCATGGTAATTACTGCATATGTTTCTGCTGACAGAAGACACAAGATTTCATTCTTTTAAATAGGCGAGGACCAAACTGGATTGTCAAGACGAGCAAGGGTTGGTTGCGCTTTTCCAGCACTCATTGATGAAGTATCGTTCCTACCTGAGGCAAGTGCACTTCGATGGAAAGCCTCTAAACGAAATTTCTGTAAAGTCTCCGGTGCTACATTTATTAGACAGTGATTGGAATAATCTTGTTACACATTGGTCTCGTCTGCAGCGTAAGGTACCGTCTATGATATCACATCACAATTTGAACTACATTTCTGCATTTGCCTTAAGATCTCACTTGTACGAAAACTGTTAGCAGAAGAACATTCATTCTCAAGGGACCACAGAATCTCGCAACTATACTGCACACTGCATTGCTCTTGTGAGTACCTCTTTCCCTGTATGACCATACTTACTTTCATAGCTGTTTGATTATGTAGCATCACTACACATGTTAGCCTCGTTATCGTCCATTTGGTGGACATTATAAGATCTGTATGGACTCTTACATAAATTTAGAATCAATCCAATGCTTTTGAAGAGGTTTAGCTCTGCAGTCCTCTTGTAAGGACTGAACGTCGTCTATCACTGTACTTACATTAACAGCTACTCCCTCCGTCCCATAATATAAGAATGTTTTGTACAGTACACCAGTGTTCAAAACACTCTTGTATTATGGGATGAGGGATTGGTTCATTGTGTAGCATTCTGCATCGTATCTCCCTCGCCCACCATTTACTTAAAAATATCAGATCTATATTTAATCTTACCAAAAAGTTGAATACACAGACAATGCCAGTGCAGAAGTGTAGCCCATTGCTCTTGTCAGTACATTTTGTCCTGCAACGCTTGTACTTCCAGGGATTGGTAGTTGATTATGTAGCATTAATCTGCATCTTATCTTCATTATCCTCTATCCCTTCCAGTATTATCATATCTATAATTACTCTCTAAAAAATGTAGAGTACAGGCAATGCTTATGAAGAAGATTCTGTGCTGAAATTCTTGAGTTATCCTTCCCTTGACATGGAGAAGGGCATTATAAAGCCGGTGTTAACTATTAATGTAAGTCATTCCTTCTAAAGCCTTTATCCTCAACTGCTGTTTAATTTTCTCATACTCCCTATCGTTTACTGCTGTTTAGTTTGCTGTTTCTATCAAAATGCATGTTCACAACAACCGTAAGTTCCAAGTTTTACTTGTAAAACCAAATTCCTTATTCATACCATGCACATTACTCAATACTCCCTATATGTATGCTTGTTTTTGTGGATCTATAATCTAGTGTGTGGTGAAGCAGCCCACGTTTGCACCTTGTCATCTCCTGTTTATCTTACTGATGTGGCTGATGATATGAACAACATGCCTTGCACATTAACCAAAATAGATACAATGATTGTCTTTGCCCTTCATCTATGCTTGTTATGTTGACATGGTAATCTAGTAGTGTGGTGAAGCTCCCCGCATTATGAACAATGCCAAATTATGCTATTGATATTTTGAACTTACACTTTATTTTCTAATTTGAAATTGGATGGAATTGACAGCACAGTTATCATCTTTGTTTATACACGTGCAAAACTTGTCATCTCTCTGCTTGTTTCAGGGTGATATGCCTGATGGTATGCACAAGTCTGCTGAAGGCTGTGACACAAACCCAACATATATTGCAGCAAAGAAGGCAAAACATCTTGAAGATAGAGAGACAACCCCAAAGTCTTGTCTTGCTGCAGTGTTCAAGTTACTTGAGACTAGCAGTCAGACAAGCTCACAAAATTCGCTGTCTGAATCAGTTCGACTTCTCCAGTCCCAAGTTCTAGCAGAAAGGCATTCTGCAACTCAATTTCGACTTGAAGTCTTATCTCTAAGAAAGATTGCGGAGAACACCAATGAGAACCTCATTGCTAAACAGCCACACCTGGAAGCTATGACCGACATGCTAGGCCGGTCTCACAGCCTTGCTCAGCAGCTTGCACAGCAGTTCCCGCGCAAGGCTAACCTTTCTTGAACTGTCTTGGAAGTGGTCTCGATTTAGTATTATTTTGTTACGCTGCAATGGTGCCCAGTTTTTGTAATCTGCTTCTTCGTTGCGCTTTATGATCACTGGTGGTGAACTTCGATGCCTAGTGGATGTAATATACCATAAATCCTTTATTGTATAGTGTAGGTTTATTCTAAGTTACTATGCCGTAATTTCTTTATTGTATAGAGTAGGTTTGTTCTTAATTCCTACTAGTTACTGCCATCATTCGCTATCTGAAAAAAAATCTGATGTAGTCGACTAGGCCGAAACATTCGCCTCTAATGGGCCTGGTTTTAGCGGGCCACAATTGGGCCGTCCTGCATCTTTCTTGGGCCCGAATGGCCATTGGGGCCTTCACACTTTGCTCCAGGCCCACAACTTACTCCGGCCTATATTCAGCTCAAATTTTAGTTGGGCCTTTTGTGGACCCAGCGCATAGTTTTGCCCATGTAGCGTTGGGCCATTAACAGGCTGAATATTCTGGTGGCCTGTTACGGCCCAGAAGAAACCATGGGCCTTTAGCAGGCCGAAATTCATGTTGGGCCTCAATTTTCACTAGTCGTCGACGGGCCTTCAGCAGGCTGAAAGGTAGACCGGGCCTTTTTTGGCCCAGTTATATGATGGGTCGTTACCAGGCCGAAACATATTTCAGGCCTTAGTTGGCCCACTGATATCATGGGCCTTTAAGAGGCCGAAAGCTTAGTACAGGCATCAACGGGCCGAATTGTATGACAAGCCCTTAACAGGCCCAAAGTCACGTTGGGCTGAATTGTTGCCACCTTTATCACGGGCCGTTAGTGGGCCGGATGTCGCGTGGGACCATATATGCCCCATGGGCAACACGGGCCATTCCCAGGCCAAAAGACACACCGGGCTGAAATGGGCCCATGTCTACATCGGGCCTCTAACAGGCCAAAAGTCACTGGGCCGTAATTGGGCCCAAATATTCAGCGAACAATTAACAGGCTAGATCTAGCTTGGGGCCGTAAATGGGCCTTATTAAACAGGCCGCTATTGGGCTGGCCCACTAGTACCTGAGTAAGTACTACGGGCCTTTGACTGGGCCGACATTTTTAACCTATATGGGCCTTTGTTGGGCCGTGCCAAGTGTCGACGTATCATAGGCGCCTCCTGTACAATGAATGGATGACATCTGTCCCATCGATGAGCCAACACGTGTTTCCTCCGGCCAATGACAATTTTGCACGTGGAAAATCCTCATTGGTCCTGGCTGTTAACGGGTTATCGGATCCAAAACCGGACCCGATAGCTTAACGGCGACCCGTTACGGTGGATGCTACATGTCGGTCACCCTTGACGAAAGCACTTCTATGACGCGCGATTTATCGTCATGGAAGTGGACACTTCCGTGATGATAATTTTGGTAATGTCATGGAACACTTCTACGACAGCACATGTATGACTATCTTGATTATGTCATAAAATCGTCATGGATGTACATGCATGAAAGAAAACGTGACCTACTGTGACAAACACGTATCATCACGGAAGTGTCTTTTTTTGTAGTGTCTTCAGTCGCAATGATATCAACAGAGAATAAAGAGCTATTCCAAATAGTAGCTATACCACCAGAAGCACCTCTAGATGGCACAAAACCAAACTGATCAAATCGGTGTGGGCAGCAAGACTTGACAAAAGATAAATCAAACGAGGTTTTCTTAGTTTCTTGCAAACATATAATGGCACATCCACTAGATGTGACGGCATTAGAGAGAGCTAATTGCTTATCAGTACAATTTAGGCCACAGACATTCCAACACAGAACGTTCCAGTTTACCAAAAGACACAGAAAGTAAATGTGAATTAAGCTAAAGAGGAGGGCCCAGAGTACTCTGGAGCAAGAAGAGCTTCTTCAGTAAGTTCTGCAGGGGGGATAGCACACACGTTGGTGCCGATCTGCTGAATCACTGAGATGAGAGTCGGTGGAGGAATTGGTTCTGCAGTGCCTTCATTGATCTTGATAGTTGTAGGGGCAGAAGGAAGCACTCTTGGCTTAACTTTAGATGCTTGAACTTGCTGTCAGAGATTGGAGGATCTATGAACCCATCATACTTGTTCATCCAAGCACTCCTGCACAGAGAAGTAGTACATTCAGGAATTACATTCTTCCCCTTCCGACCCCGAGGGACAAGCAGTCCGGAGGAAGATCCTGGACCCTCTAGAGGAGGCAGAATTGCAAGAGGAGCAGGGTTGTTCCGGGTCTGCTGAGCTGTGTCCAAACTCACAGAGATATCAACTTGAGGAGTTGCAAGTGTATCATAGTTATCCTGGGTCTGCATAGTTGTATTAGTGGCCAGTGACATATCGGATTGAGAGGAATCTTCAGTAATATTGAGATCATTCTGAGCAGTCAGGAGAGGTCGTATTGCAGTAGCTGATTCAACAGTTGTCATGTGATTAGAAAGGTCTACATAGTCTCCCTCAAGAACAAAACTAACTACTCACAAATCATATTCATGTTCAAGATCAGAGGAGTATTGAATATGATTGAGGATCTAAACATTTAATCTTCCACCAAATAAACCAACTAGCATCAACTATAAGATGTAATCAATGTTGGAACAATGCCCTAGAGGCAATAATAAAATGGTTATTATTATATTTCCTTGTTCATGATAATTGTCTATTGTTCATGCTATAATTGTATTAACCGGAAACCGTAGTACATGTGTGAATACATAGATCACAACATGTCCCTAGTGAGCCCCTAGTTGACTAGCTCGTTGATCAATAGATGGTTGTGGTTTCCTGACCATGGACATTGGATGTCGTTGTTAATGGGATCACATCATTAGGAGAATGATGTGATGGACAAGACCCAATCCTAAGCATAGCACAAGATCGTGTAGTCCGTTTGCTAGAGCTTTTCTAATGTCAAGTACCATTTCTTTAGACCATGAGATTGTGCAACTCCCGGATTCCATAGGAATGCTTTGGGTGTATCAAACGTCACAACGTAACTAGGTGACCATAAAGGTGCACTACAGGTATCTTCGAAAGTGTCTGTTGGGTTGGCACGAATCGAGACTGGGATTTGTCACTCCGTATGACGGAGAGGTATCTCCGGGCCCACTCGGTAATGCATCATCATAATGAGCTCAATGTGACTAAGGAGTTAGCCACGAGATCATGCATTACGAAATGAGTAAAGAGACTTGCAGGTAATGAGATTGAACGAGGTATGGGGATACTGATGATCGAATCTCGGGCAAGTAACATACCGATGGACAAAGGGAACTGTATACGGGATTGATTGAATCCCCGACATCATGGTTCATCTGATGAGATCATCGTGGAACATGTGGGAGCCAATATGGGTATCCAGATCCTGCTATTGGTTATTTGCCGGAGAGGTGTCTCGGTCATGTCTGCATGGTTCCCGAACCTGTAGGGTCTACACACTTAAGGTTCGATGACGCTAGAGTTGTAATGGGAATAGTATGTGGTTACCGAAGGTTGTTCGGAGTCCCGGACATGACAAGGAACTCTAGAATGGTCCGGAGGTGAAGATCGATATATTGGACGAAGGGTATTGGAGTCCGGAATTGTTCTGGGAGTACTGAGTGACGACCAGCATGACCGAAAGGAGTTTCGGAGGCCCCGACAAGCGTTGGGGGGCCTTATGGGCCAAGGGGAGGGGGCACATCAGCCCACTAAGGGGGTGTGCGCCCCTCCCACCCCATCTCACGTAACCTGGAGAGGTGGGGGCGCCTCCCCTAGGGAAGCCGCCCCTCCAGGCTTGGGGGCAAAGTTTCCTACGGGTGGGGGTGCCCAAACCCATCTAGGGTTTCCCCTATGGCCGCCGCCCCTCCCCTAGGGAAACCCTAGGGCGCCTCCTCCTCCCCCTTCCCCTATATATAGTGAGGGAGAGAGAGGGCAGCCGCAAGCCTTCCCCTGGCGCAACCCTTCCACCCCCAACTCCTCCTCCTCCGTAGTGTTTGGCGAAGCCCTGCCGGAGAACCGCAAGCTCCACCACCACGCTGTCGTGCTGCCGGAGCTCTCCCTCAACTTCTCCTCTCCCCTTGCTGGATCAAGAAGGAGGAGACGTCCCTGGGCTGTATGTGTGTTGAACGCGGAGGCACCGTCCGTTCGGCGCTTAGATAAGATCTTCCATGATTTGAATTGCCGCAAGTACAACTCCATCAACCGCGTTCTTGTAACGCTTCCACTTAGCGATCTTCAAGGGTATGAAGATGCACTCCCTCTTTCTCGTTGATAGTATCTCCTAGATTGATCTTGGTGACACGTAGGAATTTATTTGAATTGCTACTTCGTTCCCCAACAGTGGCATCATGAGCTAGGTCTATGCATAGATTCTATGCACAAGTAGAACACAAGTAGTTGTGGGCAATGATTTGGTCAATTTTCTTACCGTTACTAGTCTTATCTTGATTTGGCGGCATTATGGGATGAAGTGGCCCGGACCGACCTTACACGTACGCTTACGTGAGACAGGTTCCACTGACATGCACTTGTTGCATAAGGTGGCTAGCGGGTGTCTATCTCTCCCACTTTAGTCGGATCGGATTCGATGAAGAGGTTCCTTATGAAGGGTAAATAGCAATTGGCATATCACCGTTGTGGTTTTTACGTAGGTAAGAAACGTTCTTGCTAGAAACCCTTAGCAGCCACGTAAAACATGCAACAACAATTGGAGGACGTCTAACTTGTATTTGCAGGGTATGCTATGTGATGTGATATGGCCAAAAGGATGTGATGAATGATATATGTGATGTATGAGATTGATCATGTTCTTGTAATAGGAATCACGACTTGCATGTCGATGAGTATGACAACTGGCAAGAGCCATAGGAGTTGTCTTAATTTATTGTATGACCTGCGAGTCAATGTAAACGACATGTAATTACTTTACTTTATTACTAACCGTTAGCCATAGTAGTAGAAGTAATAGTTGGAGAGACAACTTCATGAAGACACAATGATGGAGATCATGGTGTCATGCCGGTGATGAAGGTGATCATGCGGCGCCTCGAAGATGGAGATCAAAGGCGCAAGATGATATTGGCCATATCATGTCACTTTATGATTTGCATGTGATGTTTGTCATGTTTACATCTTATTTGCTTAGAACGACGGTAGCATAAATAAGATGATCCCTCACTAAAATTTCAAGAAATGTGTTCCCCCTAACTATGCACCGTTGCGAAGGTTCATTGTTTCAAAGCACCATGTGATGATCAGGTGTGATAGATTCTAACGTTCGCATACAACGGGTGTAAGCCAGATTTACACATGCGAAACACTTAGGTTGACTTGACGAGCCTAGCATGTACAGACGTGGCCTCGGAACACGAGAAACGAAAGGTCGAACATGAGTCGTATAGTAGATGCGATCAACATGGAGATGTTCACCATTGATGACTAGTCCGTCTCACGTGACGATCGGACACGGCCTAGTCGATTCGGATCATGTATCACTTAGATGACTAGAGGGATGTCTATCTGAGTGGGAGTTCATTAAATAATTTGATTAGATGAACTTAATTTTCATGAACTTAGTCTAAAATTGTCTTTACAATCTATCTTGTAGATCCAATGGCCCACGCTAATGTTGCCCTCAACTTCAACGCATTCCTAGAGAAAACCAAGCTGAAAGACGATGGTAGCAACTATACGGACTGGGTCCGTAACTTGAGGATCATCCTCATAGCTGCCAAGAAAGCATATGTCCTTGAAGCACCGCTAGGTGACGCACCCATTTTCCCAGCAACTCAAGACGTTATGAACGCCTAGCAGTCGTGTAGTTTGGATTACTCCCTGGTTCAGTGCGGCATGCTTTACAGCTTAGAATCGGGGCTCCAAAAGCGTTTTGAGCAACACGGAGCATATGAGATGTTCCAAGAGCTGAAAATGGTTTTCCAAGCTCATGCCCGGGTCGAGAGATATGAAGTCTCCGAGAAGTTCTACATTTGTAAGATGGAGAAAAACAGTTCTGTCAGTGAGCATATACTCAAAATGTCTGGGTTGCAAAACCGCTTGTCTCAGCTGGGAGTTAATATTCCAGATGACTCGGTCATTGACAGGATCCTCCAGTCGCTTCCACCTAGCTACAAGATCTTTGTGATGAACTACAATATGCAAGGGATGGAGAAGTCCATTCCTGAGTTATATTCAATGCTGAAATCAGCGGAGGTGGAGATCAAAAAGGAACATCAAGTGTTGATGGTGAATAAGACCACTAGTTTAAAGAAAGGCAAGGGTAAGAAGAACTTCAAGAAGGACGGCAAGGGAGTTGCCGCACCCGATAAGTCAGTTGCCGGGAAGAAGCCAAAGAATGGACCCAAGCCCGAGACTGAGTGCTTTTATTGCAAGGGAAATGGTCACTGGAAGCGGAACTGGCCCAAGTACTTAGCAGATAAGAAGGCCGGCAACGCCAAAGGTATATATGATATACATGTTATTGATGTGTACCTTACCAGTGCTCGTAGTAGCTCTTGGGTATTTGATACCGGTGCGGTTGCTCACATTTGTAACTCAAAACAGGAGCTGCAGAATAAGCGGAGACTGGCGAGGGACGAGGTGACGATGCGCGTTGGGAATGGTTCCAAGGTCGATGTGATCGTCGTCAGCACGCTACCTCTACATCTACCTTCGGGATTAGTTTTAAACCTCAATAATTGTTATTTAGTGCCATCTTTGAGCACGAACATTGTATCTGGATCTCGTTTAATGCGAGATGTCTACTCATTTAAATCCGAGAATAATGTATGCGGTCCAATGAGCGTTGAGGCTCGCGGTGGCTATCGTTATGTTCTCACCCTCACCGATGACTTAAGTAGATATGGGTATGTCTACTTAATGAAACACAAGTCTGAGACCTTTGAAAAGTTTAAGGAATTTCAGAGCGAGGTAGAGAATCAATGTGACAGGAAAATAAAGTTCTTATGATCAGATCGTGGAGGAGAATACTTGAGTCACGAGTTTGGCACGCACTTAAGGAAATGTGGAATTGTTTCATAACTCACGCCGCCTAGAACACCTCAGCGTAATGGTGTGTCCGAACGTCGTAATCGCACTCTATTGGATATGGTGCGATCTATGATGTCTCTTACCGATCTACCGCTATCATTTTGGGGTTATGCTTTAGAGACTGCCGCATTCACTTTAAATAGGGCTCCGTCGAAATCCTTTGTGACGACATCGTATGAACTATGGTTTGGGAAGAAACCTAAGCTATCGTTTCTGAAAGTTTGTGGATGTGATGCTTATGTCAAGAAACTTCAACCTGAAAAGCTCGAACCCAAATCGGAAAAATGCGTCTTCATAGGATACCCTAAGGAAACTATTGGGTATACCTTCTACCTCAGATCCGAAGGCAAGATCTTTGTTGCCAAGAATGGATCCTTTCTGGAGAAAGAGTTTCTCTCGAAAGAAGTAAGTGGGAGGAAAGTAGAACTTGATGAGGTACCCCCTCCTGAAACGGAGAGTAGCGCAGCTCATGAAGATGTTTTTGTGGTGCCTACACCAACTAGAGAGGAAGTTAATGATGATGATCATGAAACTTCGGGTCAAGTTGCTACTGAACTTCGTAGGTCCACGAGGACACGTTCCACACCAGAGTGGTACGGCAACCCTGTCCTGGAAATCATGTTGTTAGACAACGGTGAACCTTCGAACTATGAAGAAGCGATGGAGGGCCTGGATTCCAACAAATGGCTTGAAGCCATGAAATCCGAGATAGGATCCATGTATGAAAACAAAGTATGGACTTTGACGGACTTGCGCGATGATCGGCAAGCCATAGAGAATAAGTGCATCTTTAAGAAGAAGACTGACGCGGATGGTAATGTGATCATCTATAAGGCTCGGCTTGTCGCTAAGGGTTATCGATAAGTTCAAGGGGTTGAGTACGATGAGACCTTCTCACCCGTAGCGACGCTGAAGTCCGTCCGAATCATGTTAGCAATTGCCACATTCTATGATTATGAGATCTGGCAAATGGACGTCAAAACGGCATTCCTTAACGGTTTCCTTAAGGAAGAATTGTATATGATGCAGCCGGAAGGTTTTTTCGATCCTAAGAATGCTGACAAAGTATGCAAGCTCTAGCGCTCCATCTATGGGCTGGTGCAAGCATCTCGGAGTTGGAACATTCGCTTTGATGAAATGATCAAAGCGTTTGGGTTTATACAGACTTATGGAGAAGCCTGTATTTACAAGAAAGTGAGTGGGAGCTCTATAGCATTTCTCATATTATATGTGGATGACATACTATTGATGGGAAATGATATAGAACTTTTGGAAAGCATAAAGGCCTACTTGAATAAGTGTTTTTCAATGAAGGACCTTGGAGAAGCTGCTTACATATTAGGCATCAAGATCTATAGGGATAGATCGAGACTCCTCATTGGTCTTTCACAAAGCACATACATTGACAAGATATTGAAGAAGTTAAATATGGATCAGTCCAAGAAGGGGTTCTTGCCTATATTGCAAGGTGTGAGATTGAGCGCAGCTCAACGCCCGACCTCGGCAGAAGAAAGAGAAAAGATGAATGTCATCCCCTATGCCTCGGCCATAGCCTCTATTATGTATTCCATGCTGTGTACCAGACCTGATGTGAACCTTGCCATAAGTTTGGTAGGGAGGTACCAAAGTGATCCTGGAGTGGAACACTGGACAGCAGTCAAGAATATCCTCAAGTACCTGAAAAGGACTAAGGATATGTTTCTCATTTATGGAGGTGCCAAAGAGCTCGTCGTAAAGGGTTACGTCGATTATAGCTTTGAAACTGATCCGGATGACTCCAAGTTACAAACCGGATACGTGTATATTTTGACTGGTGGGGCAGTCAGCTGGTGCAGTTGTAAAGTACATACGGATCTGAATGTCGCAGATCCATTTACAAAACCTCTTCTACGAGCAAAACATGATCAGCACCAGAACTCCATGGGTGCTCGATTCATCACAATGTAACTAGATTATTGACTCTAGTGCAAGTGGGAGATTGTTGGAAATATGCCCTAGAGGCAATAATAAAATGGTTATTATTATATTTCCTTGTTCATGATAATTGTCTATTGTTCATGCTATAATTGTATTAATCGGAAACCGTAATACATGTGTGAATACATAGATCACAACATGTCCCTAGTGAGCCTCTAGTTGACTAGCTCGTTGATCAATAGATGGTTGTGGTTTCCTGACCATGGACATTGGATGTCGTTGATAATGGACCACATCATTAGGAGAATGATGTGATGGACAAGACCCAATCCTATGCATAGCACAAGATCGTGTAGTTCGTTTGCTAGAGCTTTTCTAATGTCAAGTATCATTTCCTTAGACCATGAGATTCTGCAACTCCCGGATGCCGTAGGAATGCTTTGGGTGTATCAAACGTCACAACGTAACTGGGTGACCATAAAGGTGCACTACAGGTATCTCCGAAAGTGTCCGTTGGGTTGGCACGAATCGGGACTGGGATTTGTCACTCCGTATGACGGAGAGGTATCTCTGGGCCCACTCGGTAATGCATCATCATAATGAGCTCAATGTGACTAAGGAGTTAGCCACGAGATCATGCATTACGGAACGAGTAAAGAGACTTGTTGGTAACGAGATTTAACGAGGTATGGGGATACCGATGATCGAATCTCGGGCAAGTAACATACCGATGGACAAAGGGAATTGTATACGGGATTGATTGAATCCCCAACATCGTGGTTCATCCGATGAGATCATCGTGGAACATGTGGGAGCCAATAAGGGTATCCATATCCCGCTATTGGTTATTGTTCGGAGAGGTGTCTCGGTCATGTCTGCATGGTTCCCGAACCCGTAGGGTCTACACACTTAAGGTTCGGTGACGCTAGAGTTGTAATGGGAATATTATGTGGTTATCGAAGGTTGTTCGGAGTCCTGGATGAGATCCCAGACATGACGAGGAACTCCGAATGGTCCGTAGGTGAAGATCGATATATTGGACGAAGGGTATTGGAGTCCGGAATTGTTCTGGTAGTACCGGGTGACGACCAGCGTGACCGAAAGGAGTTTCGGAGGCGCCGACAAGCGTTGGGGGGCCTTATGGGCAAAGGGGAGGGGGCACATCAGCCCACTAAAGGGGTGTGCGCCCCTCCCACCCCATCTCATGTAACCTGGAGAGGTGGGGGCGCCTCCCCTAGGGCAGTCGCCCCTCCCGGCTTGGGGGCCAAGTTTCCTAGGGGTGGGGGCGCCCAAACCCATCTAGGGTTTCCCCTGTGGCCGCCGCCCCTCCCCTAGGGAAACCCTAGGGCGCCTCCTCCTCCCCCCTTCCCCCTATATATAGTGAGGGAGAGAGAGGGCAGCCGCAAGCCTTCCCCTGGCGCAGCCCTTCCACCCTCCAATTCCTCCTCCTCCTCCGTAGTGCTTGGCGAAGCCCTGCCGGAGAACTGCATGCTCCACCACCACGCCGTCGTGCTGCCGGAGCTCTCCCTCAACTTCTCCTCTCCCCTTGCTGGATCAAGAAGGAGGAGATGTCCCCGGGCTGTGCATGTGTTGAACGCGGAGGTGCCGTCCGTTCGGCGCTTGGATCGGATCTTCCGTGATTTGAATCGCCGCGAGTACGACTCCATCAACCGCGTTCTTGTAACGCTTCCACTTAGCGATGTTCAAGGGTATGAAGATGCACTCCCTCTCTCTCATTGCTAGTATCTCCTAGATTGATCTTGATGACACGTAGGAATTTTTTTGAATTACTACTACGTTCCCCAACAATCAACACTACTAGCAACCCACAATTACCAATCTGAGGTTTTGGGACAAAGATTGAGTACGAGAGATGAACTAGGGTTTGAGATGAGATGGTGATGGTGAAGATGTTGATGAAGATTAGTCCTCCAACGATGAGAGGATCATTGGTGATGTCGTGGCTTCGATTTCCCCCTCCCGGAGGGAAGTGTCCCTAGCGGAATCGCTTCGCTGGAGAGCAAAAGTGCTCCTACCCAGGTTCCGCCTCGATACGGCGGTGCTTCATCCCAAAAGTATTCTCTTATTTTTTTTCTAGGTCAAAACCCTTCATATAGTAGAAGATGGGCACCGGAGGCTAGCTGTGGGCCCCACAAGGCATCAGGGCGCGCCTGGCTCTCCTATGGTGTTTCTTTGCTCCAGTATTTTTATATATTCAATAAAAATCTCCATAAAGTTTCACGTCATTTGGAGCTCTGTACAATAGGTATCTCTGTTGTAGCTCTTTTAGGTCCAAAATTCCAGCTGTCGGTAATCTCCATCTCCATGTAAATCTTGCAAATTAAGAGAGAAAAGGCATTAGAATTGCATCATAAAGTGGAATAATGACCAAAAACAATATATAATAGTAGTAAAACATGATGCAAAATGGACGTATCAACTCCCCCAAGCTTAGACCTCGCTTGTCCTCAAGCGAAAGCCGAACTCGATAATCATGACCACATGTTTAGAGAGAGAGGTGTCGATAAAAACAAAATACGGACATGGTAGCATCATGATCATTAACATAGAAGCAAATATTTATCATATAACTTCTCATAAACAAGTAACAATTCATTCACAACCTTGAAGTACGAAGTATAAACTTTCTCGAAAACAAACAAACTATGTTCTTAGTCATCGAAACAATCACAATTCATCATATTTCGGAGAAGAGTGTATGTAAGAGCTTTTGTTTTAGAAAGTCCACATACTCAACCATCATATAGTCTTATATGATTGCTAACACTCAATGCATATTTTTCAGAACAAACATTTCTGTCAGACACATAGGAAGATGGGGGCTTATTGTTTTCGCCTCCCAACTCCTTTACCTCAAGGATAATATCAACAATAATAACTCAGGATCACCTACATCCAAATGGATATATATGCCTAGATCTTTCCCCACCACATGATGCTTGCCACTTAAGGGATAAATAAGAAAGAATAGGGATAATCACTATTGGCTCTTGCATAAAAGGGAACACAAAAAAGTAAAAGATAGGCCCTTCGTAGAGGGAAGCAAAGGTTGTCATGCACTTTTTATTTTTTTGGATGTGCAAGCTCTTAATGGAAAGGAATGTCCCTTTATATTACCCCTTGTGATAGCGACCTTTATTATGCAGTCCGTCGCTTTTATTTCTTCACCATCACAAGTTCGTACAAAGCTTATTTTCCCTTCCAATAAAAGATCATACATATTTACGAGCAATTTTTATTGCTTTATGCACCGATGACAACTTACTTGAATGATCTTATTCAATCCATAGGTAGATATAGTCGACTCTCATGACAAGAAACTGGGTTTAAGGGGTTATGGATGTACAAGTAGTATCTCCACTTGGTACGAAGTTTTTGGCTAGCAAAAGATTCTAAACAAGCACCACATGTCAGAGTATCCATGACAATATAACTTCTATGTGAATTTAGACAAACATAACTCATTACGATGTCTTCCTTGTCCAACATCAACTATTTGACCATGCAGAAAATATTTGATGGGGGCTCACAATCATAAAAGATGTCCAAGATAGTATATTTATATGTGAATCTCCTTTCCCGTTAATAATCTTTCATGAATTGCATCCATGACTGTCGCGGGATATCAACGGCCACCTATGGGACCAGGAGGCCCCTTGCTGGTTGGGCAGGGGGACGTCGCGTTGCACAAAGAGCAGACCAGCGCATGACAGCACGGCAGAGAGCACACAAGCAATTTACCCAGGTTCGGGCCGCCACGAGGCGTAAAACCCTACTCCTGCTTTGGTGGATTGATGGTGGAATGTGGATGGTGCAACGCAGTACACTTGCCCGACAGGAATCACCGTAGGGTAGCAGTGACTACGCGCGTATGGGGGCATGGGTTCGTCAACTTTCCAACCCTTCCTACGAGTGCCATGGGCCTCCTTTTATAGATCAAGGGGTCACAACAATGGTAAAGTAGTCATTATCCACTAATATGATAGCAAACAGTGCTATCATACCTAACTCTGCGAGCTGACAGGATGCATTAAATGCACCACTTAGTGTCACGTCACTAGTTGCCCGACAAGGCTTGCCGGGCTATCTTGCCAGCTCCGCACCTGTTCTCTTGACACGCCGCAGGACGGGTGTCATCTGTGGGTTTCTTTTGTATGAAATGGCTGCCATGTGGCGAATGGCTGCCACTTAATCACTTTGCGGCTTGGCACCGCACTGATCGACGACATGGGTCGTGCTTGAGTGGTTGGTGGGGTGGTTCTGCCCCCGCAAGCCATGGCAGGCCCTGTCGGGGTGTCTTGGTTGCCTGCTTCTGGTGGTGGCCTCGCCCCTTGCCGGGCTCGCCTGCCCGGCAAGGGAGGCCCTTCTCTTGCCGATACATTGCTCCTCTAGCTTGATCTTGGTCCCTCTGAACTGCATGTTGGTTCTTGAAATCTCTTGTCTGTCACATCCTGATTTTCATGCCACAACACTTAAGCTAATAAATCATGACAAAATGTGGTTTGACAAAAACTTTTGAGTGTTTTGAACCTTGCTTCATTGGATTTTTGTTTGCTGTTTGCAAGTGCTCTAAAAATCAAATAAATCCTCCAACTTTTATACTGCTTCTCCTTGGTCCAAAACTTTGCCCAATGATCATGCCATGTGTATAGGACAGAATAGTATTTTATGACAAAAATAATTTGGCCAAAAAGTATTTTCTAAATTAGGTTTTTCCAAAACCCCCTGAATTGAGACTTGAACTACAAGTACTTAATTTAGGGCATGAAAAATCTTTCAAAAACTATATTTGAAACCTATTAGGTATAGGACTCCCATAACCCACAAAATTATAATTTTAAAAGTTATTTTCCTATTTTATTTAAAGGCTTTTTCTTTATGCTAGAATGGTCTTTAATAGGTTAAAATTATTTAAATGTTTCAAAAATATTTGAGAAAATTTAGGGAAACTCATAGGACATATATTGTCCATATATAAGAGTTTCAACACATGGTCATGTTCAAAATATTGGACAAATCCCTCAAAAACCCTTTCTGGATATTTCAAGCTTTTGAAATATTTACAAAGGAAATATTCTCTAAAAATTCCAGGAAAATTCTAGAAAGTCACATATGCATAATATGATGACCTTGCAAAGTTTCAGCTCAATACAAATTGTTTTGGATCATAAAAGTGCCCCAAAACCATCTCTGTTCAGATTCAAATTTGAACAACTTTACATTGCCAACTTATTCCAAATGACCCCAAACTTTGTGGACATGCTCAAAACCCCAAATGATGACACTACACCAAGTGGTGCATCAAGGGGAATGGTTTTGCATGACTAGATCTTGGTAAATGCATTTTTGTTGATTTCTAGGGTTTACAGAAGTTGCATTGGCAACTTTTCCCAAATGAGCTCAAAATTGGTGGAAGGCCCTAATTATATGTGCCATTTCACCCTGTGGAGTCTCATGCCAAATGGAATACATTTTCTTGCCCTAACCAGCAACAAACACTTTTTGCCCTTTTTCTAAAACAACTACTTTGACCTCTTCCACTAATCCAAATGGGCTCAACTTTTTTCCACAGCTACTCCTGACCCTCTTCTACCTCCAGTAATAATGGCAGCATCACAGATCAATTATTGGGGGTAAAACCACCTCTTTCTCTCTCTGGACAACACATTTCTCTCTCTCTCAACCCCACCTCTCTCCCACTGGTTCACCAGGGCATCCAAGGCCACCTCAGACTTGTTTACTACTCCCTAGCACTACCAGACACCCTTGGTCGCGCCCACATTGTCAACAAAATGGCCATGCCAGCCATTTGCATGCTCCAGAGCGCGCTACAGTGCGCTCTTGCACTATAGCCACCCTCTGCCCGATGCCTCCGACCACCTCGGCCCTCCCCCTCGCACCCGACGATGCTCCTCGACGTCCGCGACACGCCACGACCTGGCCCCCTCCTCCTTCTCCCTTCTACTGCCTCCTTTCGCACGCGCGCCGGCCGCCCGAGAGCTCCAATGGCTAAGCTCACACGCGCGATGCTCTGGCCCTCCCCTGCTCCTTCTCTCCCTTCCTCTGGACGTGGACCTCCTCCACGAACGCCCCAGACACGCCCATACGAGCCCCCGTGGCTTGTAGCAACGATAACAGCCTCGCCGACTCACGAGCTCACGGTGCACCTCGCCCCCTTCCCTTAAAGGACACCCGAGCCCTCTTTGGCCTCCGATCGCTCTCTCTCCCTCCTGTGCGTCACCCCGACCGGCTCACTCCTCTCCCGTGCCCTCCATAGCCCTCCATGGCCGGAGAACCGTCGCCGGCACCGGGCTAAATTCGCGATGCCCGAGCCCCTTCCCCTCCACCTATGCATCTCAATGCACCTCCACCGACCCCCTGGAGCTCCCCCGCACTCCGGTTACTCGTCCTGGTGGCCGTAGTGCCGTGCCCACCATCACCGCCGGCCTCGTCCACCGTGGCCAGCACCCTGCTCAACCCGGTGCCTCTGGGCGACCGTGCCACCCACGGTTGGACGCGCCCGGGTCCCCTGAGCACGCCGGTAGGAAGAGCATCGTTGGAGACGCCCTGTAGCGCTGGCAGCCGGCATCGAGCACCTCCTCTGTCTCCCATCGCGCCCGCGCGGGAGGTGGAGGACGAACCTGCTAGCGGGCACCGCCTATTGGCCGGCCAGCGTGGGCCCTGCCTCGTTTAGGTGGAGACGGGCTCTGCCCGCTGCCGCCTTCGCTCAGGGAAGGTGTATTCTAGTGAATACGCCTCCTGCGTCGACAGCCTGTGCGCGGCCGTGCAGCTGGGCCGGCCCGCTGCCTATCTGTCGGCCTATGCACAGGATAAGGGTAATGCCCTATTTTCTTTTTCTTTTCTAGTGAGCTACTAAAAATCCATAGCTAATTCATTTCGTGTCCAAAATTGACAATTCAAACTTCTAGTAGTTCCTAAATTCATGATCTATCACATGGTGCTATTTGCACATTTTTCCAGAAACCTTCCCTTCACAAATATTTATGGAATCACATTTTTCCATTTTTGTAATAAACTTTAGAAAATCGCAGAGAGGCCAATTTTGATCCAAATGCCATGATTCAAATTCCTAGATACTTATATGTTCATAACTTAGTTTTTGAACATTTTTCCCAATACTTTCAGTGCCCCAGGAAATATTGATCCATTTCTCCATATATTGCCAACTTTGCAAATTCGTAGAAAATCATTTGAACTCCAAGTCAAGTGAAATCAACTCCTAGCTGCTTCCAAAATCATTCCTTGTTAAATGGGTGCCTTTACTCATTTTTCAAAATAATATTTCTGTATACTTCTTGCAAATCCATAAATCCCTTGAATCCCTCATATTGAAATGTTCCAAAATATCCATGGATCCAATCCCAATGAAACCACTTTGGTCATTTTTCATATGACTAGTGGTGTCCTAGAAAAGTCTAAATCACATTTTTAGAGCACTTTTATGTTTGCCCTGTTGTGTTGCTTATTGTGTTGTTTCCGACGTCAGTTGACGAAGTAGACGGAATACTTGGAGTTGGGACAGAGACATTTGGGGACCTCGAAGACTTTGTTAAAACAGGCAACCAACCCTTTTACCATGATTCACCTCTCTTTTTCATCGATAAATTTTTCGTATGCATGATGACGTTGTTGATTATGAGCTTGATATAATCGTTGCATTGATGCATGCCCGTTGGTACTTGCATGCTCGTAGATTTACCTTGTGCATGGAGGAACTGTGTCAAAGGATTGAACATTGATGCATAAATGTTTCATGTATGCCATGAGCACCTCGTGGTTGTATTCTTTCGAAAACCCCGTCGGGTGCCCCTAATGCCCGTGGGTGATGTTGAACTAAGGTCACCACTTGAGGAAGAAGTGGTGTACCCGAGAAAGCATTTTGTGTGAGAGTAAAAATGATGGATTAGATTTAGGTGTGATTACCGTCCCAACCAAACATGTGCAACCACTCTACCCCTTATGGGGCGGGGCGTTATTCATTACCTAGGCCGATACTAGCATGGTGCCCACATTACTAGTGACGGGGGTGACATGAGGTCACTCTTGGGACGGGGTCGTGCTCGGATAGGCGGCAACGACTGTTTTCACAGGGCACCGGACACACCGTTGGTCCCTTCATGTATGCGTGATAATATGAAAAGGGCAGAGTCCCACGATCTTTGCTTATACATTATAATGCGCTAGCATCTGACCATACCATCAAGCTCGATGAATATATGTGCAAACCGCCATTCTGCAGACAAGTTTACATCAACATGATGTGGCTAACTCGCCCGTCCACGCCGGCTTATAACACTGCGGCCGATTCAGCTATCTGTGCTGCCTCTGAAGCCACGGTCGTCTTTGCTGTCCGTCTCTCGCGGCCTGGTCTACATCAACACACCGGGCCACACCTGTCTGCATGAGCTATTTATCGAGAATAAAGCCAGTCACTGCTCGGGTGGCCCGGTTTTCTTTCAACAAAATGGTGGCAAATTATCATATACTATCAACCGTCGTCTGCACTGGGTGGCTCAATGGGCAGGCGCAGAAGCCGCCGCCACTACAGTTTGGTTAACTTCAAATCGCCAGTTGGAAGGAACCATTGGCCGAGTTGCTGACACGGCTTATACGGGATCATTTATAACCCGCCGTAGTCACCTCAACCTTCTGTGGATTCACATCGTGCTATCAACACCAATGATATACAACTTATGTCGGTTTATATCATGGTCAAATATGGAGAATCTCAAGCCAACTCCTCGAGTCGCCTTGAGACTCGGGGGCTACAATGATATGACTCAGCAAATGTTGCTGATTTTCAGTGAATTCAAGAACCCCAGGACGTTGGAGGGAAAGATAACCCGGTCCCGGAGGCTACTACCATATTGATGAAAATTTAAAGCCGTCAGAAAATTTCTGGTTCAAAATGAAGAATGCCGGTTTAAAATCCGGTCCAAGGGAAATCTGCTCTTCCACAAAGCTCTGAAGCTCTCAAATCCGGTTTAAGAATTTCCGGTTCAAAAAGAATTAATCTCTCGCAAGTTCGAGTTTAAAGGTCGTCAGAAAATTTCCGGCTGAAAATGAAGATCCCGGTTTAAAATCCGGTTCAAGGGAAAGATGTCTCCCATAAAGTTTTGAAGCTCTCAATATCCGGTTTAACATCTGGTTCAAGAAGAAATATCTCTCGCAAAGTTCGAGCTCTCAGAAAAGTTAAAGGGACCAAAGAGAGTCTGTTGCAAAAGCACAACTCAAACATAGGTATCCCTTGAGCACAGCTCAAAATATTGCTCGGGGGCTCTTTGTTTCTACAAGAACAAAGAGTCTATAACCTTGTAATAGGCTATAAAAGCCAGGCTTGCAAGCCAGGTCTATTCACCTAAAACCCCGGGTTATCCTGCCTTTTTAAGTAAGTCACTCCGCCCAGGTAATCCTGGTAAGACCCGTCGAACGTTTGACAAGTCAATCTTATAAAGACCCTGAACTTGTCATAGTTAAAATGATGATTGGTTAATGTGAGGTCCATCTTATAAGGCTTTGTAAATGGTTTAACTCAGTGGCCTAGCAGCCCATGAAAAGCCTTGAATTCTTGCATATTTTTCTTTTGAAATCTTTATTTTGGTGGTTTATTTTGATGAGGTTTATGTTAATCCGATGTTTACTGACTCGGTCTGGCTTTTGGCTATAAGTCGCCAGTATGATTATAAATCACCGGCGTTTATTAACCTGGCCTAGCTTTCGACTATAAGTCGCCAATATGATGATAAATTATCCGGTGTTTATTAACCCGGCCTGGCTTTGGACTATAAGTCGCCAGTATGATGATAAATTATCTGGTGTTTATTAACCCGGCCTGGTTTTGGACTATAAGTCGCCAGTATATATTTGGATTGCGCCATTGGAATCATGCGCTTATAAATCATTGGATTATATTATTCAAATCTTCAAATAGCCAACATGGCTGGATTTTATTATGGTTATCAATAACCAATATTATGATTAAGGTTTTCAAAGTCGCTTTAGCGCAATGGCTATTATATTATCAATGGATATGATTTATTCTGCAATTGAAGGAATAGTCCCGAGTCACTGTAGGCTTACGACCCGGCACTTGGGGGCTACATTATTCAAGTTGAGATTACATCAAATATGCAAGTCTCATGTCGCTGCAAGCATGCACCATGACACTTGGGGGCTAATGCAAAGTCATTTTTGCTCACCTTATTTAAGACCCGACTCATCACATTGTAATGAGCTGGCCCTTGGGGGCTACTAATTGCTCCTATAAAAATTCAACGTACACAAGCCTTAATCCATTATATTGAAGGGTTTATTGCTCAGTTGGTAGAGGACAAGGCTCTTAATCTTGTGGGCGTGGGTTCAAGCCCCATGGTGGGGTTACATCATATGATATATTTTCAATGAAATATATACAAAGTCCCTAGTCATTATTGCATAATGACCCGGCCCTTGGGGGCTACACTGGGTGATGTTTTTATGAACATAAGGCAATTACAAGTCCCAGGTTGCTGCAAGCATGACAACCCGGCACTTGGGGGCTACATATATGGAGTATTTAGTTTATATGATTGAGATGAACAAACCGGATTTCTTCAAGGTTGCAACACTTATTGGAGCAAGTCTTAAGTTATCACTATGTTCTCCTCTTAAGACTTGGGGGCTACAGGTATTATGTATATAAAGGAGGAACGTCTTTGAATTATCAGTTCTGAGCAAATCAGGAAGATCAATTACATGACCCGGTGTCAACAACAATTATGACCCGGTGCCATCAATATTAATAAACCGGCAATTTTGGCAATGATAAATCGGCAAGTTTTACATCTTTAAGCCGGCTGAGAATCAGATGAGTATTTCAAGACCAATATTTTTGTTAAGCATTGGGAGATGATTCAAATGAATTATTTTTCACATAATTTCTCTGTGAGAAACCAACGTCAGCAAATGGATTATGAAGCTGGCTTATTGACCCGAATTTTCTAGAAGAAGGAAATGACAAGGACTAAAGGATGTTCAGGTGCCGGCTTACAAGAATATTTAACCCGGAGCACAACCTGTCAAATTTGTTCTTGAGTTATTTTGT
Source organism: Triticum aestivum (assembly GCF_018294505.1). Taxonomy (NCBI): domain Eukaryota; kingdom Viridiplantae; phylum Streptophyta; class Magnoliopsida; order Poales; family Poaceae; genus Triticum; species Triticum aestivum. The sequence continues at coordinate 148,500,649 of NC_057811.1, forward strand.
AGAATCAGTTTAACATGGATAAATCCAAATTAAACTGGGGTCTAATGTCGGGGATATACCCCACGGTGTAACCCGGCCGAAAGTATGGCCCGGCCGGACTTGGCGCTTCATCATAACCCACCAAAGGACTGGCGATTCATGGGTCTGGCGGTTCACTTGTCTGACGATTTACGAGCCTGGCGACTCATGAATGACCCCGACGATGGGTCAGATAAAGGACTAGGCCCAAGGCCCAGAAGGCTGGTTCATGTTATGGTGGGCCGGTTTAAGAGGAAAGCATAAGGAGTATTCCCTTACAAAGGAAGCAAGACTAGGACTCCACTTGTAATAGAGTAATCCTAATCCAACTAGGACTAGTAATGTAAACCGCCCCTTCAACATATATAAGGAGGGGCAGGGCTCCACAAAGGGGGACAAGCAACAAGCAATAATCTCTAGGGTTAGACACAACAAAGGGGAGCCGGCTTATGCGGCGTCTCCCTCATGAGCATAATGAGATCTAGCCACAAACAACATGTAGGTTTATTACCGGATGATGTTTCCTGGGGCCCGAAGTTGTCTAAACCCTTGTCTTGTGTTGCGCCTCTCGATTCCGATCAACCCCTCTCAAGCTACTACATAGATGTGCTGGCCTCACGACTAAGTCCTCACACTAGGACATCTGTCATGACAATTCCACGACAAGGGTTGTGTACCAATGAGTGGACCCTATGTTAGTGTCGTCTAGGGAATCATAATGATCGGGTGCTTCTCCCGAGTACTTGAGGTACTGCGGGATCGTGGATGACACGAAAGCTTCCCGGATCTTGTGGGTAAAGTGCGCAACCTCTGCAGAGTGTCAAACTATTCGAATAGTCGTGTCCACGGTCATGGACAGTTGGGTGGTGCTACTTAAACTATGTCCAGCAATTTTACAAACTTGGTACATGTGTGTATGCTTGAGAACCATTTGAGTCAAGGCAAATGACTTGACATGTGGAATGAGCTAGCATTGATCCTATTATGTTGGTATCTGTAACCTGTTCTCATGGTTACTAGGGTTCATTGATGCATATTTTACAAGGTGATAAGTCATTCCAACTAGCTTGATGCTATGTTGCCTACTTGTTGTTACACCATGCATTGTTACTTTGATCCAAAATATGGGTTGCTTGCGAGTACATTCAAAGTACTCATTGGCTTGTCACTGGTTATTTAATTGGCCAGGCATGGAAGAACAGGAGTTCGAAGAAGAATTCTTTGGAGACGAACATGCGAACTAGGACGCTTTCCCAGTCAGAATGCCTGTAGGGTTAAGGAAGATGGCATGGGTTCTACTTATCTATGAAGATTTCCGCTTCTTAAGTTTATTTGGTATTCAGACCTTGAGGCTTTATCTATGTAAGACTTGACCATACTGGTCATAATTTGTGTAAGACAATATGTATGGATGTAAGACTCTTGTTATCCAGCTTCTGTGTGTTCAGTGAGCATTGATCTCTGGGATCACTGTACACGTGCATTCAGTGATCACGACTTATGAGTCGGGGTCCCCACATTGTCCTTCAATCTCTGACTTACTCTTAGCCTGTCCGTAAATGAGTCAGGGGAAAATGCATACCCTTGTATATTTTCCCCAACATAAGCCCCCGGGCCTGAGCCATATGTGTCGCGTGGCACATTGGGTTAGGCCCCAAATAGTGTGCGGACACATGGCAGGAGAGGGCTGTGCATGCCATTCCGTCACGACGATCAGTCAATCCAATGTCCACTTTGCGCAATTACTGCGCGTCGCGGGGTCGTGCCACTGTTGCAGTTATGGTAAAATGGTAACTTTCTGAAGCGTCGCGCCTCTGCCCCACTCTTCCCCCACTTAAGAGTAGGAAAAAACAGAGCGATACGATTCACCTGTCTCTCGCCCCGCTCCTCCATCTTCTTCCTCCGCAAGCCAAGCGCCAGTTCCTCATCTCGCTCCTCCTTCCGCCGCCACCCTCCCAACCGAAACCCTCCCCTCTCTACATCGCTGCATGCTACCTCTTGAGCACTGTGTTGGTTTTCCCTTGAAGAGGAAAGGGTGATGCAGCAAAGTAGTGTAAGTATTTCCCTCGGTTTTTGAGAACCATGGTATCAATCCAGTAGGAGGCCACTCACGAGTCCCTCGCACCTACACAAACAAATAAATCCTCGCAACCAACGCAATAAAGGGGTTGTCAATCCCGTCACGGTCACTTACGAGAGTGAGAACTGATAGATATGATAAGATAATATTTTTGGTATTTTTATGATAAAGATGCAAACTAAAATAAAAGGCAATGAAAATAGCTAAGTAGTGGAAGATTAATATGATAGAAAATAGACCCGGGGGCCATAGGTTTCACTAGTGGCTTCTCTCAAGAGCATAAGTATTACGGTGGGTGAACAAATTACTGTTGAGCAATTGACAGAATTGAGCATAGTTATGAGAATATCTAGGTATGATCATGTATATAGGCATCACATCCAAGACAAGTAGACCGACTCCTGCCTGCATCTACTACTATTACTCCACACATCGACCGCTATCCAGCATGCATCTAGAGTATTAAGTTCATAAGAACAGAGTAACGCTTTAAGCAAGATGACATGATGTAGAGGGATAAACTCATGCAATATGATATAAACCCCATCTTGTAATCCTCGATGGCAACAATACAATACGTGCCTTGTTGCCCCTACTATCACTGGGAAAGGACACCGCAAGATTGAACCCAAAGCTAAGCACTTCTCCCATTGCAAGAAAGATCAATCTAGTAGGCCAAACCAAACTGATAATTCGAAGAGACTTGCAAAGATAACCAATCATACATAAAAGAATACAGAGAAGATTCAATTATTGTTCATAGATAAACTTGATCATAAACCCACAATTCATCGGTCTCAACAAACACACCGCAAAAGAAGATTACATTGAATAGATCTCCACAAGAGAGGGGGAGAACATTGTATTGAGATCCAAAAAGAGAGAAGAAGCCATCTAGCTAATAACTATGGACCCGTAGGTCTGAGGTAAACTACTCACACATCATCAGAGAGGCTATGATGTTGATGTAGAAGCCCTCCGTGAAAGATGCCCCCTCCGGCGGAGCTCCGGAAAAGGCCCCAAGATGGGATCTCACGGGTACAGAAGGTTGCGGCAGTGGAATTAGTTTTTCGGCTCCGTATCTGGTAGTTTGGGGGTACATGGGTATATATAGGAGGAAGAAGTACGTCGGTGGAGCAACGTGGGGCCCACGAAGGTGGATGGCGCGCCCTGGGGGGGGGGGTAGGCGCGCCCCCTACCTCGTGCCTTCCTGGTAGCTTTCTTGACGTAGGGTCCAAATCCTCTGGATCACGTTCGTTCCGAAAATCACGTTCCCGAAGGTTTCATTCCGTTTGGACTCCGTTTGATATTCTTTTTCTGCGAAACTCTGAAATAGGCAAAAAAAACAACAATTCTGGGTTGGGCCTCCGGTTAGTAGGTTAGTCCCAAAAATAATATAAAAGTGTATAATAAAGCCCAATAATGTCCAAAACAGAATATAATATAGCATGAAGCAATAAAAAATTATAGATACGTTGGAGACGTATCAAGCATCCCCAAGCTTAATTCCTGCTCGTCCTCGAGTAGGTAAATGATAAAAACAGAATTTTTGATGCGGAATGCTACTTGGCATAATTTCAATGTAATTCTCTTAATTGTGGTATGAATATTCAGATCCGAAAGATTCAAGATAAAGGTTTGATATTGACCTAAAAGTAATAATACTTCAAGCATACTAACTAAGCAATTATGTCTTCTCAAAATAACATGGCCAAAGAAAGTTCATCCCTACAAAATCATATAGTTTAGTCATGCTCCATTTTCATCACACAAGAATGCTCTCATCATGCACAACCCCGATGACAAGCCAAGCAATTGTTTCATACTTTAGTAATCTCAAACCTATTCAACCTTCACGCAATACATGAGCGTGAGCCATGGATATAGCACTATGGGTGGAATAGAATATAATGATGGGGGTTATGTGGAGAAGACAAAAAAGGAGAAAATCTCACATCAACGCGGCTAATCAATGAGCTATGGAGATGCCCATCGATTGATGTTAATGCAAGGAGTAGGGATTGCCATGCAACGGATGCACTAGAGCTATAAATGTATGAAATCTCAACAAAAGAAACTAAGTGAGTGTGAATCCAACTTGCTTGCTCACAAAGACCTAGGGCATTTGAGGAAGCCCATCGCTGGAATATACAAGCCAAGTTCTATAATGAAAAATTCCCACTAGTATATGCAAGTGACAAAACAAGAGATTCTCTATCATGAAGACCATGGTGCTACTTTGAAGCACAAGTGTGGAAAAAGGATAGTAGCATTGTCCCCTTTTTATTTTTTTGGGCCTTCCTTTTTTTGGCCTTTCTCTTTTTTTGGGACAATGCTCTATGAATGATGATCATCACACTTCTATTTATTTACAACTCAATGATTACAACTCGATACTAGAACAAAGTATGACTCTATATGAATGCCTCCGGCGGTATACCAGGATAGCGATGAATCAAGAGTGACATGTATGAAAAATTATGAACGGTGGCTTTGCCACATATACGATGTCAACTACATGATCATGCAAAGCAATATGACAATGATGAACGTGTCATGATAAACGGAACGGTGGAAAATTGCATGGCAATATATCTCGGAATGGCTATGGAAATGCCATAATAGGTAGGTATGGTGGCTGTTTTGAGGAAGATATAAGGAGGTTTATGTGTGAAAGAGCGTATCATATCACAGGGTTTGGATGCACCAGCGAAGTTTGCACCAACTCTCAATGTGAGAAAGGGCAATGCACGGAACCGAAGAGGCTGGCAATGATGGAAGGGTAAGAGTGCGTATAATCCATGGACTCAACATTAGTCATAAAGAACTCACATACTTATTGCAAAAATCTACAAGTAATCAAAAACCAAGCATTACGCGCATGCTCCTAGGGGGGTATATTGGTAGGAAAAGACCATCGCTCGTCCCCGACCGCCACTCATAAGGAGGACAATCAAAGAACACCTCATGTTTCAAATTTGTTACATAATGTTTACGATACGTGCATGCTACGGGACTTGCAAACTTCAACACAAGTATTTCTCAAATTCACAACTACTCAACTAGCACAACTTTAATATCACTACCTCAATATCTCAAAACAATCATCAAGCATCAAACTTCTCTTAGTATTCAAACACACTCATAAGAAAGTTTTTACTAGTCTTGAATACCTAACATATTATGATCAATTTCCCAATTTAAGCAAATTACCATGCTGTTTAAGACTCTCAAAATAATCTAAGTTAAGCATGAGAGAATAATAGTTTCTATAAAACAAAACGACCGCCGTGCTCTAAAAGATAGAAGTGAAGCACTAGAGCAAAAACTATATAGCTCAAAAGATATAAGTGAAGCACATAGAGTATTCTAATAAATTCCGAATCATGTGTTTCTCTCTCAAAAGGTGTGTACAGAAAAGATGATTGTGGTAAACTAACAAACAAAGACTCAAATCATACAAGATGTTCCAAGCAAAACACATATCATGTGGTAAATAAAAATATAGCTCCAAGTAAAGTTACCGATGGAAGTAGACAAAAGAGGGGATGCCTTCCGGGGCATCCCCAAGCTTTGGCTTTTAGGTGTCCTTAGATTATCTTGGGGTGCCATGGGCATCCCCAAGCTTAGGCTCTTGCCACTCCTTGTTCCATAATCCATCAAATCTTTTACCCAAAACTTGAAAACTTCACAACACAAAACTTAACAGAAAATCTCGTGAGCTCCGTTAGCAAAAGAAAACAAAACACCACTTCAAGGTACTGTAATGAACTCCTTATTTATTTATATTGGTGTTAAACTTACTGTATTCCAACTTCTCTATGGTTTATAAACTATTTTACTAGCCATAGATTCATCAAAATAAGCAAACAACACACGAAAAACAGAATCTGTCAAAAACAGAACAGTCTGTAGTAATCTGTAACTAACGCAAACTTCTGGAACTCCAAAAATTCAGCCAAAATAGGACGACCTGATATTTTGTTTATTGACCATCAGAAAGTGGAATCAATATTTTATCACGTTCTGGTGATTTTTAACAATTATTTTCGTGAACAGAAAGTTTCTGGAATTTTCTGCAAGATCAAATAACTATCATCCAAGAAGATCCTATAGGTTTAACTTGGCACAAACACTAATTAAAACATAAAAACACATCTAACTAGAGGTTAGATCAAAGATTTATTCCTAAACAGAAGCAAAAGCAAAAAAACTAAAAATAAAATTGGGTTGCCTCCCAACAAGCGCTATCGTTTAACGCCCCTAGCTAGGCATAAAAGCAAGGATAGATCTAGGTATTGCCATCTTTGGTAGGCAATCCATAAGTGCCTCTCATAATAGATTCATAAGGCAATTTTATTTTCTTTCTAGGGAAGTGTTCCATGCCTTTCCTTCACGGAAATTGGAATCTAATATTTCCTTCCTTTATATCAATAATTGCACCAATCATTCTAAGGAAAGGTCTACCAAGAATAATAGGACATGAAGGATTGCAATCTATATCAAGAACAATAAAATCTACGGGCACATAATTCCTATTTGCAATAATAAGAACATCATTAATTCTTCCCATAGGTTTCTTAATAGTGGAATCCGCAAGGTGCAAGTTTAGAGAGCAATCATCAAAATCACGGAAACCTAACAAATCACACAAAGTCTTTGGAATCGTGGAAACACTAGCACCCAAATCACACAAAGCATAGCATTCATGATCTTTAATTTTAATTTTAATAGTAGGTTCCCACTCATCATAAAGTTTTCTAGGGATAGAAACTTCCAACTCAAGTTTTTCTTCATAAGATTGCATCAAAGCATCAACGATATGTTTAGTAAAAGCTTTATGTTGAGTATAAGCATGTGGGGAATTTAGCATGGATTGCAACAAGGAAATACAATCTATCAAAGAGCAATTATCATAATTAAATTCCTTGAAATCCAAGATAGTGGGTTCGTTAATATCTAGAGTTTTGATTTCTTCAATCCCACTTTTACCAATTTTTGCATCAAGATCTAAAAACTCAGAATTTTTGGAACGCCTTCTAGGTAAAGGTGGATCATATTCAGTCCCATCATTATCAAGATTCATATTGCAAAACAAAGATTTAATAGGGGACACATCAATAACTTTTAGATCTTCATCTTTATTTTCATAGAAACTAGAAGAACACGCTTTCACAAAGCAACCTTTCTTAGTACGCATCCTAGCGGTTCTTTCTTTGCACTCATCAATGGAAATTCTCATGGCTTTGAGAGACTCATTGATATCATGCATAGGAGGAATAGATCTAAGTTTCAAAGAATCCACATCAAGAGAAATTCTATCAACGTTCCTAGCCAATTCATCAACTTTAAGCAATTTTTCTTCAAGCAAAGCATTGAAATTCTTTTGCGAATTCATAAACTCCTTAACGCTAGTCCCAAATTCAGAAGGCATCTTATTAAAATTTCCATAAGAATTGTTGTAGGAATTACCATAATTATTAGAGGAATTACTAGGATACGACCTAGGATTAAAGTTTCCTCTATACGCGTTGTTACCAAAATTATTCCTACCAAAAAAATTCACATCCATAGATTCATTATTATTCTCAATCAAAGTAGACAAAGGCATATCATTAGGATCAGAAGAAACACTTTTATTAGCAAATAATTTCATAAGCTCATCCATCTTCCCACTCAAAACATTAATTTCTTCTATCGCATGCACTTTCTTATTAGTAGATCTTTCAGTATGCCATTGAGAATAATTAACCATAATATTATCTAGGAGTTTAGTAGCTTCTCCTAAAGTGATTTCCATAAAAGTGCCTCCCGCGGCCGAATCTAAAAGATTTCTAGAAGCAAAATTCAATCCGGCATAAATTTTTTGTATAATCATCCACAAATTCAAACCATGAGTAGGGCAATTACGTATCATTAATTTCATCCTCTCCGAAGCTTGTGCAACATGTTCATGATCAAGTTGCTTAAAATTCATAATATCATTTCTAAGAGAGATGATTTTAGCGGGAGGAAAATACTTAGAGATAAAAGCATCTTTGCACTTATTCCAAGAATCAATACTATTTTTAGGCAAAGACGAAAACCAAGCTTTAGCACGATCTCTAAGCGAAAAAGGAAATAGCTTCAATTTAACAATATCATTATCCACATCTTTCTTCTTTTGCATATCACACAAATCAACGAAGCTATTTAGATGGGTAGCGGCATCTTCACTAGGAAGGCCGGCGAGTTGATCTTTCATGACAAGATTCAACAAAGCAGCATTGATTTCACAAGATTCAGTATCGGTAAGAGGAGCAATCGGAGTGCTAAGAAAATCATTGTTGTTGGTGTTGGTAAAGTCACACAATTTAGTATTATCTTGAGCCATCGTGACAAGCAAGCAATCCAACACATGAGCAAATGAGAAGCGAGCGAAAAAGAGGCGAACAAAAAAAGAGAGGGCGAATAAAACGGCAAGGGTGAAGTGGGGGAGAGGAAAACGAGAGGCAAATGGCAAATAATGTAATGCGGGAGATAACGGTTTGTGATGGGTACTTGGTATGTTGACTTTTGCGTAGACTCCCTGGCAACGGCGCCAGAAATGGCTCGTTGTCGGGAGTCCAAATCTTGACTTGACTTTGCGTAGGCCTCCCCGGCAACGGTGCCAGAAATGGCTCGTTGTCGGGAGTCCAAATCTTGACTTGACTTTGCATAGGCCTCCCCGGCAACGGCGCCAGAAATGGCTCGTTGTCGGGAGTCCAAATCTTGACTTGACTTTGCGTAGGCCTCCCCGGCAACGGCGCCAGAAATCCTTCTTGCTACCTCTTGAGCACTGCGTTGGTTTTCCCTTGAAGAGGAAAGGGTGATGCAACAAAGTAGCGTAAGTATTTCCCTCAGTTTTTGAGAACCAAGGTATCAATCCAGTAGGAGGCCACGCACGAGTCCCTCGCACCTACACAAACAAATAAATCCTCACAACCAACGCAATAAAGGGGTTGTCAATCCCTTCACGGTCACTTACGAGAGTGAGAACTGATAGATATGATAAGATAATATTTTTGGTATTTTTATGATAAAGATGCAAAGTAAAATAAAAGGCAATGAAAATAGCTAAGTAGTGGAAGATTAATATGATAGAAAACAGACCCGGGGGCCATAGGTTTCACTAGTGGCTTCTCTCAAGAGCATAAGTATTACGGTGGGTGAACAAATTACTGTTGAGCAATTGACAGAATTGAGCATAGTTATGAGAATATCTAGGTATGATCATGTATATAGGCATCACGTCCGAGACAAGTAGACCGACTCCTGCCTGCATCTACTACTATTACTCCACACATCGACCGCTATCCAGCATGCATCTAGAGTATTAAGTTCATAAGAACAGAGTAACGCTTTAAGCAAGATGACATGATGTAGAGGGATAAACTCATGCAATATGATATAAACCCCATCTTGTTATCCTCGATGGCAACAATACAATACGTGCCTTGCTGCCCCTACTATCACTAGGAAAGGACACCGCAAGATTGAACCCAAAGCTAAGCGCTTCTCCCATTGCAAGAAAGATCAATCTAGTAGGCCAAACCAAACTGATAATTCGAATAGACTTGCAAAGATAACCAATCATACATAAAAGAATTCAGAGAAGATTCAACTATTGTTCATAGATAAACTTGATCTTAAACCCACAATTCATCGGTCTCAACAAACACACCGCAAAAGAAGATTACATCGAATAGATCTCCACAAGAGAGGGGGAGAACATTGTATTGAGATCCAAAAAGAGAGAAGAAGCCATCTAGCTAATAACTATGGACCCGGAGGTCTGAGGTAAACTACTCACACATCATCGGAGAGGCTATGGTGTTGATGTAGAAGCCCTCCGTGATCGATGCCCCCTCCGGCGGAGCTCCGGGAAAGGCCCCAAGATGGGATCTCACGGGTACAGAAGGTTGCGGCGGTGGAATTAGGTTTTTGGCTCCGTATCTGGTAGTTTGGGGGTACGTGGGTATATATAGGAGGAAGAAGTACGTCGGTGGAGCAACGTGGGGCCCACGAGGGTGGAGGGCGCGCCCCCCTGCCTCGTGCCTTCCTGGTAGCTTTCTTGACGTATGGTCCAAGTCCTCTGGATCACGTTCGTTCCGAAAATCACGTCCCGAAGGTTTCATTCCGTTTGGACTCCGCTTGATATTCTTTTTCTGCAAAACTCTGAAATAGGCAAAAAACAGCAATTCTGGGCTGGGCCTTCGGTTAATAGGTTAGTCCCAAAAATAATATAAAAGTGTATAATAAAGCCCAATAATGTCCAAAACAGAATATAATATAGCATCAAGCATTCAAAAATTATAGATACATTGGGGACGTATCACTGCAACAATGGGGAAGAAACCCGCGGAGAAGAGAAAGCCGATGGCTGCGGCGAAGGAGGCCACTGCCGAAGGAAATAAGAGGTCAGCGGAGCTGAACAAGAAGTGGAGTGAGGACGTCGTCTTCATCCCGTCCACCTTGAGCGGCCCCGTCCTTCAAGCGAAGTACGTGTATCTGTGGGGGCGGCCTGTTGAGAAAGGGCATGGGGCGCCCGTAGTCTACGAGGCTGTTGAAGTGGATTCCCCCAATTCTTATCGGTTCTTTGCTGCTTACTTCATCTGCGGCCTCTGTCCCACTTTCTCCGGGTTCTCCGAGGCGATTATGAACTTCTATGGGTTCCATCTCCTTGATTTCACGCCCAATGCGATGGCGACTATGGCCATCTTTGCGCATTTGTGCCAGAACTTCGTCGGAGTGATGCCCAATGTGGATCTGTTCCGGCATTACTTCGTCCCGAGGGTCGAGAGCAGAGTCAACCGCTCCGGAATCATCAGTTGGATGCCCCGGTCGAAGTGGATTAACTAGGATTATCTCTCGGGGTACCAACGCGAGAGGTGGGATGAATGGAGAGGGGACTGGTGCTGGATCCAGGACAAGGAAGCCCCCGAGTTCTGCGTAGCACGGCAGGAGTGCATCGAGCGCAGCAAGGACTGGAGCTTGAAAGGACTCACTGAGGACAGGCTGCGCCCGGTAATTAATAGGATCACCCGTCTGGCGGCTGCCGGGTTAACTATTGAGCATGTGGGGGCAGATTTCCTTCTCCGCCACATCTCGCTGCTACAGGAAAGGGATAGGCCTGCATGGTTGTATGGAGACACGACAGACAGGATGAGGTTGCTGCCAGGGCTGGCCAACAACTTGTCGGTTTATGGCCATGGCTGGTTGTGCGACCAACTGTTTGGCCGCTTCAAGTTGTTCAAACTCCCGGCAACCGTCATTCCCTTGAACATCAACTCTGCCCGGGATCAGATATTGAAGTGGATGCCGTACTGCAACACTGAGGGAGTATCGAGCACCTGGCGGCTCCCCTCCTTTGACGAAGAGCTTCAGTGGTCAAGCGCCCTGGTGGAAAGGGCCACCAGGACTGAGGGTGAGATGTACAAGCGCACCTTCGCTATGGAGGTGGCGTATATTCTAAAGAGGGTAGAGGAGGACAAGGCGGCCCGCCGTGCGGAGATGGAGAAGGCCGCAAAGGCTGGGAAAGGCAAAGGGAAGGCTGGGGACGGGAGCTCTTCCCAGGGTGGCAGCAAGGCGCAAGCTACGGAAGACGCTACCGGGGAAGATCTTGCTGGGGATAATTTTGCCGGGCTGGATGCCCTAGCCACGGCAGCAATTAAAGGAGCTCCAGGAGGGGAAGAAGGAGGAGAGGGAGGGGGACGCGATAGCGGCCCCTGAAGATGAGTGTCTTGCGGCTGGACCGCAAGCCCCAGCACCGGACCCTGACCAGCGCACCCGCAGGCGTGCCGCAGCCCGAGGAACGGCGACCTCCAACCCAGCGCCGGCCTCCAAGAGGGTGAAGAAGGTCTCCACCAAGTCTACTGAGGCTGAGGTGGCTTGTCGCCAATCCCCTCGCCTTGCTTAGGCCAAGGCTCCTTCCACCAAACGGCCGGTGGCCGTGGAGGTGGAGTCCAGCCCCCGCTCCGACTCGAGCTTTTCGCAGGGCTCGTGTTCCTCGGAGCACTCGGCGTCACGGTAGGCGCCAAAGCTCCCGGGGAGCGCCACCCTCCCGCCTCTGAAGAGAAGATGGGAGTCTACCCTTCCCACAGAGTTCAACTTGAACTCCATGCTTATCGCGGAAGAGTAAGGAGGGTTTCTCTTGGTGGCAAGCATCTTCTTAGGCAGATTTGAATGCTTTGGCTAACTAACCTCTAATTTTTGTCACTGCCGACAGGGAAGTGGAGGAGGACACGAAGACCCTCATTCACCATTCCCGGAAGAGGCTCCGGCGCCTCGGGTTGCTGGAGGGCGCTGAGGGTTCGGCTTCGGCAGGGAAGGACGCAGAAGACCCCATGCCGAGCCCTCAGCCCAGCCCCGGCCTAGGAGCGGAGACTTGGCCCCGCCCACCGGAGATGATGAAGGTAGCCCTTCCGCCCCCCACGGAGGAGATGGTGAGACGACGCATGGCAAGCCCCTCCCTGAGGGGCATGCCTCCTCTGTCGCTCAAGCCAAAGATATTATCATGGAATCCTCCGCGGTAGAGACCGCACAAAAGGCTACCGAGCCCACCCCAGTAGAGGATGTAGCCCGGGACCCGGCAACAACTGCTGCGAGGGAAATGGAGACTCCTGCCCGGCAGACTTCCCCAGGTACCTGATTTAATCCTTCTTTTCCTTTGTACTCTGGTTGCCTCCACCGGTTTCTTCATTCGCTTGAGATTTCTGTTTCTTCACTATTCCCTGGCCCTCCCACATGCAGCCCCCCAAACTGAAGAACGAGATTTGCTGGAGGTGGTGGCTGAGATAGGGAGGTCTGCCGCGGACGAAGCAGTGAGGCTCGCAGCTGCCGAGGGTCAGGATCTTGCTCCTGGGGATATCCGGGGCTCCCTGGCAGTGATGGAGCATTCTTCAGAGGACGCCCCTGTAGTGGAAGTGGCCGTCGAGATGAAGATTCCACTCCAGACCATGGGTCCGCTTCCCACCACCGGGACCGTTACCGAGATTCCGCCACCTCCCTCGAGCATGCTGGCAATGGTGTTGTCGTTGCCTGATATCAGAGCCCCTGGCCCGTCCTTGACGGACGCAGAGCTTGATGACGAGCTTTAGCGCCTTCTGGTACCGCTACATCTAGGAAGCGGGGAGGCCGACGACTCAGCTGCCATCACTATGGACTTGTCCTTCATAGAGTCCATGGTGGTGGGCATGAAGGAACTGCAGGCCCGACACCGTCAGAAGTGGCAGGAGCTTAAGGAACGGCGCAAATCCGCTGACAAGGTGGATCAGAGGCTGAAGGACAAGTGCCTGGAGCTGTGTGAATGGCACGACAAGCAGTTCAGGGCACTCATGAGGCAGCAAGAGACCCTTCAGATGATGAGGGAGGATGTCACGGCTCGGGAGGCACGCTTGGCGGACCGTAAGGCATCTTTGGACGCCAGGGAGCGAGAGATCTCCCTTCGGGAAGAGAATCTTGAAGCCACCCTCCGTGCCAAAGATGAAAGTTTGGAGGCCCTGGTGTAGCAACGCACCAAGGAGTTGGAGGACAAGCACAGGGTTGCTCTGGACACCCTCGCCACTGACCATGCTGCCCAGCTGAAGAAGCTTATTGACGATCTGGATGCCGCGTCTTCCGCTAAGGCTGAACTTGACTGGCAGGTGGCCAAACTGAACGAAGACCTTGCCGAGAGTGCCAAGAAGGTGGAGGCACTCAAGGAGGAAGCGCAGCAGACAGAGCTCCGCCTGGTTGACATGTAGTCGCAGCTTTCTTCCAAGACCTAGAGCCTTGAGACCGCCAACGGCAGCATTACTGACCTGAAGGCGAGGATTGGCTTGCTGGAGCAATCGGCGGAATACCTTGAATCCCAGCAGCAGTTGCTGTCCAAGGATTTGGAAACTGCCAAGCGTCTCCGGCAAGATGCAGAGGGCAGGCTGAAGAATCAGGCCGAGAGGAGCAACCTCTTGATCAAGTGCCCAATTGATATTGCAAAACGTCTTGGCACCCAAGCTGCGGCGATGGGCATGGACGACCCAGTCTACTCAGCCAGCGAGCAGGAGGTCCCGAGTGTCAAGCCGGGGCTCTTCTTCAATGAGTTGATCGACAAGCTAAAGGTGCATGAAGAGGGGAGGGCCGAGAGCTTCGCGACCGAGTCGCGGAGGCTCGCTCGCAATGCCCTCTTCATGGTCTTGAGCAACATCGCCTGCCGCCACCCAGAGCTCGACCTTGACGACGGCTTCAAGAAGCCGCCAACGGGTGCTAACGCCGCTGCCGCCGAGGAGAAGGCCGCTCCCCACGCCGACAGGCTCCTTCGCGTTTAAGCTATTCCTCCTGGTCGCGGGATCAAGTACCGGGCCCCTGTATGAAACATGACATATATTTTGTGTTTAGTCATTTTATCTCTGGTGTTTGTGCGAAACTGATACTTCTAGTTGTATCTTTAAATGCATGTTTATCCCTTTGAACTCTATGTGTTCGTGTTTGTATGATCAATTCCTATCCATGTTCTGGATGCCTGCCGATATCATATTGCCGTGATTGTCGTAAGGGTCCGGCCCTTAACAGTCATCTTGGCGTGGATGTTTCTCGGCAGGTTTTTCCTAAGTAGCTCTCGATGCAGCCTCTCGACCTGCGAGCGTGGTTCTGGACAGGACGATGGTGCGATCAAAGAAACTAGCCAAGGTTCCATCGCATAAGGGATTTCTCGATACAAACACTTACTAGAGTTAAGGGATAAACGACTGCAAAAATCTGAAATGCATCAACAAGAAGTGATAACGTGAACTTAGCTTTCGTTTTCAGCTTCTTTTTCTTCTGATGGGCCGCGCGCGTTCGACGCATCCGCGACACCTGGAGGGGTAGAAGGCAATCAGGTGGTTTCTTCATTTCCAGCAAGGACCGACATGCATTTCACGCAGCTGGCGGGCATTGGAGCACGATGTCGGGCTTCTCTGGTCCTCCTTCCCTTTTGCTCCCCTCCCCCTCGAGTCAGTGCAGCGGCTGCTGTCGCACGGGCCGTGCCAATGCAGGTAGCCTTGCTGAAGCATGCCTGCCGGGGTATCAATCGACAGACTCATACTAGCAATTTGCTCAGGATCACCCATGACAGGGGAAATACTGGACTGAGCGTCGCATGGTAATCGTCGACGTTGACGACATCGAGGCTAAAGAAGCTCGACTGCTGACAAGGGTGAGGGACAGGAAGAGGGAACTCGCGCCCGCACGTCTTGTGCCCCTTCCCCGGATGGTGCCCGAATGTCAAGAACACCATACGTGCCGCCGGGATAAATCTACCGCTGTCAGCGGCGGTCTTGGCCATAATCGTCGCTACGGCGAAGCTTGGAGAGTGATAGGACGGCGCGGGGGAGGCCCCCCAGTTTGCTTCCACGTCTCCAAGGGCGCCACAGCTGATGGCGCTGTCGAAGATGAAGATGGTGATGAAGATGACGCGCTGCGCACGCTTTCAGGTTCGCGCAAGCGAGCCCCCTACCTGGCGCGCCAAAGATATCGCGTGATATCCACGACCACCTATGGTACCAGGAGGCCCCTTGCTGGTTCGGCAGGGGACGTCGCGTTGCACAAAGAGCAGACCAGCGCACGGCAGCACAGCAGAGAGCACACAAGCAATTTACCCAGGTTCAGGCCGCCGCGAGGCGTAAAACCCTACTCCTACTTTGGTGGATTGATGGTGGAATGTGGATGGTGCAACGCAGTACACTTGCCCGGCAGGGATCGCTGTAGGGCAGCAGCGACTACGCGCGTATGGGGGTGTGGGTTCGTCAACTTTCCAACCCTTCCTATGAGTGCCATGGGCCTCCTTTTATAGATGAAGGGGTCATCACAATGGCAAAGTAGTCATTATCCACTGATATGATAGCAAACAGTGCTATCATACCTAACTCTGCGGGCTGACAGGGTGCATTAAATGCACCGCTTAGTGTCACTCACTGGTTGCCCAACAAGGCTTGCCGGGCTATCTTGCCAGCACCGCGCCTGTTCTGTTGACACGTCGCAGGACGGGTGTCATCTGTGGGTTTCTTCTATATGAAATGGCTGCCATGTGGCGAATGGCTACCACTTAATCACTTTGCGGCTTGACACCGCACTGATCGACGACGTGGGTCGTGCTTGAGTGGTTGGTGGGGTGGTTCTGCCCCCGCGAGCCCCGGCAGGCCCTGCCGGGGTGTCTTGGTTGCCTGCTTCTGGTGGTGGCCTCGCCCCTTGCCGGGCTCGCCTGCCCGGCAAGGGAGGCCCTTCTCTTGCCGATACATTGCTCCTCTGGCTTGATCTTGGTCCCTCTGAACTGCATGTTGGTTCTTCAAATCTCTTGTCCTTCAATCTCTAACTTAGTCTTGGCCTGTCCGTGCACGAGTCAGGGGAAAATGCATACCCCTGTATATTTTCCCTGACAATGACCAATACTATGTTTGTTAATTTCCAATAAATTTTATCAACCATACTCTTTCTATGTGAAGTTATTACTCCCCATGGGATTAGCATATGATCTTTTATTCCTTTTTATAGCTGAGATTGAAACAAGAAAGTGAAGAAACAAAACTCAAACTACTCTTTATTATGTAACTCTCACACTCGATTACATAGATAGATAGATCACTAAGCAAGCACTCAAAACTAAATCATACCAAACTTTTATTATTCTAAGTCATGAAATAACTAGGGATCGAACTAAGGTTGATAACGATGGCAAAAGTGATGGTGATATGATACCGGGGCACCTCCCCCAAGCTTGGAACAAGCCAAGGGTGGTGCCCACACCCGTGTACTCAAGTTTCTTTCTTTGGTGATGGTGGTGATGAAGTAGTAGGCTTGTCCTATGTCTTCCAAGGCATAGGGTCTCCATCATAAAAGGATGAACGTGTTTCCGGAGTCTTGACATTTGCAGCTAAACTTGTACCTTTAAACCTGGCTTCATACTCAAAATTTTGGTTTTGCAAGTCATAAATTTGGGCTTGAAGATGATCAATTCAGTCATTGATTTTGAAGATGACGTCCCCAGTATCCTTGTTGTCCACCTTGTGCTCATGGATGAATTCCGTGATCATGGAGTGGTTGGCGTTGAATCCGCGCTCCACCATCCCTTGGCACTTGAAGATCTCCTGCTCCACTACTTCAAGCCTGGCCTTCTCGCTTCCTCCTTCTTTGTCCTTGAACGTCCCGGATGTGAAGCACCCCCTCATGCATCTCAATGGCTTCAGGGTGTTTAATCACCTCCCAAAGATAGGGGTTGATGACCTTCTCGAAGAACTTGTCCTTGGATGAACTTGGCGGCGCCATAGCGATCTAGATCTGTCAGAAAAACAGCTCGAAACAAGAATAGAGGAGAAACTTGCGATACGGTGGTCAAAACATACGGGAGTGTATATAAACATTTTATCTTGCAAAACAAGTATACGGGAAGAAAACGGAGTCGGTAAGGCATGTGAGGGGCCCACAAGGCAACCCGGCGCGCCTGTTGCCTTGTGACCTCCTCGTGGGTCCCCGCAGCTGGTTCTTATTTTTGTATTTTTCTAATATTCCAAAAT
Source organism: Triticum aestivum (assembly GCF_018294505.1). Lineage (NCBI taxonomy): Eukaryota > Viridiplantae > Streptophyta > Magnoliopsida > Poales > Poaceae > Triticum > Triticum aestivum. Next base: position 148,518,292 of record NC_057811.1, read on the forward strand.
GGACAGAAAGATTTTTTATGGAATTTTGGGAGTCGCTTTACTTACCGTATCACATACCTATTCATTTTCAGGGTTCTGGAGTGTTCCGGAAGGTCTCTCTTTTGTGTTCTTCCATTGTCATAGTTTGAATAATATTACTTTCAACATTAATGGGCATACATGAGATATAATGTTTAACTCTTGCACATTAACCACTCTTGGATTAGTGCCCTCGGCATTATTGATGTTGATAGCTCCGGAGCGATAAACTTCTTTGACGATATATGGCCCTTCCCATTTAGAGAGATGTTCGGAAACGAGAGTTGTACAATAGAACTTGATCACCTAATTTAAATTCCCAGTTTTGGATTCTTTTTTCATGCCATCTTTTAACTTTTTCTTTAAACAACTTGGCATTTTCATAAGCTTGTGTCCTCCATTCATCTAAAGAGCTAATATCAAATAACCTCTTTTCACCGGCAGGTTTGAAATCATAATTAAGTTCTTTAATTGCCCAATATGCCTTATGTTCTAATGACCCACAAGTATAGGGGATCAATTGTAGTCCTTTTGATAAGTAAGAGTGTCGAACCCAACGAGGAGCTGAAGGAAATGTAAGCGGTTTTCAGCAAGGTATTTTCTGCAGGCACTGAAATTGTCGGTAATAGATAGTTTGATACTAAGATAAGTTGTAACGAGCAAGTAATAGTAACGGTAAAAAAAGCGTGGCAAGGTAGCCCAATCCTTTTGTAGTAAAGGACAGGCCTGAACAATCTCTGATAATAAGTAAAACGTTCTTGAGGACACACGGGAATTTCGTCTAGTCACTTTCATCGTGTTTGTTTGATTCGCGTTCACTACTTTGATAATATGATATGTGGATGGACCGGTGCTTGGGTGCTGTTCTTACTTGAACAAGCCTCCCACTTATGATTAACCCCTCTTGCAAGCATCCGTAACTACGAAAGAACAATTAAGATAAAATCTAACCATAGCATTAAACTTATGGATCCAAATTAGCCCCTTACGGAATAGCACATAAACTAGGGTTTAAGCTTCTATCACTCTAGCAACCCATCATCTAATAACTACTCCACAATGCATTCCCTTAGGCCCAAAGATGGTGAAGTGTCATGTCAACGTTCACATAACACCACCAAGGGAATCACAACATACATATCTTCAAAATATGGAACGAATACCAAATTCACATGGTTACTTATGGCAAGACTTCTCCCATGTCCTCAAAAACAAAAGTAACTACTCACAAAACATATTCATGCTCAAGATAAGAGGGGTATGAAATTGCATAATAGATCTAAACATATAAATCTTCCACCAAATAAACCGGCTAGCATCAACTACAAGATGTAATCAACACTACTAGTCACCCAAAGGTACCAATCTGAGGTTTTGATACAAAGACTGAACACAAGAGATGAACTAGGGTTTTGAGATGAGATCGTGATGTTGAAGATGTTGATGGAGATTGGACCTCCCACGATGAGAGGGTTGTTGTTGATGGCGATAGCGATAGCTTCGATTTCCCCCTCCCGGAGGGAAGTATCCCCATCGGAATCGCTCCGCCGGAGAGCAAAAGTGCTACTGCCCAAGTTCCACCTCGAGACAGTGGCGCTCCGTCCCGAAAGTCCTCTCTTCATTTTTTCTAGGTCAAAAGACCTTATGTACCAGAAGATGGGCATCGGAGGTGGGCTAGGGCCCCCACTACCCACCAGGGCGCGCCAGGGGGGCAGGCACCTGGGTGGCCCCCTGTGGTGTTTCTTTATTCCAATATTTTTTATATATTCCAAAATAATTATCCGTAAAATTTCATCCCGTTCGGAGTTGTGCAGAATAGGTATCTCTGACATAGCTTTTTCAGGTCCAGAATTCCAACTGCCGGTATTCTCCCTCTTTGTGTAAACCTTGCATATTATGAGAGAATTACTCCACATAGTGTTATATTGCATAAAACACTATAGATAACAATAGGAAAACATGATGCAAAATGGATGTATATATCATGTTGTAACTCAAGAGATAAATGACATGCTTTTCTATAGACCATTTATATGAAGACATACCTATAGGATTTTTATAAGAAGTTCTATAAGCCCATAATGCATCATCAAGTTTCTTAGACCAATTCTTTCTGGATCTATTAACAGTCTTTTGCAAAATCAATTTTATTTCTCATTGCTCAATTCAACTTGACCAGTAGACTAAGGATGATAAGGCATGCAATTCTATGGTTAACATCATACTTAGTTAGGAGTATACAAAATGCACCATGAATAAAATGTGAACCACCATGAGTCATTAAGTATCTTGGGACTCCAAACCTTGGGAAGATAACTTCTTTAAGAATTTTAATAGAGTGTTATGATCAGCACTACTAGTTGGAATAACTTCTACCCACCTAGTAATGCAATCAACAGCAACAAAAATATGATGTATCCATTAGAGGAAGGAAAAGGTCCCATATAATCAAAACCCCGGACATCAAATGGTTTAGTAACAAGTGAATAATTAATTGGCATTTCCCAACGTCTATCAATATTACCAATTCTTTGACATCATCACAAGAAAGGACAAACTTACGTGCATCCTTGAAGAGAGTAGGCCAATAAAAAACAGACTGTAGTACCTTATGTGAAGTTCTGTCTCCCACATGGTGCCCTCCGTATGCCTCAAAATGACATTTCCGTAGGATTTATTCCTTTTCATGATCAGGTACACAACGTCTAATAACACCATCTACTCCTTCTTTATATAAATGTGGGTCATCCCAAAAGTAATCTCTTAAATCAAAGAAGAACTTTTTGTTTTGTTGGTAGGTGTGACTAGGTGGTATATATTTAGCAACAATGTAATTAGCATAGTGTGCATACCAAGGACTATTATGACAAGAAGCATTCACAACAGCTAATTGCTCATCAAAAAAATATCATCAATAGGTAGTGGGTCATCAAGAACATTTTCCATCCTAGACAAATTATCTGCTACAGGATTTTTAGCTCCTTTCTATCAATAGTATGCAAATCAAAGTCTTCAAGTAAAAGAACCCACCTAATCAGTCTAGATTTAGCATCTTTCTTTTCCATAAGATATTTAATAGCAGCATGATCGGTGTGAATAGTAACTTTAGAATCAACAACATAAGGTCTGAATTTATTTCATGCAGACACAACTACTAAAAATTCTTTCTTAGTAGTAGCATAATTTCTTTGAGCACTATCCAATGTCTTATTGGCATAATGAATAACATTCAATTTCTTATCAACTCTTTGACCTAGAACAGCACCAATAGCATAATCACTAGCATCACACATAATTTCAAAAGGCAAACTCCAATCAGATGGTTGAACAATAGGTGCAAAAATTAAGGCTTTCTTAAGTATTTCAAAGGCTTCTACGCAATCATCATAAAAAACAAATGAAACATCCTTTTGAAGGAGATTAGTTGGCGACCTAGAAATCTTAGAGAAATATTTAATGAATCTTTTATAGAAACCAACATGACCAAGAAAACTTCTTATACCTGTAATATCTTTAGGACATGGCATATTCGCAATTGCATCAACTTTAGCTTTGTCTACTTCAATACCTCGTTCAGAAATTTTATGCCCAAGTACTATACTTCGTTCACCATGAAGTGGCACTTCTCTCAATTCAAGACAAGATTAGTTTCTTCACATCTCTGCAAAACCCGATCAAGATTGCTTAAGCAATCATTAAAAGAAGTCCGGAAAAATCATCCATGAATACCTCAACAATCTTTTCATCAAAATCAGAGAATATTGCAGTCATACATCTTTGAAAGGTAGCAAGTGCATTGCACAAATCAATAGGCATACGTCTATAAGCATAAGTTTCAAAAGGAAAAGTAAAAGTAGTTTTCTTTTGATCTTCTTTCGACATAGGTATTTGAGAAAAACCGGAATATCCATCAAGGAAACAAAAGTGAGTATGCTTTGATAATCTTTCTAACATTTGATCAATAAAAGGCAAGGGGTAATGATCTTCTCTAGTAGTTTTATTTAATTTCCTGAAATCATTTACCATCCTATAACCAGTTACAATTCTTTGTGGGATAAGTTCATTTTTATCATTAGGAATAATAGTAATGCCTCCTTTCTTAGATGTCAGAGTCAACACTACAAAAATATGTTTAGTTTATAGTAAAAGGAAACTTGAAAGGATTGCAAAGGCATACCCTCTTCACTCGGCTTTGTAGTCTTTCAGTGGTAAGTGACATGCCCGTCGATAGCGAGAAGCGTGCGGTGACTTCGCCAGTCTCGTGACTTGCCGGCTCCGCCTCTCGGAGGTGGTCATATGGATAGAGTGTGTGTACATGCGTTTATAGGGGTGAGTGTATGTATGTGTTTGTGAGCCTTTGCGTTTGTACTGTGTTTCGCAAAAATAATAATGATAAACATAGGAATTGGTATCGAATTGGAATGTATTATGCAGGTTATCTACAGGTGTACCGGTACACTCCGTTTATGGTCGTCTCTACAACGTGTGGATGGTCAAGACCTGTTTACGGAAGTGTGTCACGCTTGGAGCGCACGGCGAGGGATGCTTTAAAATGGATGATAGCATGATCTTAGGATTGGCCCTCATACAGTTTACGCGTCATACAAACTCACGATTTCTTGTATTTCGCCTTTATTCTTGCTTTTTTTAGTTTGAACTTGGTTTGGCTGTGTGTATCTTAATTATGAAGACGCCGAGTGTCATGCTTAAATCTTTAAGTAATAAAACACCCTTTTATCGAAAAAATTGGGATATTTGATTATATTGTAAAAAAACTTAGTACTTAATGAAATTTTCGATAAAGTGTGTTTTTATTAACTCAAAATGTAGCATCGAGCGGATACAAAGCATAAAGAGCGACACCCGACCTCTGTATAGCTAAGATGCACACAACCATCACACGAACAGTATGTCAAAGAATATAAAAACGACAAGGTGGCAACAGTAAAGCCATATGAGACCGAAACTATGCCTATGTCGACGGAGAAGGTGGTCCGATTCGGAGATTATGCTGCCACCCATGTTGGGTAAAAACCTCCCTGACCACCCGCTCCGACCGCATACGCACCGCCTTGAACAACGATTGATACTTCGTTCGATGCATAATAGACCACGTACGAAGACAGCGTGTACAACGATAAATAACCTGCATAGGAGAATATATTTTGCCACTAAAAACATAATCATTTGTACATAGCCAAAGCGATCATAGTAAGGCTGAAGCTCCCACCTGTATTAGCATGCTAAACGTATTTGGTATTCCATTAAGCCAGTGACCATATAAATTGGTAACACTTGTTGGTGGATACAAATTTGACACTATTTGAATGACTGGCCATGTAAAACACGTAAACTTGTATTGAAAGAAGAGGTGTTTGATTGTCTCGTCATGAGTACAAAAACTATATTTCCTGCTTTTTTTCTAGTTGCGTCGAGCAAGGAATACTTGATCAAATATGAGGGTTTTTTCAAGCGATTGGACTAAACGGAAATCCCCTTTTAGAACTGAAGTAGAAGTGGCATATAGAATACATCCCTAAGGCTTCTGATCCAAGAAATGAAATAACTTCTTTAAGAAACGCTCCCAAAGATTGAAAACGTATAGAACTTCGAATTTATTGTATGATGAGGACCTTCAACTTGCCACGCTAAAAATACATCAAACAAGAAACAGCATGAGTGGATCGGTCTACCTCAGTTGTTGTCATTGCATGCCTTGCATGGCTAATTAATCCTTAGTTTGTTTAATTTAACCCTTTGGCAATTGACATTATGGTATCACATGCATGCACACCCCGCCGGGCCCATGTTTCTTTGAGTGTGCTTCCCCTTTCTCTTCCTTGAACTCCACTCAATCAAGAGCACCACACCTTGGCCCCTCATCTCTCCATGTCAGGGAACGGCCGGGTGGACTTTGTAGCGCATCAGATCCCAGCATTTGATCCACCAAGAGATAAAATAAACCTGACATGTGTTTATATATACTGTTTCTGTTGAGTGTTCCACTTGCCTCCTTGATGCTTCTCATGCATGGCTTGCAGATTTGCAGTCCTTGCATGATCTTTCTATCCCTGAGATACTCTCAGCAGAACAGTGCACAGTAGTACCTATATAGAGTAGGTTGTAGCTACCTTTGTGTCAAAGTGATTAGAGAGCATGCACTGTCTAATCACATGAAGAGAGATAACAGCTATTAGTAGGCCTGCAAGCTTTTGTCTTGCAGGGTTGGAGTTGGAAGCAAGGGATATGCCCTTGCCTTGATCTGATCCATTGGTGAGGGTGCACATCTTCTCTTCCCATCTTTCTGGGTAATGATATGATGAGGTGGTTGAGGTACATGCACACAGGTAGCCGGTGGCTAGTAGAAATGATGATGGTAGGCTTTGGCAAGAAGCATCTGGGGCCTGCCTCGCATTTGGCTGGCTGAAACATTCCATCCAACCTTGCTGCCACCCTTCCAGGGGGGTGCGTGCGTGCATGCATGCATGCAATATTCCATTTGCTTGCCACTCTTTTGCACACTTGTGTGTGTGTACTACTATTACCAAGATGCTCTCTTCTCTGCCAGTGTGATGTGAGTGCTCAGTCTCTCTCGATCCATGGATCTGTAGACCTCTGACTGGGAGGTAGGTAGGTCGCAGAGGTTTGACAGGAAGCTTCAATGGGGGTGAAATGAGATCCCATGCATGTACAACGGGACGGGTCTGTCTGGTCTCTGTCGTCCAAAGGGAACAAGCTTAGCTTTGCGTGTGCGTGTGGAGACATGGGCCATCGAACAGTGTGAGGATCTCTTTTGGACCTCCGAAAACGCAGAAGTGGGGGGGGAAACGGATACAAACGCAAAAAATGATAAGAATAAGCATTTATAAGGGCATCTTCAACGGCCGTCCATCAAAATAGACACTGTAAACGTCCACAGATATGTCTGAATGTGTTTACATACGGCGGTTACAACATAGAAATGAGATCGCATGAAAAGGTTGTCGAAGAGTGGGGATGCCCCAAAGGCATCCCAAGCTTTACCTTTGGAGACTTCTTTGAAACAAATTGGGGTGCCATCCCCAAGCTTGGATCTCTTGATCTTCTAGACTTTCCTTGATAGCCATGGATCCCCTAAATTGAAAAATTGTCATCCAAAGCAAAACTCGAATGGAACGTGAGATGGTTAGTCAATAATTAATTGCTAATAGCTCTATCTGTTGTATACAAATCATGGAAACATGGAAAGTCACTAGGTATAATGGTACAGTAAAAGTATGCACAATTATAAGCTCTCTCAAAAAATAAGAAATAAAAAACTATGCACACACATAGCTATAAGACAAGTTACACAAGAATCTGTTAAAACAAACCAGCATGTAATGATGCGATTAAAAAGACTACTATTGTAACTCACAAAATTCCAAAATTGTATCATAGATACTAGACATATGAAGATATGTTACATAAAAATTCATAATTTTTCGATGCTCCGGTAAGTCTGTTAAAATTTTACAATAACAACAACATTGCAATTTCAGAATAACACACCAACAATAATCGCTTTCACTATGAAAAATTTCCCAATCAATTATATCACTCTTCAAATAGTGGGATTAACACTAATTCCTAAAGTTTGACTTCTTCAAACCCACCTTTGATAAGGTTGCAATCCACATGATCAATTGTGACACTCCCCAAAATAGTGGGATCAAAAGTATCAAAAGTTGACCTTTACAAACCCACTTTTAACAATGATCTCAACATTACTCTAAAAGATATAAGTGAAATTCGTAGAATAATATTTTTGCCACCAAAAACCATACTGTAACAAGCATGATATCTGTTTATTCATTATTCACTAAAAGATAGAGAGTTCTCCAAGATATTACACAAAACATTAAGATGAACAAAAGGACTCGAGCAAATTTTACTGGACTGAGGAAGAGTGGGGAAGCTTGGCATCCCCAAGCCTAAGTCTTGAGACCTCCTTGAAAAATTGGAGGGGTGCGGGGGCATCCACAAGCTTATGTTCTTGTTGGTCATCCACATCTAAATCTTGGAAGCTTCATTGACAAAAACTTCTTTTTGAGGAATCACGGGGGGAGTCCCCCGAACTGAATATATTTTACTCAAAGTTGTAACTATAGCACAAACGATTACATAGTTGAATTACATGGGCACAAAAAGATTGTCTATTTAGGTATCTCTGCCATGATAAATGGAGCCCTTATGGACCGACCTCTTTAGCCGGTGTGACCATTGGGTCAAGTTCTCGATAATAAACCGTAGGGTGGTGGAGCTGTGATGATCGATTTTGTTGAAGGCCACAACATTTCGAGGTGCCTATATCTTCTCTAGTATGGTCAGGAGAACTGTGGACCAGATCAACATAGGCATGGAGCAGGCCTACATGTCTTCGATGATGCGAGGGGGTGATATCGAACCTTTGCCAAATTCTGTCTGCAAACAGGCACCGGGCATGAGATGAAGATATGTAGGGTATCTTTGGTTGTATGACCACACCTAGTCACAGAGGATCACTAGAAAATGTTCTTGCGAAGAAGGTTGGACTTGGAGTTGATCATGTCCTAAAAGATAAGCCATGCAAAGATCTAGACTCGGTTAGGGATTTTGATGACCAAGTAGCCCAGGCATGAGTGTTTACCTCACCCTAAGTCATGACGAGCTTGTACGCCGATCAAGTGGTGAATGCATGGCCACCTCTAAGAAAGCGCACATCATGGTCATAAGATCTTTGGAAGTCGTACAATAAAGACAAAAGAGATACCATTTCTGCAGACACATCATTGGATAGACGATTCTGCAGACAACTTTCTAATCCGAAATTAAGAATGGTTGCCGCTCTAAAAGAACAATTTGTGCTGCGTAGGCTTATGAGTAGGTTAGTTCACAAACCAATGAGGATCTATGCATATAGGCGATGTCAAAACTCATGGAAAAATTAATAATCACTTTCTAGAGTATATACTTGCATAATTGAACTCCTATCAATGTATAAGAATCCAAATACAAGGCATCCAAATCCTGAAACCAAGTAAACAAGAATTTTGTCTTAACAATACAACCAACAATGAATTGAACAGGGACTTATACTACCATATTTTTTTAATCTTTTGCCACTAATAGAGAACTTATAAAGAGTATTGTGTAAAACTTTCAAGAAAATATGAGCTTCCAGTAGAGAACTAAAATTTTCGAACTAACAACATAGCTACTGAAAACAGTAAACCTAGCAATCAACAAATAACCTTTTGTGCTAAATGTAATTCTTGGCACTTTATTTTTATAATACAATGGTGATACAAGGGGATAATTATTTTTTATTGAGAAGCTTCCATGACAAAATATTAATAATTTTTCCATGGGCCTGAACAAATGCTTAAGGTCGACCCACACTTCTTCAGTGCTTGCCTTCTCTCAATCACTTCTATTTTTGAAAAAAAAATCCTTATATTCTGTTCTCCACTTTATTTGTATTTCTTAGTTTCTTGGATCTAAGTAGAGAGTACAAAGTTTCATGGAGGAAATGACAAAAAATTATAATCCTCTTCCTGTGCAGTGGCATTGCCTGCAAACAAATTAATCATTAACAAAGAGTGAGTGCCATTGCACGATAAAAGTAGTTTCTTGCAATTTTACCATACGGGGGACATATAGAGGGCCCTTATTTATTCATATTGCAAAATTATCAGAAGAAGAAGCAGCAAACTTTAAATACAGATTTCATTATAATCTTCATGAGCAGAAGCAAATTGCAAGCCACAAGCATAATATTCAGGAAATTTCCTCTCAGAACTGTAGTTAGGAGAGTCAAAACCAACATAGGACTATAATAAGTGAGAGCAAAATTATCATTCATAGTTTCATCATCCATAATGGTAGCATAATCATCATCAAGTAATTCCTCTATAGGTGCATCGTGATATTCATTCCAATGTTGATCATAGTCATCACAACACGAGTTTTGATCAAATGATGTTTTTGTGCCATCAATATTTATTTCATCGCCTAATCCAGATTGGCACAAACATCCCTGAAGCCAAGGTATTCAGATTTGAGAATTTTTGTTACAAGTGGCTCATTTCAAAGAAATGATGAGGAATATTTGTGAACAAGAAGTCATAGCTGATAACGATGGTAAAACAACACTACAAAATTCAAGAAACTAAGGAAATGACTCAAATTTGGTCCAAACATATTTCACAACTTGCAATGCTTATCCAACACTCCAGTGATCTAGTTCTTTTCTTTGATATCTTGAAGAATATAGGCAGTTATCTGTTGAGGAATGGAATGGGAGAAATGTTATAAAAAGCATTTGCTCAACCTCCTTTCTTACCAAAATACCTACTCGAAACAAAGAGAAACTATAATATGGGTGAAATTTGGAGATGGAAACATAGATTTCTAGGCAAAAGCGAGAATAAAATACAAAAACAATCACACTGCAATCTTAAAAGATGAAGATTTCGTTCACCACTCTGAACACCAAGCAAAGTCTGCTATTTTGTGGAGAGCTTTGAAGGGTACAATGGGGTCCACCAGTCCAACCGGATTTTTTAACCTCCATGGATTGCTTCATTTAGATATTCACCTATCTGAGTTAGAGTTGCCCTTTTCCAAGAAAGAAATTGAAAGTGTCATCAAAGATCTCCCTATAGACAAAGCCCTTGGACTAGATGGTTTTAATGGAGCTTTTACCAAATCATGTTGAAGCATAATTGCAAAGGATTTGTGTGAAATCATTAAGGATTTTTATCATGGCGGAATCAGTTAACAACCCATCGATAGTTCTTTCATTACTCTGATTCCAAAAAAGAACAACACTCACCATTCAAGAGACTTCATACCCATATCAATATTGAAATGCACTATCAATTTTTTCACAAAGTTTTTGGCCAACAGACTGCAAAAAGTTAATTTGGAGCTATAGTTCATACCAATCAGTGAGGTTTCTCAAATCAAGGTCAATCCAAGATTGCCTAGTTTGGTAATTTGAATGTATTGACCAGTGACAACACTAAAAAAAGAAATGATTCTACTGAAAGTAGATTTTGAAAAGGCTTTCGATATGATAGAACATGAGACCACATTGGAAATTCTCAAGGAAAGAGGCTTTCATAACAGGTTTATCATGTGGATAAAAGTGATATTTGGCTCAAGGTTTTCTTCTCTCCTGCTAAATGTGAGTGCCTAGAAAACAATTTCACTGTAAAAGAGGGGTGAGGCAAGGAGAACCTTTATTCCCTCTAATATTTGTAATTGTTGTTGATTTGCTCCAAACCATTCTTAATAGGGCAATGATGGCTGGTATCATTCAGGCTCCTCTGGAATCTCATTCAAATCCTGATTTTCCAGTAATACAATATGCACATGACACAATTTTAATCCTCCCTACCATTGAAAGCCAAGTGGAACAAGTGAATAATTTTTTGAAACGCTATACAGCTCAAACTGGAATGAAAATAGATTATCACAAATCAATCATGATCCCCATTAATGTGCAAGAAGTGATTTTCACACAGCTCCTCAATGCTCTGGAATGCAAAAGAGGGAACTTCCCATTCACATATTTATGGTTACCTCTCAGTGCCAACAGACTCAAGGTGGAAGATTTTACCCCCATTTGCTAGCAATTGAAAGAATTTTGTCTAGGTTCTCAACTATGCTTTCATATGATGGAAGATTTCTTCCAATTAAGTCAGTTTTTTCTGCCCTTCCAATATTCTTCAAGTGCACCCTAGCACTCTGTGCTTCCATTATCAGCCAGATCAACAAGTATCTCAGAAATTCTTATGGAGAAATTTAGGGACAAATTGCTGGACCTGCCTTAATTTTGTGGGACAAAGTGTGTAATCCCAAAGATTAGGGGGGTTGGGCATTTCAAATGTGTCTCTGGATAACAAAACATTGATGATGAAGAATATTCCAAAATTTCTCAACAAAGATCCATTGCCCTGGGTGTCCCTAATTTTGGAGAAATACTATTCTGATTCTCTACCTGAATTTAAGATGGAAGGGTTAATTTGGTGGAAAAATCATTTCAAATTGCAAGAAGCATATAAGGGGAAATCCAATTGCATATTAGGAAATGACAAATCAATCATTCTCTGGCATGACATTTGGTTAGATTAACCAGTCAAACACATGTTCCCAGAGCTACATTCCTATGCAAAGACTGATACTCAATCTTTGGATCATGGAATCAGACTGAAGACCCAAACCAACACTTCCACACATCCCTGTCCACACAAGCCTACAATCAATTCAATCATGTGCAGAGTATTCTCTAGAATCAAAGTAATTCTATAGTGCAAGATAGATGGACATGCAAGTGTCAAAAGAGCAAGTATTCTTCAATCATAATGTAACACCATCTCTGTTCACGGAAGGAGGAACATCACATTTTCAAATGGCTATATAAGAGTTCTTGCAGATTGAGGCATAATTTTTTTTCTGGCTTCTAGTCCATGATAGAGTTCATACCAGGATTTTTCTAAAACAAAAATCATTTCACCTGGACTATTATGATTGTGTGTTTTGCCACGAGTGTATTGATGAAACTTCTAGGCACCTCTTTTAGAAATGTGGTTTTGTACACGATTGTTGGCACAATATTATCCCTAATAGTACACTAGGGATTTTATGTTTTGGAAACACTATTCTAGCCATTGAGTTATTACCAAGACACGTTGCAATGGAAGTTATTATTCAAGGGTGCTAGGCCATCTAGGGACAAAGAAATTGCAATATTTTCAGGAAGGATCTCCCTAGCTTCAACTGTTGGAAGTTCAGGCTCAAAGAAGATCTCAACATGGTAGAACACATTACAAAGAAGATCTCAGCAGGCTCAAAGAAGATCTCAGCATGCTAGAACACATTACAAAGTCTAGGCTCAAAGAAGGTCCCTAGCTTCAACTGTTGGATTTTCATAAGGCAAAGCACTTGACCACCTTACAAAGATGGATCGGTGATCATCTAGGATGAGCACTGGTAGGATGGAGAATTAAGACTGTTTACTTATCTTCCATAGGACTGAAATTGGATAGTTGACATACTTTCTTTATTTTTATTTTATTTTCTTCTTTTACATGTAAATATTTTACCTTCATTTATATTAACAGAAAAGAACATAGAATAATTGCTCTATGGTTTGAGCTTGAAAAAATATATTGTTTTCACCCTCCCACAAGCTAGTCATAATCGTTTCATGGAGGGTAATCAAGTATAACGTGATCTATGTCTAATTCATCTTTATCTACACTCTTAAATATTTCATGCAAGAGAGTTCTTTCAATTAAAGAATCATCACTAAGACTAGATAAATAAGCGTTAATGAGTTTTCGAGCAACAGAGTTACTTCCATCTTCATTGGGAGGCATCCATGGGTAGCTAATCCATCCTTATTGCACTAGTTCCATTAGTATTTAACTTTCAAGAGTGGTATTTCCTTCATGAAAACATTAGCAGCAGCAGTGGGAACATCACATGTATTATTGCAAGCATTAATGACGTAACCATAGAGCAAGTCATCACAGAGATACATCTTTCTAGTATGTTTTTATATATAAATCATAGGGTTAGTATTATGTTAATGGCAAAGCAAACAAGTACAAACAAGAATACTCAACCTAGCGCTATGCTCCACAGCAACAGGGCCATAAAAGAGCTTGAGAAAGCCCATGTACATGAAGTTATTATAACACTCTCCAATGTGGAGGTGGAAGTATATGATTGTTGATACCCCATGGGAGATAAAGGTAGGTTTCCTACTCTCTCAAGTGTGTATTCCACTTACATGACTATCCTTGCACTTTAGTGTTTTGCTTACCTAGACTCTCCAAAACTATCATATAAAGGCTTCAAGTGTAGAAGCTAATGTACTAAATGAAAAAGGTTTTAAGAAGATGAATAAAGTGCTTAACAATACAAAAATAAATGATAGGTGCTGATAATAAAAGAATATAAGAACAAAAAAGCTAGAATGTGTGGTGGTAGTGATGAATGTAGTGGTATCCAGTGAGAGCAAGTGTTCGTGCCAATTGTCTATTTTTCATAAGTTCATGGTTGATTTTATTATTTTGGGAACAAGAATGATGCCAAGATGCGTCTCAATGCTCACCTAGTAAATTACCCTTGATTATAACATGAAACTTATCTCACAACTTAAGCAATTAACCTTAGTTGTCACGTGCAAGTTATCTCACATCTTGGCACCCTTCGTCGTCACATGGAAGTTATCTCACCACTTGGCAGACAAGGCACTACATTGTAAGATGGACTTTTTGCTTTCCCTCAGTAAGTGTGGTTCTAGGGAGGGGCCTAAGATAGCATGTCGCATTGCTGCTACACCGAGCCTCGCAAGCACTTATAATTGTACCTTTAGCAGGCATCCGCGAATACTAAGAGTAATTAATGTAAAAAAATTATAGCCATAACTTCCTATAGGGTCCCATTTACTCTCCTATGTCATAATTCATGACTCGGGGAATGGTCATTTATGTCTCTCCGGCCTCCCATCTAAACTCCTTATAACACATTGCAGCACCTTAAGTGTCCCCCCTATGCGCATGTGCACTCATACACAAGACATAAATTATTACAAAAAAACCAACATATAAAAGTTCAACCAATCCTCATATTATTTCACCAATGCCATGGAACAAGTTATTAGTAAAACATAGACATAAATATGCAATAAATCATGGGAAAATAATTGATAGCACAAGACATCATTGTTTGCCAAAGGATTACAAGAATTTGTGGAAGGGGAAGCCTCTGACCAAAGGAAGAAGATGGTAGTGGAGACGATGGGGAGAGTCCTCCGGGGATAGCACAGTAAGCACCAAGATTCAGATCCTACCAGATCCGGGACGTTATAGTACAACAACACTCAGCGAGTAGGGAAAGAGTACGCCTGCATGCTTGTTTTGCCTTTGGGGTATACCCCCATCTATATATAGGTGAGGGTAGGGGCTAGTCGCACTTGGGGAGGGAGGAAACCCTCCTTACGGTTTGGCTGAACCTAGAGGTGGAATCCTCCAAGCATTCTGCTCTAGTTGCCCTTGTCCCTCAAGCTTTCCTATTGGGACTTGACCAATTTGTCCCAACTGGGATTTGCCCCTAGCTCAGCAAGGGAAAACCCACTAAGGACCCCTAGAATGTCTTGGCAGGTTTCAGAACCTTTTGGACCCTTCTGGAAGTTCTCTAGGCCTTCCAAGAGTTTCTAGAGATATTTGGGACGCTCCTGGGACCTCCTCGAACCATACATACATGACACTTTCGGATCTCATCCTTGTATTCTCCATCATCTCCTAATTCTCTTACATAGAGCTAGCCGTTAAGCGTGTGACCTTATAGGTTCGGTAATATGTGGACATGTCTGGAACACCTTTCGTTCAATAATTCTTAGCAGGGTCTGGCCACCCATAATAATCCCCACATATCAACAAAGAACTTTATTGAGCGAACTTTTTGTTATCGTATGGAATTTCCTTTGCTTCACGATATGTTTACAAAAACTAAGGTGAGACTTTTATCAATATCCTTGTGAAGCAACACCTTGATCACTATACCCTAGTTATATATCCTTGTTAGCAACTTTGTTATCTTTTCTCGCTTCTGTATTCCGGTATCCCTATCATATCAATCATGGTGTCTAGACAAACAATGATGGATACTATAATATTGAGTGGTTCAGGAGAGTATCTCTCCATCGTTGGAGGAGAAAATCCCATTCTTGAACTATCTAGCACTTTGACATAATTTTTTGGTATACTCGTGAGCTACCTTTATGATCACCTGGTTATGGTAATGTTTGGCAACCCCAAAGTAACCATACCATATGAAAGTATACAATATTCTCATGGTCTAAAGACGTGAGTAAACCTTAACACATCATATGATAATATCGGCAACATAGTGACAATGGGATCTCATAGCATATCATAACTTGGGTCGATCAAACATGATTGTTTTGCCAACAATGTTTTCTCATTATTGTCGGCATCTGATACGTCTCCAACGTATCTATAATTTTTGATTGTTCCATGTTGTTATATTATCATTCTTGGATATTTTGCAATCATTTTATAGCAACTTTATATCATTTTTTGGGGACTAACCTATTGACATAGTGCCCAATGCCGGTTGTTGTTTTTTGCTTGTTTTTTTACTTCGCAGAAAATCAATACCAAACGGAGTCCAAACACAACGAAACTTTTTGGAGAATTTTTCTGGACCAGAAGACACAAGATGGGCCAAAGAAGTACTAGAGGGGTGCCCCTAGGGGGGCACAACACCTTGGTGGCCTCCAGCACCGCCTCTTCGCCCTATAAATACCCAAATATTCGAGAAACCCTAGGGGAGTCGACAAAACATAATTCCAGCCGCCGCAAGTTCCAGAACCACGAGATCTGATCTAGACACCATCACGGAGGGGTTCATCATCCTCATTGGTGCCTCTCCGATGACGCGTGAGTAGTTCATTGTAGACCTACGGGTCCGTAGGCAGTAGCTAGATGGCTTCTTCTCTCTTTTTGATTCTCGATACAATGGTCTCTTGGAGATCTACTTGATGTAACTCTTTTTGCGGTGTGTTTGTTGGGATCCGATGAACTTTGAATTTATGATCAGATCTATTTTATCCATGAAAGTTGTTTGAGTTTTGATCTCTTATATGCATGATTACTTATAGCCTTGTATTTCTTCTTTGAATCTTTTGTTTAGTTAGGCTGACTAGATCGATTTTTCTTGCCATGGGAAGAGGTGCTTTGTGATGGGTTCGATCGTGCGGTGTTCTTTCCCAGTGACAGAAGGGCAGCAAGACACGTATTGATCGTTACTATTAAGGATAACAAGATGGGTTCTATTCCTACATTAATAGATATTGTCTACATCATGTCATCGTTCTTATTGCATTACTCAGTTTCTCCATGAACTTATACACTAGATGCATGCTGGACAGCGGTCGATGTGTGGAGTAATAGTAGTAGATGCAGGCAGGAGTCGGTCTACTAATCTTGGACGTGATGCCTATATAATGATCATTGCCTAGATATCATCATAATTATTTGAAGTTCTATCAATTGCCCAACAGTAATTTGTTTACCTGCCGTATGCTATTTTCCTCGAGAGAAGCCACTAGTGAAATCTACGACCCCCGGGTCTATTCTTTATCATAATTTCTTCGAGATCTATTTTTAGTTGCTTTTGTTTTCAGATCTATTATTCTAAAAACCAAAAAATACCTTGCTGCACTTAGGCTTTATTTATTTTATTTTGTTTTATTGCGAGATCTATTTATCCAAAATCATACAAACCAATCTATCTTTTACCCAAGATGGATTGACAACCCCTCTTACGCATTGGGTTGCAAGTATTTGTTCTTTGTGTGCAGGTACCGTTTACATAGTGTTGCTTGGTTCTCCTACTAGTTCGATAACCTTGGTTTCATCACTGAGGGAAATACCTACCGTAGTTGTGCTGCATCATCCCTTCCTCTTCAGGGAAATACTGACGCAGACACGAGCCATCAAGAAAGGATTTCTGGCACCGTTGCCGGGGAGACATCATCAACATCTATCAGGTTCCTAATCACAAATCTCATCTCCTTGCAATTTAAATTATTTTCCATTTGCCTCTCGTTTTCATCTCCCCCACTTCACAAAAATTTGTCGTTTTATTCACCCTCTTTTTGTTCTCCTTTTTCTCGTCAGATCTCTAGTTCGCTATCTCTACTTGTGTTACTGTGTGCCTTCTATTTGCTTAAATCTTTGCTTGCTAATAATCTATTGATATGGATCCTCATCAACTTGCTAATCTTTTCAAAAGATCCAATTATGATGAACCAATTGATAGTGAATTGAGTTCACTAGATTATCTTTATGAAGTTTTCCTTGAGATTCATGAATCTGAAAATTGTGATGAAGTGTTAAACGAAGGAATTTATAAAGTGATTCATGATAGCTCCTTGAATGAAAAGCATAATTGGAATGATGTTATTATAAATTCTATTAATGTCAATTGTGTTAATTATATGCAAAACCCCAAGCTTGGGATGCTAATTTTGATATGTCCACTACTTATTGTAATGACCATTTATTTAAGCCTCATGATGAATATGAAATTGATAATAATGTTTGCAATAATATTGAAAGTGTGTTTGGAACAGCGTGAACTCTAGGTAAAAATAATCCCACTATTTTGGAAGAGTGTCAACTTTGCATGCATGTGGATCATGAAGAGAATATTTTACATGATAGTTATATTATTGAATTTGAATATGATACCAGATGTAATTATTATGAGAGAGGAAAATATCGTTGTAGAAATTTTCATGTTACTAGATTACCTCTCGTTATGTTGAGATCGTCAATGTTCTATTCCTCTTCTTTGCATATGCTAGTTTTTGCTTGCCATGATAATATGTTTGCTTATAAAATTCCTATGCATAGGAAGTATGCTAGACTTAAATATTATTTTCACATGCTATATGATGCTCTCTTTGTGCTTCGAATCTTGTCTTTCATGTGAGCATCATTGAAATCTCCAAGGCTATCTTGTCGGGAGGCAACCCAACGAATAAAATTTATTTTTGCCTTTTTCTTTCTGTTCTTGAGTGTTTGCACAATTATGCTACTGTTATGATTGTGTTTTTCATGTTTTAATTAGTGTTCGTGCCAAATAAAGCCTTTGGGATCATGTTGGGTGCTAGTTGATTTGATCTTGTTGAAAAAGGGAAACTTTGCGCGCCAGTAATAGAATTATTAAAAATCACAGAAGGGTGATAAAATTCTGAAATTTTTACATAAGATTTATATACAAATTTCCTACATTATCCTAAATTTGCAGAATTTTTGGAGTTACATAAGTATTCGAAGTTTTCATATTGTTACACATTGTTCTGTTTTTGCCAGATTCTGTTTTCTTTGCGTTGTGTGCTTATTTTGATGAATCTATGGACTTTATCGGGGGGTATAAGCCATAGAAAAGTTGGAATACAGGGTAGAGATAATGCAAAAATAAAATATGAATGGGTTTGCAACAGTACTTAGAGTAGTGATTTGCTTTTTTATACTAACGGATCTCACGAAGGTTTTGTTGAGTTTTGTGTGATTGAAGTTTTCAAGTTTTGGGTGAGATCACAATGGATGAAGGAATAATGAGTAAGAAGAGCCTAAGCTTGGGGATTCCCCATGGCACCCCAAGTTATTATCCAAAGAGGAACAAGCAACTAAGCTTGGGGATGCCCCGAGTGGCATCCCTCTTTCTACTAACGACCATCGGTATTTTACTTGGAGCTATATTTTCATTCATCACATATCATGATTTTTTTGGAGCGTCTTGTATTATATGAGTCTTTGCTTGTTTTACTTTTTAGTTTGTGTCATCTATCCTTACTAGACACACCTATTTGAGAGAGCCCAAATTATGCTATGATTTGTTAGAATTGCTCTATGTGCTTCCCTTAAAAATGTTGAGCTATGGAATTGCTCTAGTGCTTCACTTATATCTTTTTGAGCAAGGTGTGCTTTAATATTTTTGAAGAAATTCTCTCATGCTTCACTTAGATTTATTTGAGAATTAGTAAAATTTTGAAGAAATTCTCTCATGCTTCACTTATATTATTTTGAGAGAAGAAAAATTTTATGCTCATGTTCTTCACTTAGATTTGTTTGAGCTTATTAAAAGCAACTTATGAAATTAGTCCCAAAGTGACAGATATTCAAGAGGGATATAATAAAAACTTTCATGAAGATCATTGGACAAAAAAAACTTGATTCTTTGTATAGTTTTGAGATATGATGATAGTGATATGTGAGTCATGTTGGTGAGTAATTATGCTTTAGTAAGAATATTGGTGTTAAGGTTTGTGATTCCCTATGCAAGCACGAAAGTCAATAGTTATGCAATGAAATTGCATCCTACTTGTGTTGGATTATTCGGTGTTAGTTATTCTTAATGCTCGCGTATGTGATTTTTTGTTTCTTGGTTGGTTGCTTCTCAGTCTTTTGCTAGCCTCCACTTGTACTAAGTAGAATTACTACTTGTGCACCCAAAACCCTTTAAACCAGTTTTGCCACATGAGTCCATCATACCTACCTATATGTGGTATTTCCGTGCCGTTCTAAGAAAATTTGTATGTGCCGTCTCTAATTTTCAAAATAAATTTCCTTTTTGTGTGCTCGTACCGCTCATGAAGCGGCTGGGCGTGGCCAATATTTTCTATTCTAGATGTGTTATTCTTAAGATGAGTGTTTATTCACTTGTCATTGCACGAGAGTATGGCAAAGGTATTAGGGATGCCCAGTGCCGAAATGAAAAATAAATTTACTTTATGTTGTCAAATAATAAATTCCTTGGAAAGTGTTGGTATGAAAGGCGCCCGTGGATACGACTAGCCATGGAAAGTGAAAGAATGGTGGAAAAAGGAATAAACTTTATTTACTATTTGGGAACCGCCTATGATATATCTAGCATGGAAAGTGTTGGGAATTACTAGGTCGTTTTCATTGATGGGAAAAGTATGCCTCTCAAAATGTTTTATCTCTATTTTTCCGTTTTGAGCTCTGGCACTGTTGGGGAACGTAGTAATTTCAACAGTTTTCCTACGCACACGCAAGATCATGGTGATGCATATCAACGAGAGGTGAGAGTGTTGTCTACGTACCCTCGTAGATCGTAAGCGGAAGCGTTATGACAACGCGGTTGATGTAGTCGTACGTCTTCACGATCGACCGATCCTAGTACCGAAAGTACGGCACCTCCGCGATCTGCACACGTTCGGCTCGGTGACGTCCCACGAACTCATGATCCAGCAGAGTGTCGAGGGAGAACTTCGTCAGCACGAAGGCGTGATGATGGTGATGATGAAGCTACCGGTGCAGGGCTTCGCCTAAGCACTGCAACGATATGACCGAGGTGGATTATGGTGGAGGGGGGCACCGCACACGGCTGGAAACAATCAACTTGTGTGTCCTAGGGTGCCCCCTTGCCCCGTATATAAAGGAGCAAGGGGGAGGCCGGCCGGCCCTTGGGGTGCGCCAGGAGAGGAGTCCTCCTCCTAGTAGGAGTAGGACTAACCTTTCCTACTCCTACTAGGAGGGGGAAAGGAAGGAGGAGAGGGAGAAGGAAAGGGGGGCGCCGCCCCCCTTCCCTAGTCCAATTCGGACCAGAGGGGGAGGCGCGCGCGGCCTGCCCTGGTCGGCCCTCTCTGTCTCCACTAAGGCCCATGTGGCCCATTAGTTCTCCCGGGGGGTTCCGATAACCCTCCGGCACTCCGATAACTATCCGGTAACCCCCGGAACACTTCCGGTGTCCGAATATAGTCGTCCAATATATCAATCCTTATGTCTCGACCATTTTGAGACTCCTCGTCATGTCCGTGATCACATCCGGGACTCCGAACTATCTTCGGTACCTCAAAACACATAAACGCATAATACCGATCGTCACCGAACGTTAAGCGTGCGGACCCTATGGGTTCGAGAACTATGTAGACATGACCAAGACACGTCTCCGGTCAATAACCAATAGCGGAATCTGGATGTTCATATTGGCTCCCACATATTCTACGAAGATCTTTATCGGTCAAACCGCATAACAACATACGTTGTTCCCTTTGTCATCGGTATGTTACTTGCCCGAGATTCGATCGTCGGTATCACCAGACCTAGTTCAATCTCGTTACCGGCAAGTCTCTTTACTCATTCCGTAATGTATCATCCCGCAACTAACTCATTAGTTACATTGCTTAGAGGGCCCAGAGATACCTCTCCGACAATCGGAGTGAAAAATCCTAATCTTGATCTATGCCAACTCAACAAACACCATCAGAGACACCTGTAGAGCATCTTTATAATCACCCAGTTACGTTGTGACGTTTGATAGCACACTAAGTGTTCCTTCGGTATTCGGAAGTTGCATAATCTCATAGTCATGGGAACATGTATAAGTCATGAAGAAAGCAGTAGCAATAAACTAGACGATCATAGTGCTGCTAACGGATGGGTCTTGTCCATCACATCATTCTCTAATGATGTGATCCCGTTCATCAAATGACAACACATGTCTATGGCTAGGAAACTTAACCATCTTTGATTAACGAGCTAGTCTAGTAGAGGCATACTAGGGACACTCTGTTTGTCTATGTATTCACACATGTACTAAGTCTCCGGTTAATACAATTCTAGCATGAATAATAAACATTTATCATGATATAAGCAAGTATAAATAAGAACTTTATTATTGCCTCTAGGGCATATTTCCTTTAGGCACCTCTACAAATCCCTACTTCCCTCTGCGAAGGGCCTTTCTATTTATTTTATGCAATTTTTATTTTTATTTGAGTCTCCATCTTCTCTTATAAAGCACCAACTAAGGGGCACTATGATCGTACTTGAGCATTGGATGTAGCTAATGTACGAGTGTGTTTCACGAATGGATAAATGATTGAGCATGATGGGCTAGGGATAACTTGCTTTAGCATTGATATTTTGAAAGACTTGGTTGCTTGTTGATATGCTTGAGTATTGAAATCTTCATGTCAAAACTAGAGTATTGCTTTGAATCATATAAAAGTTCATATGTCCATTCTAAAAAATAAAACAATATGTGATGAACATGTTAGGCAGCATTCCACATGAAAAATTCTGTTTTTATCATTTACCTACTCGAGGACGAGCAGGAATTAAACTTGGGGAATGCTGATACATCTCCAACATATCTATAATATTTTATTGTTCCATGTTGTTATATTATCATTCTTGGATGTTTTACAATCATTTTATAGCAAATTTATATCATTTTTTGGGACTAACCTATTGACATAGTGCCCAGTGCCAGTTGTTGTTTTTTTGCTTGTTTTTTTACTTTGCAGAAAATCAATACCAAACGGAGTCCAAACGTAGCGAAACTTTTTGGAGATTTTTTCTGGACCAAAAGACACAATATGGGCCAAAGAAGTACCAGAGGGGTGCCCCGAGGGGGGTACAACCCACCTGGGTGCGCATGGTCTCTTGGAGATCTATTTGATGTAACTCTTTTTGCGGTGTGTTTGTTGGGATCCGATGAACTTTGAATTTATGATCAGGTCTATTTTATCCATGAAAGTTATTTGAGTTTTGATCTCTTATATGCATGATTACTTATAGCCTCGTATTTCTTCTTCGAATCTTTGGTTTAGTTAGGCCGACTAGATCGATTTTTCTTGCCATGGGAAGAGGTGCTTTGTGATGGGTTCGATCGTGCGGTGTTCTTTCCGAGTGACAGAAGGGGTAGTAAGACACGTATTGATCGTTGCTATTAAGGATAACAAGATGGGGTCTATTCCTACATGAATAGATCTTGTCTACATCATGTCATCGTTCTTATTGCATTACTCCGTTTCTCCATGAACGTAATACACTAGATGCATGGTGGATAGCGGTCTATGTGTGGAGTAATAGTAGTAGATGCAGGAAGGAGTCGGTCTACTAATCTTGGACGTGATGCCTATGTAATGAGCATTGCCTGGATATCATAATTATTTGAAGTTCTATCAATTGCCCAACAGTAATTTTTTTACCCGCCGTATGCTATTTTTCTCGAGAGAAGCCACTAGTGAAATATATGGCCCATGGGTCTATTCTTTATCATATTTGCTTCGAGATCTATTTTTATTTTCTTTTTTCAGATCTATTATTTAGAAAACCCAAAAATACCTTGCTGCAATTTTTCTTTATTTATTTTATTTTGTTTCATTGCGAGATCTATTTATCCAAAAATCATACAAACCAATCTATCTTTTACCCGAGAGGGATTGACAACCCCTCTTACGCGTCGGGTTGCAAGTATTTGTTCTTTGTGTGCAGGTACCGTTTACATAGTGTTGCTTCGTTCTCCTACTGATTCGATAACCTTGGTTTCATCACTGAGGGAAATACCTACCGTAGCTGTGCTGCATCATCCCTACCTCTTCGGGGAAATACTAACGTGGACATGAGCCATCAGCATCCTTGTTACTCTTAGCAATGCCATATGTTTAGGAAAGTTGGATCATCAATAATACATGAGCAAGTTCTAGAGGCAACACTAGGGATCTTCTTGGTGTTTATTTCTCACACCTACAATTGATTCTTCCTGTGAATCTCGTATACAAGAACCATTGAAATTATAGGATAGAAATAGAAATTTAAATTATTAACACATAAATAGGAATAACAACATTTTACTAATGCTTCTATCACTACTGTAGGATGCTGCTAACGTGACACTACGATCAGAGACCCTTCGACGAAACTGTGTGTGATGCAATAAGCACAAACGATGATGTAAAAAACCGTCAAAGAAGATGCAAAACTTTTGATATGACAGATGATCAAACACGGTTCAGAATTGAGTTGCGTGTGTGATGAGGGGCATACGGTTCAGTTCAATGAACTATTTGTGATGAGGCAAAAGAACAGAAACGGGCAGCCAGATGAAGGTGTGTGCGATATACAGCATACGGTTCACTTGGATGGACTGTTTGTGATTAGGCAACACAAAAGAAACGGTTAGCCAGATCAAGGTGTGTGCGATATACGACATACGGTTCACTCGGATGAACTGTTTGCTTTGAGCCAAGAGAACAGAAACGGTTCAATTTAACAAGATGTGTGTGTTGTGCGTTGGGATTGCATACAGAACAACAACAACAACAACAACAACAACAACAACAACATAGACACACTTATAAGGACATGGTTGCATAACCAAATTAAACATCCAATTACATAGGTGGCTACTACAACCATGGCATTTGCACACACCAAAGTAAACTATTACATGCATAATTACATAGGTGGCTACTACACACATGACATTTCCACAAACCAAAGTAAACTATATATTACATGCATGATTAACTAGGATAAATGATCATCTGATCATCATCTACTTCTTGTGACGCTTGCTTTGCTTGTGGCTCGATCTGGCCTCGTCGATCTCCGTAACAAGGCACTTCCTCATGTCAACGATTCGCCTGTGCATCTCGTAGCATGTGTACACCCTCTTGTCCGCGAACCTGAGGTGAGGTTCATCCAGTTGCCGCATCCAGGCCCCGTGCCAGGATACGGGACGTGTTCTGTTGGCATCCTGCTTCAGCTTTCCGTAGTATGGGTCGATGATGGCCGAGGCGAGTTCAACCAGGGAGTCCTTCTTCGTGCTGCCCCAGACCCTGTAGTGCTAACGGATTTTGACAAGGTTCTCGCAGGCCAAGCCCGTAACCCTGAGCGCTTTTACATCGTCAGTGGTTTCCATCATGGCGAACTTGTAGTTGGTGCTATTGACAAACCTGGTGAAACGGTCGCAAGGCTCTGTGGCCATGCAGTAGTGGTAGATGAGGACATGATGGCGCACGCACAACTGGGCGACGGCAACCTTCTGATCTATGTTGGGACGACCGGCGGTGTACTGGAGGTCGATGCCGACCACCTTGTACTTGTCTCGAGCAAGCAACTACTCAACGGTGTTGATGTAGTCATCCACCACGGCTAGTTGGTGTACACCACCGAGAGATCCGTCTCCCTCGCGTGGGTCTCCACTTTATGCTCGCCGAACTCCATTGGAGCACTGCTAGACATCCCCTCTCTATGTGTCGTCGTGGGTGTGCTTGTTGTGTTGTGGGGCACGATCGAAAGGTTGAAGATACTAAGGTTACAATGGCTGCGGGAATTAAAGGGGAAGCCGGACAGCCTGGAATATCGGCACGCCCTGATGGCAGTTCTAATTTGTAGCGCGTAACTCCATCGTGCAGCACGTAACTGCATCGCGTGGCAACGCGCGCGGTGCAACCGCATGCATATGGGGGCCCCGACGTGATCGTGCGTAGGCCCAACCGCTGGAAGAGCGTGCGCGGAGGGACGCGCGCAGAGCGCTCCACGGTTTCCTCAACGACGAGCAACCATATATATGCATATAGCAGTTGAACACGCAAGGAAAAGCTGTCCACAAGCCGAGCGCGCCGACGGACGCGAGCAGAGCGAGCCGCGGCGCCTAACGGTGAGCAGAGCTTGCCGAGGGACGCGAGCAGAGGCCGGCACAATGATACGTGGCAAATAAGACAAACTGTGGGCAAACACTTGCTGGTATATAACCGTTTGCGATTGATGAATTCATCACTGACGGGTTACCTAGTGCGGTCCGTGTGTGTTGTGATATGCTCTGTCTGCAGAACATCTATGCTCTATGTACAGAAGAAAAACATATATATACTTGTAGCATGACATGATTGCGATACCAAATTAAACATCCAATTACGCTATATAACAAATACCATAAATATTGCAAGGTTCAAATTCAAAGATTACAATGCCCAAATTCAAACATTGCAAACCTCGTCATTTCTGCAAAGGGATTAGCCGCTAACAAGTCATGTTTGGGTTTGACACAATGACTTCAAATTGCTCTGTCATATGCTCTTCCAATATGAAATTTAGCTTTTTTGGTGCCTCTTCCATTCTGCAGTACCTGCCGGCTATGATCAACATACCATTCATCTTTCCTAATTAAATGCGTGTTCAACCTCAGTACCCTCAGCACCCTTGCTCTGGCAAGAAAGAACCTGGCGAGTGCAATCTCCGGTAAGGTCCCTCGGTAGGAGTTCAAAGTAATATTTGAGAGATGCAGATCCACGCATTCGATGTGATTGTCGTTATAAACATTATCCACCTCCGGGCCTATTATTATCTGCAAAAGAAGAGAATGTGTTAGTGCCTACATGCAGTTTTGGACACTACTACACGCCTATTTGGTTTGCAGGATTTGTAAAATGCACCAACGTGCCATCTTCGATCTGACATGATTAACATGGGCATTTGATTACAATCTAGAAACATGTAGCCTTCTTCAAAAGAGGTTGGATTGAATGAAAAATTCCCTAAGAAAACTAGTACAGATGAATCTAAAGGAGAAATGCTTATGGATTGTAACCATATGAATCAAGAAACCAATATGGGGTGGGGGGTGTATGTCCTGAAATCCACCAAATTCCTTCATAAATCATAGTACATTGTCATTGTAAACTTGAGAAAAGGTGCCAAAAAATTGAACTCCCTTATGGTTAACATTTAACAGGAAAGGAACATCACCTCGATATACAGCTTCTTCAGGCACGGAAAGCATCTCAGGCAACTGACAACTTGGTCCACGTTGGGGCCAACAGATTCTAGTGCCAAGACCTTCACTGTGCCCAGAATCTGGGTGAAGCTTTGCTGGATGACAGATGAACATACATCCCCAAAACTAGAAATAATGTTGATATCAAGAAGGAGAGGTATAAGGCGATTGTTGTACCTGAAAGTAGTAGTATTTGACAGACGAGTAGCCCACCACTGTCAATTTCGGCGCATAAATGACATTGATTCTTGTTGGACCTTGTTGATCAACTACAAGTAATCTCTCAAGTGAAGGTGTGTCCTCAATGACCATATTGTGGTCCACCTTTTGTGATATCTCTTTGCAGCACCAGCAACACACATAAATTGTCCGGAGAGTCCTGGAGGTGATGTGGAAGGTACTCGACCAATTCATCGCCGAGGAACTCGAGTGCAGTACAGCCGCGGAGCAGGTGCTCCATGTTATCCTTTGGAATGCGGACGGTGACGAGCTCGAGGTGCTTCAGTCGTGGTAGAAAAAGAGCGGGCGCGTCATTAAGGGGGGGAAATGGCAGTTCATGAACTTGGCGAAGCGTAGCGTGGGTGCGAAGTGGAGCGCGGACGTTGGCAGCAAGCGCATATGCCCATCATTAAAACTGAGCTCCTCGAGCTGATCTATGGTGGGGATGGGAACCACTCGTCAAGCTTGGCTCAGTCCTCGCCATTGGAACAGAACTTGCCCCTGATAAGGCCTCTGATTGGGCCATGGTGACTGCCGAGGATCTGGGAGAACGCATCCAAGCTTTTGTGATAGCCATGGTAGAGCTCGTGGGCGTCGAGGAGGTCGACAGGGGTGAGGATCCATAGGGAACGGCACCGCCGGGAAAGGGCGGTTGTCCTCGCCCCATATTTGATTAGGAGGAGGGATATGATGACTCTCAACATATCATCGGGGAGGTTGCTGATGAAGTCTAGGCCTGCTGGAGTCACTTGTGGTTCTTTCTCGACCCGCCTCCTCTTGTTGGCAGCCTCATTCTCCACCTCGTCGGTGGCCACGGAAACCTCTGTCTCCATATTCACGCCATGCTCCGGTGCTTCAGCAGCCCGGCATTGCCACTCCCTCCGATGGGGCGCTTCGGCGGCATCCTCATACACTGACGGTTTTGAGGACTGAGAGCGGCGTCGAGGATGCGGGCGGAGAGAGGGGATGGTGTGTGTGGTGAGGAAGGGGGATGCGGCCGCTCGGGCGCGCCATTAATATAGACCAGTGGGTGCGAGGCGGGCGGTGGTCAAAGGCTGTCTCACTTCCAAGTGAGAACGACAACTTAATCTATGAATGAAATCTATGCTTAATTACTAAATTTTAGTTGCAAAAAATAGATAGTGCTAGTGATTTTTAGCTGCATATTTTGACAAATCACAGTGTCTCTTGGCTTAGCACCGAAGTCTGGCTTTACCGTAATCAATCTGAACCGTTTACGTTGAAGAGATGCACACTTCCCAGTGAGCCTGCGCATTGGAGGAGAGCTTGCACGCCTCTCGGTCAGCCTGCACACCGGACTGCGCTCGCACGCCTCCTGTTCAGTCAAGCAGCTGTCCGCACGGCACCTCCTATAGCCATTAAAACCAAGACACGCGGCGTCACGTGAATGGTTAACAGAACGCGCACGATTTGAATTATACAAACGTTTGAGATATTAAAGTGGCAGCTATTTTTTCAAAATGCCTTTGTTGGCTGTTCTTTGAGTGCGCCTTCTCTCAAAATGGACATGAAAAATACCACAACATGTCGGGTGCCATTCCATGATAGCATGCCAAGTTTCATGAATTTCAGACGAGTTTTGGATTTACTAGAATTTAAAAACAAAGTATCTCAAGGTTTTGCCGGCAATCAACAGTGTCGTGGTGTCTGAAATTCATTCTCATTTCTTGCATGGGACCTAAGCATGCACCCAAGGACACAGATTTGATTTTTCAACCAATTTATATGCACCAGAGCATGTGCATGTAGTTCAAATTTGAATTATGCACATAAAATTCCTAGAAAACCCAGTTAATGTATAAAACTGTCCAAACAAACCCCGAAAAATTCCAAAATTTAACAAAACACTCATGTTGTTCTATGTTGACACTAGAATTTTTTTGAAAGCAATAAGAGGCAACGGATATCGTTTCGTCCCCAAAGGTGGCACATTCCCTACCGAAACCATCAGGCTTGTTGTGAGAAGCTCTGGTTTGTGAGAAACTTATACCCAAACCTGCCCCAAATGGGACAAAATTTTTACCATGGCATGTTGAGGCCGCTCCATGTTAGCATGCCAAGTTTCATGAATTTCGGACGAGTTTTGGATTTACTAGAATTACAAAAGCAAGTATCTCAATGTTTGCGGCCGAGTGACAGTGGCAGGGTGTTTGAAATTCATTCCCATTTCTTGCATGAGACCTAAGCATGCACCCAAGGACACATATTTGATTTTTCAACCAATTTATATGCACTAGAGCATGTGCATGTAGTTCAAATTTGAATTATGCACATAAAATGCCTAGAAAACCCAGTTAATGTATAAAAATGTCCAAACGAACCCCGAAAAATTCCAAAATTTAACACAACACTCCTGTTGTTCTATGTTGACACTAGAATTTTTTTGAAAGCAATAAGAGGCAACGGATATCGTTTCGTCCCCAAAGGTGGAACGTTCCCTACCGAAAACATCAGGCTTATTGTGAGAGGCTCTGGTTTGTGAGAAGCTTATACCCAAACCTGCCCCAAATGGGACAAAAAATTTACCACGGCATGTTGATGTCGCTCCATGATAGCATGCCAAATTTCATGAATTTCAAACGAGTTTTGGATTTACTAGAATTTAAAAACCAGTATCTCAATGTTTGCGGCCGAGTGACGGTGGAAGGTTGTTTGACATTCATTCCCATTTCTTGCATGGGACCTAAGCATGCAACCAATGACACAGATTTGAATTTTCAACCAATTTATATGCATTAGAGAATGTGCCTGTAGTTCAAATTTGAATTATGCACATGAATGCATAGAAAACTCAGTTAATGTATAAAAATGTCGAAGCGAACCCCGAAAAATCCCAAAAATTGACACAACACTCATGTTGTTCTATGTTGACACGAGAAAAATTTTGAAAGTAAGAAGAGGCAACAGATATTGTTTCGTCCCCCAAGGTGGCACATTCCCTACCGAAACCATGAGGCTTGTTGTGAGAGAAGCTCTGGTTTGCGAGAAGCTTATACCCAAACCTGCCCCAAATGGGACAATATTTTTACCATGGCATGTCGATGCCGTTCCATGATACCATGTCAAGTTTCATGAATTTCAAACGAGTTTTTGATTTACTATAATTTTAAAACCATGCATCTCAATGTTAGCGGCCGAGCGACAGTGTCAAGGTGTTTGACATTCATTCTCATTTCTTGCA
Organism: Triticum aestivum; assembly: GCF_018294505.1. NCBI lineage: Eukaryota > Viridiplantae > Streptophyta > Magnoliopsida > Poales > Poaceae > Triticum > Triticum aestivum. The sequence goes on from NC_057811.1 coordinate 148,548,872, forward strand.
TGTGACCTAAGGTTGCAACCAAGGACAAACATTTGATTTTGCAACCCGTTTTTATGGACTGGAGCATGTGCATGTAGTTCAATTTTAAATTATGCACATAAATACCTAGAAAACGCAGCTAACGTATAAAAATGTCCAAACGATCCCCACAAAAATCCAAAATTTAACACGACACTCCTGTTCTTCTATGTTGACACCAGGAAAAAAATTGAAAGGATGAAGAGGCGAAGAATATCATTTTGTCCACAAAGGCGACACGTTTCCCTAACGGAAGCATGGGGCTTCTTTTGAGAAGCTCTAGTTTGTGAGAAGCTTATACCATAACCTACCCCAAATTAGACAATATTTTTTACACCAGCATGTTGATGCCATTCCATGATAGCATGCCAAGGTTCATGAATTTCAGAAGGGTTTTGGATTTACTAGAATTACAAAATCGAGTACCACAATGTTTCCCGGAGAGCCACGGTGTCGTGGTGTTCGAAATTCATCCCCATTTCTTGCATGGGACATAAGCATAAACCCATGGACACATATATGATTTTACAACCCATGTTGGTGCACCGGAGCATGTGCATGTAGTTTAATTTTGAATTGTGCACCTGAAATGGCTAGAAAACAAATTTAATGTATAAAATGTCCAAACGAACCCTGAATAATTCCAATTCTTTTACGACACACATATAGTTGCATGTTCACTGCAGATAAAAGTTCTAGCAATTCAAACACTGTCCATTGCCGCTGTGACCCCATTATGTAATTCAAATCAAGATGAAAAATCAAGTAGATCCCACACAGTTTATTATGACCAACCGTGTGAGATGCAGTACAAAATATCCTGGAGCACCGTCTGATGACACTTTGCGCGCCAATTTTTTTGCTGAAGCGATTCAAAATTTTTGGCTTTCGCGGAAATATCTACCTCCCCGCCCCCTCCCCCTTACCAAAAGCCACATTTCCCTTGTTTCTGCCTTCCTTTCCAAGTTGAAACCTTCACTCCTTGCTTGCAGCGCTGCCTCCTCGCCGGCGACCCTCCTTCATGCTGCTTGGCCTCGTCCATCCAGGCTGGTAATCCACACCCGACCCCCATCCTCCTCCTCCTTCCACATCCCACATGCCCCGACCGCCGGCGCGACACCTTCCACCCAAATCACCGACCCCTCCACCAAATAAGCGCCGCCCTAAGCCATGGTGCACGCAGTATAGCCAGTAGCTCGAGGAGCATTCGACAGCGGAGAAGCAAATCGCAGTCGCACGCGCGGATGAGGTCGCGATGGCTACCATTCGTGCCGACCCCCAGATCTAGGAGCACCTCGCCGTCGAAGCCACCGTCAACGCCTCGCACGCTGACGCCGCGACGCGGTTGGCTGCTTTAAACGACAGTTCGTGGCGTTTTCTCGATGCCACCCTCGGTGCCTTCGACGAAGACTATGAGGTGTTTTCTCAGCATGCACGTGCTTAATTACCTCATCTCGAGAGCCAACAGGTTGGTGCCCGGAGCGGCTCAGACAACTCACCACTACGACGAGGGCACCCACGATGCGGAGGCCTCTCCCTCTTCCATGTCCAAGGAGCCAATCATCATTGATATCTCCGACAATGAGGAGTAGCTTGTCTTATTAGCTCCCTATAAGGACCCATGTTCAGTTTGCTAGCTACTGCCTTTCCTTACCAAATTCTAGTGAATTGTGTTATCTACTTTTACCATGCAATCTGTTGCTCCAATGTATATGTTCTATATGTCGTGCAATGTGGTGCTCACTTATTAACTGTTTGGTTAATTAGTTGTCGTGTTCAGTTAACTGTTTGGTTCAATTATGCAAATGTGATGTTCAATTCTTCAGGGTGCAATTTTGTATTGTCTTCCATGTGAGAAATAAATTGAATTTTTCTTTAAAAAATACATGATAAACAAAATACAATTGCTATAATTCCAAGTTGTCAAGCATGCTTGGTTTGGTTAACTGTCTGATCTTCTAGTATGTTATACATTGTGCAATGTGGTGCTCATCATTTGTTGTGGTGTTTAGTTAATTGTTTGGTTCAATTCTGCAATGCGATGTTCAATTTTGGTGGGTGCATTCTGTTATTGTATACCATGTGAGAAATAAATCGAATTTGGTTGTACTAAATACATGAGAAACAAATACAATTGCTATATTTCCAAGTTGTTAAGCATGCTTGGTTTGGTTAACTGTCTGATCTTCTATTAGGAGTATGTTATATTGTGCAATGTGGTGCTCAGTTAACGTTTGGTTCATTTGTTGTGGTGTTTAGTTAACTGTTTGGTTCGGTTCTGCAATGCAATGTTCAATTGTTGTGGGTGCATTTTGTTATTGTATACCATGTGAGAAATAAATCGAATTTGGTTGTACTAAATACATGAGAAATAAATACAATTGCTATATTTCCAAGTTGTTAAGCATGCTTGGTTTGGTTAACTGTCTGATCTTATATTAAGAGTATGTTATGTTGTGCAATGTGGTGCTCAGTTAATGTTTGGTTCATTTGTTGTGGTGTTTAGTTAACTGCTTGGTTCAATTCTGCAATGCGATGTGCAATTGTCGTGGGTAGAATTTTTGTATTGTTGTGCATGTGAGGAATAAATTGAATTTGGCTGCACTTAATACATGAGAAACATATACAAGTGCTATATTTCCTAGTTCTTAATCATGCTTGGTTTGGATAAATGGGTTTTCCATGTGGCTTGAATTAATCTGATGAATCTGCAATGTGCTTATTTTTCATCAACATATTTTACTGATAGCATGCGAGCCCTTACTTAACCTGATGACTAACTACCTTATATGTGTTGCGGGGAAATAATGGGAAGCACTAAGGTTTACAATCGAGGTTAGCACGTGCCTGGTCCGTTGTCTAATCTAGCACATTATTGTGCAATTGCAGGAACCATTCTAATATTTAGGTTTTTAAGAATTTGGTCTTGCACATGTAGGTCCTGCTGCCAGAGGTTTTGACCCACAGTTCGACCCTTTTTGCATATGGGGAAATGAGTTGTCCATCAATATCAATCAAGTCAAGAAACTCAGAAAGATTGTGAGATAAAGAAATTAGCGACAAAAAACAACAAAGTTTTTGTCTGCACAATGAAGACGACATCAGTTCACTATAAGATGGTACTAACTATTATACCTTGCCTTTTTTATTCCTTTGCCCCATTTCCAATAGAGAAGATATTTATGCACATCCTTGTTTTTAGGCCTTTCCAAAGCAGTTCACTGATGATTACCTCTCAAATCACCTCTATGGTTAGGAGGCGAGGAAGGTTTTCATACAACACCCACAGTTCAATATTGAAGTATTCCTGAAGAGGACGAAGGATGGACGGTCAATCATCCACACGCACTGGCCTAAAGTTGCAAAGACCTTCAACATGAATGAAGGCTCAATATTCGCCTTCCCCTTCAGCAGTTTCCAGATGAGATGCATTTGTCTATGTACCGTCTATGATGCTCATTTCGGAAGGTTCTAGATGTTCCATGTGAAACTTGGTGCTGGTGCAGTTGTGTAATGGGGTAGCTGAGTGCTGAAGCTATATCAAGTTGTACTCTGATGTATTTCAATTTTGAAATCATGCTTCCTTAATATGGAAATGGAATATATTATGTGCTTAATATGAATGTCAATTAGATTAATAAATGGATTATTAATAATAGGGCGATTAGCCTGTTAATTGGGTTTTTCTATTGCACACGGTTATTGATAAAACACCGTGGGCGATGACCTCAGGCAACGCACAAACTCTCTAGGAATAAATCGTGTTGGATCAATTAACAATCACACACGACATTCTCTTGAAAACTGTTTGTGTTAGGCTGATACATCTCCAACGTATCTATAATTTTTTATTGTTCCATGCTATTATATTATCTGTTTTTGATGTTTAATGGGCTTTAATATGCTCTTTTATATTATTTTTGGGACTAACCTATTGTAACGCCCGGATAATTATGCTATAGTAATCCCCTGTTAATGGTGCCATGTCATCGATTTTACTGTTGTTAAGTTCTCGTTGATTCAAAATCGGTTCCAAATTCAAATTTAAAGTAAATAAAAGAAAAGGTAAGACACACAAAAAAAGGAAAAGGGAGAAAGAAGAAAAAAAGGGGAGAGGCCCCGCCCCTCACTGGGCCTCGACCCAGGTAACCCCCAGGCCGGCCCAGCCGCGCCTACCTAACCCCCCACTCCCCCGCTAACCCTAACCCGGTCGCCCCGTTCCCCACACCCCCCACTCGCTTCCCCCACGCCTTTCTCCCTTTTCCTCCATCTGGACTGGGGCAGAGGGCCCCGACCCCTTCACCACGACGCCGCCGCCCTTTCCCCTGCGCCACCACGCCGGCGCCACCTCCCCGACGCCGCCTGGCGCTGCCCCGTCGTCATCCTCCTCACGGCCCCATCCTCCTCCCCGTTCCTGGATCCAAAAGGCCCCCCTAACGGGGCCACCCTCCGCGCCGTCGCCACTCGTCACCACCTCATCGGCGTCGCCTCCCCACCTCTCCCTCGACGGCTCCATCGAGCCTCGACGACCCTGATCCCCTACAAACGGGGGTGAGACCCCGAACCTCTCTCCTCTGCCCCAGTAGCCGTCGCCAGCGCTCGCGCGCCTCGCCGCAGTCACCGGCCCCGCTCGCACCCGCCGTTCCCTGTTGTGTCACCGCCGCGGCCTCCGCCCGGTGACCGCACCTGCCTCCTGCTGACCCCCGCCCGCGCCGAGTCCCGACCGGCCTCGCTGGCCCCGCTGCCCGCCACGGCCACCGCAGCCGTGCGCATCCGTAGCCGCACGCCCACCCCGGTAGTTACCCGCCAACGACGCGCGCCCCAGGGGCCCTGCACCGCCCCTGGCCGCGCCTCCCCTCTGGCCGCAGCCGCGCCTCGTCGGCGCGCCCGTTCGGGCGACGCTGCGCCCGTCGGGCGTCCGCGGCCGATACCCGCACGCCCGCACACCCGGTTGGCCCTATGGGCCACTGACCATGGGGCTCAGCCCCTTAAAAAAGGGGAAAACAAAATGTAATTTAAAATAAGAATAAGTAATTAGTTGATTAATTAATTAATTAGGTAATTAATTAACTTAACTAACTCTGTTTAGTACCTAATTAACTTGATTAGTTAATTAAAATTGTTAACTAGTTGTTAGTCTATGACAGAACTCCCCACACGTCAGGGTTAACTTTGGTCAACTCTGTTGACTGCTTACGTCATGATGACGTTACGCTGATGCAAAAACCCCATTTTAGATTTAATAATAATTTCAGAATATTGCTAGAACTTCAACAATTCATAGAAAAATGACCGTAACTCGGATGAAAATACTTTGTACATGAAAGTTGCTCAGAACGACAAGACGAATCCGAATACGCGGTCCGTTCGTCCGCCACACGTCCCTAGCATAGCAAACATGCAACCTTTCCCCTCCTTTTCATCTGTCCGGAAATGCCAAACTTCGGGAAAGCTTTCCCGGATGTTTCTCGCTTGGCCGGTAGCGTGTAGTGGCGCGTTAGAACTCGCCTAGTGCTGCTTATTGTCTTGTCAGGCACTTGTTTGCTCTGTATTTACTGTTTCTTCCCCCTGTTCTCTCCGGTAGACCCCGAGACCGCTGCTAATGCCCCTGTGATCGACTACGTCGACGACGACCCATCCTTCTCGCCTGAGCAACCAGGCAAGCCCCCCTGATCATCTCGATATCGCCCATTCCATTCTCTCATGCTTGCATTAGATTTTGCTACTGTTATTGATTGCTCCTATTCTGATGCGTAGCCTGCTTTTGTAACCTGCTTATTGTTACCAACCTGCTTATCCTAAACTGCTTAGTATAGGTTGGTTAGTGATCCATCAGTGACCCCCACCTTGTCCTTGTTGCCCCTACTTCATCATCGACGACTCGATCAACGTGATCGACGACCAGAGCCCGACACCTCACATCACATCACGCCCCTTTTGTTGCTCGCTCTACAGAGCTACTATCGAGTGCCGAGGGTGATCCCTCATAACGCACTCCTGATGCTAATTCTGTAGTGTAGCTATTCGGTCGTGGTCATCGAGGGTGATTTCCTCTTTTACCATTCCCGATACAGCTCTGTCGTTCAACACCTCAAGTGTGAACCTCGAGGGTGGTCCCTCTTACGTTCACCTTGATGATTACATTGAGTGGAATCCACCGGGGGTGATTCCTCGGGTTTTCCCCTTGATGTCTGGACACACGGTTACCTTGACTTTACTTGAGACCCTTGGGAAAGTCGGGCGGGCCCGAAGAGCACCCACAAGATGGTTGCGAGGCACGGCCGGGCCGGCAGGCCGCCCCCGAGTTGGCTGGGCTAGCCCTTGCCGTATTTCCTCGAGACGGGGCGACGGGGTCACATTATCGTGAGTCTCTGCTCGTCTCCGCAAGCTAATAATACACTATGGTTTGGGTATTTGTTCTGAGTTGGCCTCTGGCCTTTACGCACTAACCACCACGCGAGAATAGTTATGGGCCTCGACGACGTAGTATCAGCCGAAGCTTTGTCAAACGTCCAGTTCAGCATTGCGGCACGGTCGGATCGTGCTGGCCATCCAAGGCGGTGCTGGTATTCACCCTGCGCGCAATGACCCAGAGTGCAACGGGCGATGGGCCCAGACCCCGAAGTGCTTAGGATGTAGACCGGCGGGGACCTCTCTGCTGAGCCTAGGTAGGGCTACGACGTGTTGATTTTCCGAGGCCGGGCATTGACCCAGAAAAGTGTGTCCGGCCAGAGTAATCAAGCGTGTTGGAAAACGTGGTGCACCCCTGCAGGGAAGATTATCTATTAATAGTCGTGTCCACAGTAACGGATGTTCAGACTTATATCCTGATCTATTACAACTAGAAATGGATACTTGAGATATGTTGCTCCGGGATTGCTTTCTCGCAGGGAGTCGAGGAAGGATCTCTAGGGATTAATGCTACAACATGCTTGTTAATTAAACTGCTATTCTTTACTCTTGTACATGCTGCAAGATGCTTGGAGCTGCTTGAAGATGCTAGTCTTCGATAGGCTAGGCCTCCCCCTCTATTCTGGCATTCTCCAGTTCAGTCCACAAATACAACCCTTCCATTTGATACCATTGCATACTTAGTATAGATCTGATGCTTGCGAGTACTTTGGATGAGTACTCACGGTTGCTTTGCTACCCCCTTTTCCCCTTCCTTCTTCTTTCCGGTTGATGCAACCAGATGATGGATCCCTGGAGCCAGATGCCACCGCCAACGAATGCTGCTACGTGGAGCCCGCTGACGACCAGGAGTAGTTAGGAGGTCCCAGGCAGGAGGCCTTGCCTCTTCGATTGTTGATGTTTGTGCTAGCCTTCTTAAGGCATCCTTGTTTAACTAATGTCTGTACTCAGATATTGTTGCTTCCGCTGACGCTTGTGTCTCGAGCTTTTGTATTCGAGCCCTCGAGGCCCCTGGCTTGTAATATGAAGCTTGTATTATTTTGATTTGTGTCTAGAGTTGTGTTGTGATATCTTCCCGTGAGTCCCTAATCTTGATCGTACACATTTCCAACTCCTTGGCCGAAGTTGAGTCTAGTCTTTGAAAAACTAATTTACTAACATGGCTGTGTGGCTTATGGGCCCACGTCGCCAATTGGGTGGTATTAGGATCTTTTACTCCTCGTCTATACTCTGGAACTCTGATCTCTCTTCTATTCGGGTTAAATGATTTTGCACACTCTATCTAGGTTCTCGTGATCACATCCATCCATTGTAATACGCCTTTCTTGAATTGGGAGCCAGGATCTGCTTCACATTGTTCACGGGCCGCGGGATGCTTTTATCGAGGGCACCCTGCGTCGTCCCCTGCAGATTCCTCACTCTAGTGGTTTTCTCCGACGTTGATGTAGCCTTTGCTACGTCCCGTTGTTGTATCCCTCCATCGCATGCAAGCGTGCTGCCTAGTATGTCTAGGATGATTCTCTTGTCCGAACTCATACTAACAATGTGTAATTGGCTCTGTATATGCATATGTATGTCTTTAATGGCTACTGCTTTGTACATACTGCGCCTTTGCTCTTTGTTCAAGTTACATCATGAATGACTCCATACACCTGCTCCAACCTCTTGTTAAAGCTACTCCCTGATGTTTTTAGCAGGATGGCTGACGATCCTCCACCTCCACCTTATATTGCCGCAATGATGCAACAGTTTGAGCTGAATCGTCAGTTTATGACTGGGGTAATGGCCCAGTTTCCAAACCAGAATGCTCATCAACAGCCTGCCCCAATAACACTGCCAGAATTTGTGCGCCTCAACCCATCCATTTTCCGCAACTCCACCAATCCTATGGATGCTGATGATTGGCTTCGTGACATCCTGTTTGAGATGGAGTCAGCTAATGTTGCCCCTGCCAGTTATGTCACCTTTGTGACATTTCACTTGAAGGGTCCAGCTGCTCAATGGTGGAAAGCCACAGGGGTATGCTGCCTACAGAGACTGTAACCAATTGGCAGGAATTTCAGTTAGCCTTCCGTGCACGACACATTCCCCAAGGTATGATGGACCAGAAGAAGAAGGAGTTTCACAAACTCTCACGGGGCACAATGACTGTGGATGAATATCAGAGGAAATTCCTTGAATTATCTCGCTATGCTGCGGATGACGTCTGCACTGACGCTCGCATGCAGGAGAAATTCCATGAAGGACTGCATCCCGATATAAAGCTCGCACTTGTTGCTCATGATTGCACAGACTTTGCGACGCTTGTCAGCCAAGCTTTTCGAATTGAAACTGGTCTGACTGAGTACCAAGAGTCGCTCAAGCGTACTCGAGATGTTGACTCATCCTCGAGTCAGCCTGCTCAGAAACGTCGAGTCTGGATCCCACACAATGTTCAACATCGACCTCCTCCAACACCAAGGCCGTCTTATGTTGCCATCGTCTGCCTCCGCCGCCGAGACAACTAACGATTCAGGGTGGACAGTCAGGACACCTTACCCTTGATTATCACCAGGGTCAGCCGCAGAATGCATCATGTCCTCTGTTGGTTGTAAGAAGAGCACCCGAAACCGTCATTCCAGAAGAGGTAGTGCCAGGACGCCTGCCATGAGTTGTGGTCAAGTCACCCATGTCAAGATTGAAGGAGCTCGTGAGTCCCCAAAAATCGTGATGGGTACCCTTCGTGTTAATTCAGTGCCAGCTTCTGTTCTCTTTGATTCAGGAGCATCACATGCTTTTGTGTCCCAACAATTTGCTAAGTTTCATGGGTTAGATATGGAAAATTTGCCCACTCCTTTACCGATCCAATCTCCGGGATCCAAGTGGCAAACCACAATGTTATGTCCTTGCAACCAAATCGAGATTGGAGGTCTACTTTTTCCGGCTTCTCTCATTGTACTCGGACCTTCCAACATAGACATAATTCTTGGTATGGAATGGTTGACCGCCCATAATGCTTTGATTGAATGTGCTACCAAGACAGTCCAGCTCACTCACCCTTCTGGCCAGACAGTCCAATACTCAGCCCGAGCAGCTCAGGATGCCGAGAATCAGATATATGTTCTGAATGCATTGAATGCTTCACCTCTTGAGGGAATAGAGAATATTCTAGTTGTTCGTGAATTCAAAGATGTCTTCCCAGAAGAACTTCCAGGAATACCCCCTGCTAGAGCTGTTGAATTCGTCATAGACTTGAAACCGGGCACAACTCCTATTGCCAAGCGACCCTACAAGATGCCGCCACATGAACTCCTTGAACTTAAGGAGGAAATTGACAAATCTCTTCACAAGGGATTCATTCGTGCTAGTTCCTCTGCTTGGGGAGCACCTTCTCTCTTTGTCAAGAAGAAGGATGGAACAAATCGTTTGGTCCAAGATTACCAACCTATCAACCAGACAACAATTCAGAACAAGTATCCGCTTCCCTGAATCAACGATCTGTATGATCAACTTGCCGGTTCCTCAGTATTCTCTAAACTTGATTTGAGGTTGGGTTACCACCAGATCCGGGTTCGTGAAGAGGATATTCCCAAGACTGCTTTCGTGACTCGCTATGGTTCATACGAGTACACCGTCATGTCTTTCGGCTTGACCAATGCTCGAGCGACATTCTCTCATCTGATGAACTATATATTCATGGAATACCTCGACAAGTTCGTCGTGGTTTATCTGGATGATATCCTTGTATATTCCAAGAACAAAGAAGAACATGTTGAACATCTTCGACTTGTTCTGGAAAAACTTCGAGAGCATCAACTATATGCTAAGTATTCCAAGTGTGAATTTTGGCTCCCCGAAGTGACCTACCTTGGGCATGTCATCTCCAAGGATGGTATTGCCTTCAACCCCGAACGAGTTCAGGCTATTCTCGATTGGACTCCTCCGAAGAATGTCAAACAAGTCAGAAGTTTTCTCGGACTCGCCAGCTATTGCTGTCGATTTGTCGAGAACTTCTCCAAGATCGCCAAGCCCCTGACCGGTTTGCTTCACAAGGGCGTCAAGTTTGAGTGGACAGAAAAGTGTCAGGAAAGCTTCCAAGCACTCAAAGACAAGCTGACTTCTGCCCCAGTGCTTGCTCCTCCCAATACTAAGAAGGATTTCGTCATTTACTGCGACGCTTCACGACAAGGATTAGGCCGTGTCCTAATGCAAGAGCACAGAGTGATTGCTTATGCCTCTCGTCAATTGCGTCCTCACGAAGAGAACTACCCAGTTCATGACCTCGAGCTTGCTGCTGTCATACATGCACTGAAACAGTGGCGACATTACCTTCTTGGTAATCGTTGCGAGATCTTCACCGACCACCAAAGTCCGAAGTATCTGTTTACCCAGCTAGACTTGAACCTCCGTCAGCAGAGATGGATGGAGACCGTAGCAGATTTTGACTTGGGTATTTCCTATACACCAGGCAAGGCTAATGTAATGGCTGATGCTTTGAGCCGCAAGTCATATTGCAACCACCTCGAGGTTCAAAAAGTTCAGCCCTCGCTTGTTGAAGAATTCAGAAAGCTGAACCTCCATATTGTTCCTCCTGGTGCACTCGCACCCCCTCCTCCAGAATTCCGCAAGATGAACCTCCGCGTTCTTTCCCAAGGTTCCCTCAATACCCTGGCTGTCGAACCAGATCTCTTGGACTCCATCAAGAGAATTCAGGGATATGACTCTCAAGTTGAGAAGATTAAACGCTACCTCACAGAAGGAAGGCCGTCATTCTTCACTGTTCATAATGCTGGTGCTTTGTTCTTCAAAGGTCGCCTAGTGGTTCCTTCAAAAGACAACCTGGATATGACTAAGGAGGTTATGAAAGAAGCTCATGATACGCCTTTGTCTATTCATCCCGGTAGTACCAAGATGTACCAAGACATTCGTCAGAGATTCTGGTGGTCAAATATGAAACAAGACATTGCTCGTTATGTTGTTGAATGTGACGTTTGCCGTCGTATCAAAGCAGAACATCAAAGGCCTGCTGGAACTCTGCAGCCAATCTCTATTCCTGAATGAAAATGGGACCATGTTGAAATGTACTTTGTCACTGGATTTCCCAAATCGCAGAAAGGTAATGATGCTATTCTTGTCGTCATTGACCGACTTTCTAAAGTTGCACACTTCTGGTCGTGAAAGAAACCATCACTGCTAGTCAGCTGGCAACTCTCTATATGTCCATAATTGTTTCACTTCATGGTATTCCGCTGGTAATCAGCTCAGACCGTGGCAGCTTATTCACTTCAAGATTCTGGGCTAGTTTCCAAGAAGCTATGGGAACTCATCTGTCTTTCAGTACTGCATTTCACCCTCAGTCGCAGGGACAAGTTGAATGCGTCAATCAAGTTCTCGAAGACATGCTTCGAGCTTGTGTCATTTCCTTCGGCAAGAAATGGGAGGAATTTCTCCCGTATGTTGAGTTCTCTTACAACAATAGCTATCAAGCTAGTGTGAAGATGGCCCCCTTCGAAGTGTTATATGGACGAAAGTGCCGAACCCCTCTGAACTGGTCAGAAACTGGGGAACGTCCACTCTTCGGTCCGGATATTATCCAACACGCCGAAGAACAAGTCCGCGTCATTCGCGAGAATCTCAAGACTACTCAGTCACGTCAAAAGAGTAATTATGACCGTCATCATAAAGACATGGTCTATCAACCTGGCGAAAAGGCTTATCTTCGAGTCACACCAATGAAGGGTGCACACCGCTTCGGGATCAAGGGCAAGCTAGCTCCTCGCTATATTGGTCCTCTCACTATTCTCGAAAGGCGTGGAAAAGTGGCATACCAGTTGCAGCTTCCGTCAAACCTTTCTCGGGTTCATGATGTGTTCCACGTGCCACAACTCCGCCGCTGCTTCAAGGACCCAATCCGAGCAGTGGATCATGAAGTGCTCGAGTTGCAACAGGACCTCTCCTATAAAGAGCATCCGGTCCGCATTCTCGACCAAGCTGAACGTCGCACATGTCAGAAGGCGATCAAGTTCCTCAAGGTCCAGTGGTCGCATCACTCTGAAGACGAAGCCACTTGGGAACGCGAGGATCGCCTGCGTGATGAATACCCTGAACTGTTTCCTTCTACCTCCTAAATCTCGGGACGAGATTTCTTGTAGTGGAGGAGAATTGTAACGCCCGGATAATTATGCTACAGTAATCCCCTGTTAATGGTGCCATGTCATCGATTATACTGTTGTTAAGTTCTCATTGATTCAAAGTCGGTTCCAAATTCAAATTTAAAGTAAATAAAAGAAAAGGTAAGGCACACAAAAAAAGGAAAAAGGAGAAAGAAGAAAAAAAAGGGGAGAGGCCCCGCCCCTCACTGGGCCTCGGCCCAGGTAACCCCCAGGCCGGCCCAGCCGCACCTACCTAACCCCCCACTCCCCCACTAACCCTAACCCGGTCGCCCCGTTCCCCACTCCCCCCACTCGCTTCCCCCACGCCTCTCTCCCTTTTCCCCCGTCTGGATTGGGGTAGAGGGCCCCGACCCCTTCACCACGACGCCGCCGCCCTTTTCCCCTGCGCCACCACGCTGGCGCCACCTCCCCGACGCCGCCTGGCGCTGCCCCGTCGTCCTCCTCCTCGCGGCCCCATCCTCCTCCCCGTTCCTGGATCCAGAAGGCCCCCTAATGGCGCCACCCGCCGCGCCGTCGCCACTTGTCACCACCTCGTCGGCGTCGCCTCCCCACCTCTCCCTCGATGGCTCCATCGAGCCTCGACGACCCTGATCCCCTACAAACGGGGGTGAGACCCCGAACCTCTCTGCTCTGCCCCAGTAGCCGTCGCCAGCGCTCGCGCGCCTCGTCACAGTCACCGGCCCCGCTCGCGCCCGCGGTTCCCTGTTGCGTCGCCGCCGCGGCCTCCGCCCGGCAACCGCACCTGCCTCCCGCTGACCCCCGCCCGCGCCTAGTCCCGACCGGCCTCGCTGGCCCCCCTGCCCGCCACGGCCACCGCAGTCGTGCGCGTCCGTAGCCGCACGCCCACCCCGACGGTTGCCCGCCTCCGACGCGCGCCCCAGGGGCCCTGAACCGCCCCTGGCCGTGCCTCCCCTCTGGCCGCAGCCGCGCCTCGTCGACGCACCGTTCGGGCGACGTTACGCCCGTCGGGCGTCCACGCCCGATACCCGCACGCCCGCACACCCGGTTGGCCCTATGGGCCACTGACCGTGGGGCTCAGCCCCTTAAAAAAGGGAAAACAAAATGTAATTTAAAATAAGAATAAGTAATTAGTTGATTAATTAATTAAATAGGTAATTAATTAACTTAACTAACTCTGTTTAGTACCTAATTAACTTGATTAGTTAATTAAAACTGTTAACTAGTTGTTAGTCTATGACAGAACGGCCCCACACGTCAGGGTTGACTTTGGTCAACTCTGTTGACTGCTTACGTCATGATGACATCATGCTGATGCAATAACCCCATTTTAGATTTAATAATAATTTCAGAATATTGCTAGAACTTTAACAATTCATAGAAAAATGACCGTAACTCGGATGAAAATACTTTGTACATGAAAGTTGCTTAGAACGACGAGACGAATCCGAATACACGGTCTGTTCGTCCGCCACATGTGCCTAGCATAGCAAACATGCAACCTTTCCTCTCCTTTTCATCTGTCCGGAAATGCCAAACTTTGGGAAAGCTTTCCCGGATGTTCCTCGCTTCGCTGGTAGCGTGTAGTGCCGCGTTAGAACACGCCTGGTGCTGCTTGTTGTCTTGTCATGCACTTGTTTGCTCTGTATTTACTGTTTCTTCCCCCTCTTCTCTCCGGTAGGCCCCGAGCCCGCTGCTGATGCCTGATACGTCTCCGTCGTATCTACTTTTCCAAACACTTTTGCCCTTGTTTTGGACTCTAACTTGCATGATTTGAATGGAACTAACCCGGACTGACGCTGTTTTCAGCAGACTTTCCATGGTGTTATTTATGTGCAGAAACAAAAGTTCTCGGAATGACCTGAAACTCCACGGAACATATTTTTGGAAAATATTAAAAATACTGGAAGAAGAATCCACGTCAGGGGGGCCTCCACCTGTCCACGAGGGTGGGGGCGCGCCTGCCCCCCTGGCGCGCCCCCTGCCTCGTGGGCCCCCTGACGCTCCACCGACCTCAACTCCAACTCCATATATTCGTGTTCGGGGAGAAAAAAATCAGAGAGAAGGATTCATCGCGTTTTACGATACGGAGCCGCCGCCAAGCCCTAAAACCTCTTGGGATGGCTGATCTGGAGTCCGTTCGGGGCTCCGGAGAGGGGAATCCGTCGCCGTCGTCATCATCAACCATCCTCCATCACCAATTTCATGATGCTCACAGTCGTGCGTGAATAATTCCATCGTAGGCTTGCTGGACGGTGATGGGTTGGATGAGATCTATCATGTAATCGAGTTAGTTTTGTTAGGGTTTGATCCCTAGTATCCACTATGTTCTGAGATTGATGTTGCTATGACTTTGCTATGCTTAATGCTTGTCACTAGGGCCCGAGTGCCATGATTTCAGATCTGAACCTATTATGTTTTCATGAATATATGTGAGTTCTTGATCCTATCTTGCAAGTCTATAGTCACCTACTATGTGTTATGATCCGGCAACCCCGAAGTGACAATAATCGGGACCACTCCCGGTGATGACCGTAGTTTGAGGAGTTCATGTATTCACTATGTGTTAATGCTTTGGTCCGGTACTCTATTAAAAGGAGGCCTTAATATCCCTTAGTTTCTGCTAGGACCCCGCTGCCACGGGAGGGTAGGACAAAAGATGTCATGCAAGTTCTTTTCCATAAGCACGTATGACTATATTCAGAATACATGCCTACATTACATTGATGAATTGGAGCTAGTTCTGTGTCACCCTATGTTATGACTGTTACATGATGAACCGCATCCGGCATAATTCTCCATCACCGATCCAATGCCTACGAGCTTATCACATATTGTTCTCCGCTTATTTACTTTTCCGTTGCTACTGTTTTCAATCACTATAAAACACCAAAAATATTACTTTTGCTACCGTTACTTTTGCTACCGTTACCACTACTATCATACTACTTTGCTACTAAATACTTTGCTGCAGATAATAAGTTATCCAGGTGTGGTTGAATTGACAACTCAACTGCTAATACTTGAGAATATTCTTTGGCTCCCCTTGTGTCGAATCAATAAATTTGGGTTGAATACACTACCCTCGAAAACTGTTGCGATCCCCTATACTTGTGGGTTATCAATGCCCCTGTGATCGACTACGTCGACGACGACCCCTCCTTCTCGCCTGAGCAACCAGGCAAGCCCCCCCTTTGATCATCTCGATATCGCACATTCCATTCTCACATGCTTGCATTAGATTTTGCTACTACTATTGATTGCTCCTATTCTGATGCATAGCCTGCTTTTGTAACCTGCTTATTGTTACCTACCTGCTTATCCTAAACTGCTTAGTATAGGTTGGTTAGTGATCCATCAGTGACCCCCACCTTGTCCTTGTTTCCCCTACTTCATCATCGACGACTCGATCAACGTGATCGACGACCAGAGCCCGACACCTCACATCACATCACGCCCCTTTTGTTGCTCGACTCTCCAGAGCTACTATCGAGTGCCGAGGGTGATCCCTCATAACGCAATCCTGATGATAATTCTGTAGTGTAGCTATTCGGTCGTGGTCATCAAGGGTGATTTCCTCTTTCACCATTCCCGATACGGCTCTGTCGTTCAACACCTCAAGTGTGAACCTCGAGGGTGGTCCCTCTTACGTTCACCTTGATGATTACATTGAGTGGAATCCACCGGGGGTGATTCCTCGGGTTTTCCCCTTGATGTCTGGACACACGGTTACCTTGACTTTACTTGAGACCCTTGGGAAAGTCGGGCGGGCCCGGAGAGCACCCGCAAGATGGTTACGAGGCACGGCCGGGCCGGTAGGCCGCCCCCGAGTGGGCTGGGCTAGCCCTTGCCGTATTTCCTCGAGACGGGGCGACGGAGTCACATTATCGTGAGTCTCTACTCGTCTCCGCAAGCTAATAATACACTATGGTTTGGGTATTTGTTCTGAGTTGGCCTCTGGCCTTTACGCACTAACCACCACGCGAGAATAGTTATGGGCCTCGACGACGTAGTATTAGCCAAAGCTTTGTCAGATGTCTAGTTCAGCATTGCGGCACGGTCGGATCATGCTGGCCATCCGAGGCGGTGCTGGAATTCACCCTGGGCGCAACGACCCGGAGTGCAACGGGCGATGGGCCCAGACCCCGGAGTGCTTAGGATGTAGACCGGCGGGGACGTCTCTACTGAGCCTAGGTAGGGCTACGACGTGTTGATTTTCCGAGGCCGGGCATTGACCCAGAAAAGTGTGTCCGGCCAGAGTAATCAAGCGTGTTGGAAAACGTGGTGCACCCCTGCAGGGAAGATTATCTATTAATAGCCGTGTCCACGGTAACGGACGTTCAGACTTATATCCTGATCTATTACAACTAGAAATGGATACTTGAGATATGTTGCTCCGGGATTGCTTTCTCGCAGGGAGTCGAGGAAGGATCTCTGGGCATTAATGCTACAACATGATTGTTAATTAAACTGTTATTCTTTACTCTTCTACATGATGCAAGATGCTTGGAGCCGCTTGAAGATGCTATTCTTTGATAGGCTAGGCCTCCCCCTCGATTCTGGCATTCTGCAGTTCAGTCCACAGATACAACCCTTCCATTTGATACCATTGCATACTTAGTATAGATCTGATGCTTGCGAGTACTTTGGATGAGTACTCACGGTTGCTTTGCTACCCCTTTTTCCCCTTCCTTCTTCTTTCCGGTTGATGCAACCAGATGATGGATCCCTGGAGCCAGATGCCACCGCCGACGAATGCTGCTACGTGGAGCCCACCGACGACCAGGAGTAGTTAGAAGGTCCCAGGCAGGAGGCCTTGCCTCTTCGATCGTTGATGTTTGTGCTAGCCTTCTTAAGGCATCCTTGTTTAACTAATGTCTGTACTCAGATATTGTTGCTTCCACTGACGCTTGTGTCTCGAGCTTTTGTATTCGAGCCCTCGAGGCCCCTGGCTTGTAATATGAAGCTTGTATTATTTTGATTTGTGTCTAGAGTTGTGTTGTGATATCTTCCCGTGAGTCCCTGATCTTGATCGTACACATTTGCGTGTATGATTAGTGTACGGTCGAATCGGGGGCGTCACACCTATTAACCGGAGGCCCAGTGCCAGTTTCTGTTTTTTTGGCCTATTTTAGAGTTTTGCAGAAAAGGAATACCAAACGGAGTCCAAACGGAATGAAACCTTCGTGATGATCTTTCTTGGACCGAAAGCAATCCTGAAGACTTGGAGTCGAAGTCTGGAAGTCCACGAGGAAGCCACGAGGTAGGAGGGCGCACCCCCCACCCTCGTGGGCCCCTCGTAGCTCCAACGACATACTTCTTTCACCTATATATACTCTTATACCCTAGAAACATCAGGGGGAGCCACGAAACCACTTTTCCACCGCCGCAACCTTCTGTACCCGTGAGATCCCATCTTGGGGCCTTTTCCGGCGATTTGCCAAAGGGGGAATCGATCATGGAGGGCTTCTACATCAACACCATTGCCTCTCCGATGAAGCGTGAGTAGTTTACCACAGACCTTCGGGTCTATAGTTATTAGCTAGATGGCTTCTTCTCTCTCTTTGATTCTCAATACAAAGCTCTCCTCGATGTTCTTGGAGATCTATTCGATGTAATACTCTTTTGCGGTGTGTTTGCCGAGATCCGATGAATTGTGGATTTATGAACAAGATTACCTATGAATATTATTTGGTTCTTCTCTGAATTCTTATATGTATGATTTGATATCTTTGCAAGTCTCTTCGAATTATCGGTTTAGTTTGGCCTACTAGATTGATCTTTCTTGCAATGGGAGAAGTGCTTAGCTTTGGGTTCAATCTTGCGGTGTCCTTTCCCACTGACAGTAGGGGCAGCAAGGCACATATTGTATTGTTGCCATCGAGGATAAAAATATGGGGTTTATATCATATTGCTTGAGTTTATCCCTCTACATCATGTCATCTTTCTTAATGCGTTACTCCGTTCTTATGAACTTAATACTCTAGATGCATGCTGGATAGCGGTCGATGTGTGGAGTAATAGTAGTAGATGCAGAATCGTTTCGGTCTACTTGACACGGACGTTATGCCTATATCCATGATCATTGCCTTAGATATCGTCATAACTATGCGCTTTTCTATCAATTGCTCGGCAGTAATTTGTTCACCCACCATAATACATGCTATCTTGAGAGAAGCCACTAGTGAAACCTATGGCCCCCGGGTCTCTTTCCTATTATATTGCATCTCTTTTATTTACATTGCATCTCGTTTACTATTTTGCAATCTTTACTTTCCAATCTATACAACAAAAATACCAAAAATATTTATTTTACTATCTCTACTATATCTCACTTTTGCGAGTGACCGTGAAGGGATTGACAACCCCTTTATCGCGTTGGTTGCAAGGTTCTTGATTGTTTGTGCAGGTACTAGGTGACTTGTGCGTTGTCTCCTACTGGATTGATACATTGGTTCTCAAAACTGAGGGAAATACTTACGCTACTTTGCTGCATCACCCTTTTCTCTTCAAGGGTAAACCAACGCATGCTCAAGAGGTAGCATAGGCCACCTTGCGCAAATGTTTTTCTTGGAGCGACTGTGTGGGATGTATAGACGAATGGAAACGTTTAGCGGGGACTGACTGTATGTGATCTACTTACGACCGGAAATGATTTTGCCTGTATAATTGTATTTTTTAGAACTACTGTACGTATAACCGTATTTGATCGCTCGTCGGTCGCACACGACCTCATTTTGCCGAGCGTGTGTGCCAGGAGGGCATATCCCCGACGGTTTCTGGGTCGTGTGGGAAGGACCCCCTATCGCAGTCACTCACTAGGCGACGGTTCCAAATGCCGTCGTGGAAAGGGGTTAAAAACCGTTTGTATAGCACCTCGTTGTACTAGTGTAAGGCATATTTCGAACACTTTGATGCAGTTGTTCATCGGCGTGGCTTTGTGGCCCACTGTTTTGTACGTTGATCGATGAAGCTAGCGACAACGGTGTCATGATGGTCATGACGATTGTGGAGGAGGGGGGGTTGTTGCTGAAGTGTCAATGACATGGTCCAGTTCTCGATCTCATATGCCCTCTTCTTAGTATGGTTGGTATTTGCTTCTACCCACTCCATCATGGCAATGTGTTGCGACCTTCCTCCGTTAGATCCTTGAACCGATCTAGGATCTGCTTCATGAGCTTGGTGATTGGTTGTATCTGCTTTGGTTTTTCCTTGAAGAGGAGAGGATGACGCAGCACAACAACAGTAAGTATTTTTCTCAGTTATGAAACTAAGGTTATCAATCCAGTAGGAGAACCAAGCAACACTATTTAAATAGCACCTGCACACAAAACAACAAAAACTTGCAACCTAACGTGTAAGAGGGGTTGTCAATCCCTCCTCGGTATTGAGATAGATTAAATTGTATGAAATTGGATAAATAGATCTAGAAAAAAACACAAAATAAAATAAATAAAGAAAAAGTGCAGCAAGGTATTTTGGATTTTTAGAAAAATAGATCTGAAAATAATGTGATAGGAAATAGACCCGGGGGCTGTAGATTTTACTAGAGGCTTCTCTCGAGAAAATAGCATACGGTGGGTAAACAAATTATTGTTGGGCAATTGACAGAAGAGCAAATAATTATGACGATATCCAAGGCAATGACCATGTATATAGGCATCACGTCCAAGATTAGTAGACCGACTCCTGCCTGCATCTACTACTATTACTCCACACATCGACCGCTATCCAGCATGCATCTAGTGTATTAAGTTCATGGAAAAACGTAATAATGCAATAAACGATGACATGATGTAGAAAAGATCTATTCATGTAGGAATATACCCCATCTTTTTATCCTTAATGGCAACGATACATGCATGTCATGTCTCCTTCTGTCACTGAGATTGAGCACCGCAAGATCGAACCCATCACAAAGCACCTCTTCTCATGTAAGAAAAATCAATCTAGTTGGCCAAACCAAACCAAAGTTTCGGAGAAGAAATATGAGGCTATAACAATCATGCATAAGAGAGTCCAACAAAGACTCAAATAATATTCAAGGATAGATCTCATCATAAACTCACAATTCATCGGATCCCAACAAACACACCGCAAAATTCATTACATCAAATAGATCTCCAAGAACATCGAGGAGAACATTGTATTGAAGATTAAAAAGAGAGAAGAATTCATCTAACTACTTCCTACGGACCCGTAGGTCTGTGGTAAACTACTCACGCATCATCGGAGGGGGAAGGGTGATGATGAAGAACCCCTCCCTGATCGTTGACCCCTCCGGCAGAGTGCCGGAGAAGGCCTCTAGATTTGATCTCGTGGTTCTGGAACTTGCGGCGGCTGGAATTGTGTTTCGTTGACACCCCTAGGGTTTTTTGGGATTTTAGAGTATTTATATGGCCAGAGGTCGAAGGAGGGGGTGCCTGTGGGCTTCACTACCCACCAGGGTGTGCCTAGGGGCCCTGGCGTGCCCTGGTGCCTAGTGGGCCCCACAAGCCCCCTCTGGTGCACTTCTTGGGCCTCCTGGGTGTCTTCTGGGCAGAAAAAATTCTCCAAAAAATTTCGTGGCATTTGGACTTCATTTGATATTGATATTCTACAAAGTAAAAAAAATAAGCAGAAAACAGCAACTAGCACTGGGCACTATGTCAATAGGTTAGTCCCAAAAAATGATACAAAGTTGCTAGTAAATGAGTATAAAACATCCAAGAATGATACTTTAATAGCATGGAACAATAAAAAATTATAGATACATTGGAGACGTATCACTTGGCCGACTCCAAATTCTACGCGGTGACATCCACCAAGTCTTGCGTGAACTGCTCCTAGATTTGTGGGTTACTCTTCCTCAGTGCCAGAATGTGTTGCCACTCCAAGGTTCATATTTTTTGGGAACGTAGCAATAATTCAAAATTTTCCTACGTGTCACCAAGATCAATCTAGGAGATGCTAGCAACGAGAGAGAGGGAGTGCATCTTCATACCCTTGAAGATCTCTAAGTGGAAGCGTTACAAGAACGCGGTTGATGGAGTCGTACTCGCGGCGATTCAAATCGCGGAAGATCCGATCTAGCGCTGAATGGACGGCAACTCCGCGTTCAACACACGTACAGCCCGGGGACGTCTCCTCCTTCTTTATCCAGCAAGGGGAGAGGAGAAGTTGAGGGAGAACTCCAGCAGCACAACGGCGTGGTGGCAATGGAGCTCGTGGTTCTTCGGCAGAGCTTCGCTAAGCACTACGGAGGAGGAGGAGGAGGTGTATGAGGAGGGAGGGCTGTGCCAGGGAAGAGGTGCAACTGCCCTCCCACCCCTCCACTATATATAGGGGCAAGGGGAGAGGGGAGGCGCCCTAGGGTTTCCCCTAGGGGGCGGCGGCCAAGCAGATTGGATCTCCCTAGGGAAAATCCTAGGGAGACTTGCCCCCCAAGCCAAGCAGGTGGGGGCTTGCCTCCCAAGCCAGGTGGAGGCGCCCCACCTCCCCAAGTAACGTGGGAAAGGGTGTGGGGGGCGCACCACCCCTTAGTGGGCTGGTTTGCCCCTTCCCCGTTGGCCCATGAGGCCCTCCAACACTTGCCGGGGCTCCCGAAACACCTTTCGGTCATGCTGGCCATAGCCTGGTACCCCCGGAACACTTCCGGACTCCAATACCCTTCGTCCAATATATCGATCTTCACCGCCGGACCATTACGGAACTCCTCGTGATGTCCGGGATCTCATCCGGGACTCCGAACAACCTTCGGTAACCACATACTATTTCCCATAACAACTCTAGCGTCACCGAACCTTAAGTGTGTAGACCCTACCGGTTCGGGAACCGTGCAGACATGACCGAGACACCTCTCCGGCCAATAAGCAATAGCGGGATCTGGATACCCATATTGGCTCCCACATGTTCCACGATGATCTCATCGGATGAACCACGATGTCGAGGATTCAATCAATCCTGTATACAATTCCCTTTGTCTATCGGTATGTTACTTGCCCGAGATTCGATCGTTGGCATCCCAATACCTCGTTCAATCACGTTACCGGCAAGTCACTTTACTCGTTCTGTAACGCATGATCCCGTGGCTAACTCATTAGTCACATTGAGCTAATTATGATGATGCATTACCGAGTGGGCCCAGAGATACCTCTCCGTCATACGGAGTGACAAATCCCAGTCTCGATTCGTGCCAACCCAACAGACACTTTCGGAGATACCTGTAGTGCACCTTTATAGCCACCCAGTTATGTTGTGACGTTTGATACACCCAAAGCATTCCTACAGTATCTGGGAGTTGCACAATCTCATGGTCTAAGGAAATGATACTTGACATTAGAAAAGCTCTAGCAAACGAACTACACGATCTTGTGCTATGCTTAGGATTGGGTCTTGTCCATCACATCATTCTCCCAATGATGTGATCCCGTTATCAATGACATCCAATGTCCATGGTCAGGAAACCATAACCATCTATGGATCAACAAGCTAGTCAACTAGAGGCTTACTAGGGACATGTTGTGGTCTATGTATTCACACATGTATTACGGTTTCCAGTTAATACAATTATAGCATGAACAATAGACAATTATCATGAACAAGGAAATATAATAATAACCATTTTATTATTGCCTCTAGGGCATATTTCCAACAGTCTCCCACTTGCACTAGAGTCAATAATCTAGTTCACATCACTATGTGATTGTAATGAATCCAACACCCATGGGGTTTGTTCACATCTTGCTTGTGAAAGAGGTTATTAGTCAACGGGTCTGAACCTTTCAGATCCGTGTGTGCTTTACAAATCTCTATGTCATCTTGTAGATGCAGCTACCACGCACTACTTGGAGCTATTCCAAATAACTGCTCTACTATACGAATCCGGTTTACTACTCAGAGTCATCCGGATTAGTGTCAAAGTTTGCATCGACGTAACCCTTTACGACGAACTCCTTTTCCACCTCCATAATCGAGAAAATTCCTTAGTCCACTAGATACTAAGGATAAGTTCGACCGTTGTCATGCTCATCAGGCTCATGACCTGAAGACTCCCTTCCTGGATCACTATTGTATCCCTTGACTAACTCATAGCAAGGCACACTTCAGGTGCGGTACACAGCATAGCATACTGTAGAGCCTACGTCTAAAGCATAGGGGACGACCTTCGTCCTTTCTCTCTCTTCTGCCGTGGTCAGGTCTTGAGTCTTACTCAATACTCACACCTTGTAACACAGCCAAGAACTCCTTCTTTGCTGATCTATTTTGAACTCCTTCAAAATCTTGTCACGGTATGTATTCATTTGAAAGTACTATTAAGCGTTTTTGATCTATCCTTATAGATCTTGATGCTCAATGTTCAAGTAGCTTAATCCAGGTTTTCCATTGAAAAACACTTTTCAAATAACCCTGTATGCTTTCCAGAAATTCTACATCATTTCTGATCAACAATATGTTGACAACATATACTCATCAAAAATTCTATAGTGCTCCCACTCACTTCTTTGGAAATACAAGTTTCTCATAAACTTTGTAAAAACCCAAAATCTTTGATCATCTTATCAAAGCGTACATTCCAACTCCGAGATGCTTACTCCAGTCCTTAGAAGGATTGCTGGAGCTTTGCATACCTGTTAGCATCTTTCAGGATTGACAAAACCTTCTGGTTGTATCACATACAACCTTTCCTCAAGAAAATCGTCGAGGAAACAATGTTTTTGACATCCTATCTGCAAGATTTCATAAATAATGCAGTAACTGCTAATATAATTCCAACAGACTCTTAGCATCGCTACGAGTGAGAAAATCTCATCGTAGTCAACTCCTTGAACTTGTCGGAAAACATCTTAACGACAAGTTGAGCTTTCTTAATGGTGACACTTACCATCATTGTCCATCTTCCTTTTAAAATCCATCTGCACCCAACAGCCTTACGACCATCAAGTAGTTCTTCCAAAGTCTATACTTTGGTTTTATACATGGATCCTCTCTCAGATTTTATGGCCTCGAGCCATTCGTCGGAATCCGGGCCCACCATCGCTTCTCCATAGCTCGTAGGTTCATTGTTGTCTAGCAACATGACTTCAAAGACATGATTACGTACCACTCTGAAGTAGTACGCATCCTTGTCGACCTACGAGGTTTGGTAGTGACTTGATCCGAAGTTTCATGATCACTATCATAAGCTTCCACTTCAATTGCTGTAGGTGCCACAGGAACAACTTCCTGTGCCCTGCTACACACACTAGTTGAAGTCATGGTTCAATAACCTCATCAAGTCTCCACCATCCTCCCACTCAATTCTTTCGAGAGAAACTTTTCCTCGAGAAAGGACCCGTTTCTAGAAACAATCGCTTTTGCTTCCAGATCTGAAATAGGAGGTATACCCAACTGTTTTGGGTATTCTATGAAGATGCATTTATCCGCTTTGGGTTCGAGCTTATCAGCCTGAAGCTTTTTCACATAAGCGTCGCAGCCCCAAATTTTTAAGAAACAACAGCTTAGGTTTCTCTAAACCATAGTTCATACGGTGTCGTCTCAACGGAATTGCGTGGTGCCCTATTTAAAGTGAATGCGGTTGTCTCTAATGCCTAACCCATAAACGATAGTGTAATTTGATAAGAGACATCATGGTATGCACCATATCCAATAGGGTGCAGTTATGATGTTCGGACACACCATCACACTATGGTGTTCCAGGCGGTATTAGTCGTGAAACAATTTCCACAATTTCTTAATTGTGTGCCAAACTCGTAACTCAGATATTCATCTCTATGATCATATCACAGACATTTTATCCTCTTGTCACGACGATCTTCAACTTCACTCTGAAATTACTTGAACCTTTCAATAATTCAGACTTGTGTTTCATTAAGTAAATATACTCAACATCTACTCAAATCATCTGTGAAGCAAGAACATAACGATATCCACTGCATGCCTCAGCACTCATTGGACTGCACACATCAAATGTATTACTTCCAACAAGTTGCTCTCTTGTTCCATCTTACTGAAAACGAGGCCTTTCAGTCATTTTACCCATGTGGTATGATTTGCATGTCTCAAGTGATTCAAAATCAAGTGAGTCCAAACGATCCATCTGTATGGACTTTCTTCATGCATATATACTAATAGACATGGTTCGCATGTCTCAATCTTTTCAAAAACGAGTGAGTCCAAAGATCCATCAACATGGAGCTTCTTCATGCGTTTTATACCAATATGACTCAAGTGGCAGTGCCACAAGTATGTGGTACTATCATTACTATCTTATATCTTTTGGCATGAACATGTGTATCACTACGATCGAGATTCAATAAACCATTCATTTTAGGTGCAAGACCATTGAAGGTATTACTCAAATAAACAGAGTAACCATTGTTCTCCTTAAATGAATTACCGTATTGCGATAAACATAATCTAATCATGTCTATGCTCAACGCAAACACCAAATAACGATTATTTAGGTTTAACACCAATCTCGATGGTAGAGGGAGCGTGCGATGTTTGATCACATCAACCTTGGAAACACTTCCAACACATATCGTCATCTCACCTTTATCTAGTCTCCATTTATTCCGTAGCCTTTTATTTCGAGTTACCAACACTTAGCAACCGAACCGGTATCTAATACACTGGTGCTACTAGGAGTACTAGTAAAGTACACATTAATATAATGTATATCCAATATAGTTCTGTCGACCTTGCCTGCCTTCTCATCTACCAAGTATCTAGGGTAGTTCTGCTTCAGTGACCGTTCCCCTCATTACAGAAGCACTTAGTCTCGGGTTTGGGTTCAACCTTGGGTTTCTTCACTAGAGCAGCAACTGATTTGCCGTTTCATGAAGTATCCCTTCTTTCCCTTGCCCTTCTTGAAACTAGTGGTTTTACTAACCATCAACAATTGATGCTCCTACTTGATTTCTACTTTCGTGGTGTCAAACATCGCGAATAGCTCAAGGATCATCATATCTATCCCTGATTTGTTATAGTTCATCACGAAGCTCTAGTAGCTTGGTGGCAGTGACTTTGGAGAACCATCACTATCTCATATGGAAGATTGACTCCCACTCGATTCAAGCGATTGTAGTACTCAGACAATCTGAGCACATGCTCAACGGTTGAGCTTTTCTCCCTTAGTTTGCAGGCTTAAGAAACTTGTCAGAGGTCTCATACCTCTTGACGTGGGCACGAGCCTAAAATCCCAATTTCAGCTCTTGGAACATCTCATATGTTCCTCGACGTTTCAAAATGTCTTCGGTGCCTCAATTCTAAACCGTTCAACATTACGCACTAAACTATCACGTAGTCATCAAAACGTGTATGTTAGATGTTCACAACATCCACAAATGACGCTCGAGGTTCAGTACACCGAGCGGTGCATTAAGGACATAAGCCTTCTGTGCAGCAATGAGGACAATCCTCAGTTTACGGACCCAATCCGCATAATTGCTACTATCAACTTTCAACTAAATTTTTCTCTAGGAACATATCTTAGTAGAACTAAAGCGTAAGCTACGACATAATTTGCAAAGACCTTTTGACTATGTTCATGATAATTAAGTTCATCTAATTATTTAATGAACTCCCACTTAGATAGACATCCCTCTAGTCATCTAAGTGATACATGATCCGAATCGACTAGACCGTGTCCGATCATCACGTGAGATGGACTAGTCATCAACGGTGAACATCTCCATGTTGATCGTATCTACTATACGACTCATGTTCGACCTTTCGGTCTCTTGTGTTCTGAGGCCATGTCTGTACATGCTAGGCTCGTCAAGTCAATCTAAGTGTTTCGCATGTGTAAATCTGGCTTACACCCGTTGTATGCGAACGTTAGAATCTATCACACCCGATCATCACGTGGTGCTTCGAAACAACAAACCTCCGCAACGGTGCACAGTTAGGGGGAACACATCTCTTGAAATTTTAGTGAGGGATCATCTTATTTATGCTACCGTCGTTCTAAGCAAATAAGATGTAAACATGACAAACATCACATGCAAATCATAAAGTGACATGATATGGCCAATATCATCTTGCGCCTTTTGATCTCCATCTTCGAGGCACGGCATGATCACCTTCGTCACCGGCATGACACCATGATCTCCATCATCATGATCTCCATCATCGTGTCTTCATGAAGTTGTCTCGCCAACTATTACTTCTACTACTATGGCTAACGGTTAGCAATAAAGTAAAGTAATTACATGGCGTTTTTCATTGACACGTAGGTCATACAATAAATTAAGACAACTCCTATGGCTCCTGCCGGTTGTCATACTCATCGACGTGCAAGTCATGATTCCTATTACAAGAACATGATCAATCTCATACATCACATATATATAATTCATCACATCCTTTTGGCCATATCACATCACATAGCATACCCTGCAAAACAAGTTAGACGTCCTCTAATTGTTGTTGCATGTTTTACGTGGCTGCTATGTGTTTCTAGCAAGAACGTTTCTTACCTACGCAAAAGCCACAACGGTGATATGCCCGTTGCTATTTACCCTTCATAAGGACCCTCTTCATCGAATCCGATCCGACTAAAGTGGGAGAGACAGACACCCGCTAGCCACCTTATGCATCAAGTGCATGTCAGTCGGTGGAACCTGTCTCACGTAAGTGTACGTGTAAGGTCGGTCCGGGCCGCTTCATCCCACAATGCCACCGAATCAAGATAAGACTAGTAACGGTAAGCAAATTGAACAAATCATCGCCCACAACTACTTTGTGTTCTACTCGTGCATAGAATCTACGCATAGACCTAGCTCATGATGCCACTGTTGGGGAACGTAGCAATAATTCAAAATTTTCCTACGTGTCACCAAGATCAATCTAGGAGATGCTAGCAACGAGAGAGAGGGAGTGCATCTTCATACCCTTGAGGATCTCTAAGCGGAAGCGTTACAAGAACGCGGTTGATGGAGTCGTACTCGCGGCGATTCAAATCGCGAAAGATCCGATCTAGCGCCGAACGGACGGCGCCTCCGCGTTCAACACACGTACAACCCGGGGACGTCTCCTCCTTCTTGATCCAGCAAGGGGAGAGGAGAAGTTGAGGGAGAACTCCAGCAGCACGACGGCGTGGTGGCAATGGAGCTCGTGGTTCTCCGGCAGAGCTTCGCTAAGCACTACGGAGGAGGAGGAGGAGGTGTATGAGGAGGGAGGGCTGCGCCAGGGAAGAGGTGCAACTGCCCTCCCACCCCACCACTATATATAGGGGCAAGGGGAGAGGGGAGGCGCCCTAGGGTTTCCCCTAGGGGCGGCGGCCAAGCAGATTGGATCTCCCTAGGGAAAATCCTAGGGAGACTTGCCCCCCAAGCCAAGCAGGTGGAGGCTTGCCTCCCAAGCCAGGTGGAGGCGCCCCACCTCCCCAAGTAACGTGGGAAAGGGTGTGGGGGGTGCACCACCCCTTAGTGGGCTGGTTTGCCCCTTCCCCTTTGGCCCGTGAGGCCCTCCAACACTTGTCGGGGCTCCCGAAACACCTTTCGGTCATGCTGGCCATAGCCTGGTACCCCCGGAACACTTCCGGACTCCAATACCCTTCGTCCAATATATCGATCTTCACCGCCGGACCATTCCGGAACTCCTCGTGATGTCCGGGATCTCATCCGGGACTCCGAACAACCTTCGGTAACCACATACTATTTCCCATAACAACTCTAGCGTCACTGAACCTTAAGTGTGTAGACCCTACCGGTTCAGGAACCATGCAGACATGACCGAGCGGGATCTGGATACCCATATTGGCTCCCACATGTTCCACGATGATCTCATCGGATGAACCACGATGTCGAGGATTCAATCAATCCCGTATACAATTCCCTTTGTCTATCGGTATGTTACTTGCCCGAGATTCGATCGTCGGTATCCCAATACCTCGTTCAATCTCGTTACCGGCAAGTCACTTTACTCGTTCTGTAACGCATGATCCCGTGCCTAACTCATTAGTCACATTGAGCTCATTATGATGATGCATTACCGAGTGGGCCCAGAGATACCTCTCCGTCATACGGAGTGACAAATCCCAGTCTCGATTTGTGCCAACCCAACAGACACTTTCGGAGATACCTGTAGTGCACCTTTATAGCCATCCAGTTACGTTGTGACGTTTGATACACCCAAAGCATTCCTACGGTATCTGGGAGTTGCACAATCTCATGGTCTAAGGAAATGATACTTGACATTAGAAAAGCTCTAGCAAACGAACTACACGATCTTGTGCTATGCTTAGGATTGGGTCTTGTCCATCACATCATTCTCCCAATGATGTGATCCCGTTATCAATGACATCCAATGTCCATGGTCAGGAAACCATAACCATCTATTGATCAACGAGCTAGTCAACTAGAGGCTTACTAGGGACATGTTGTGGTCTATGTATTCACACATGTATTACGGTTTCCAGTTAATACAATTATAGCATGAACAATAGACAATTATCATGAACAAGGAAATATAATAATAACCATTTTATTATTGCCTCTAGGGCATATTTCCAACACATATCGATCAACCTTAGACCGGTATTATGACTGTCGAGAAAATCAAAATCAAACCTCTCCTTGGATTTAGAATTGAGGATAGAAGCGGGGAGGAACAGTGGCTCTAGATAGCAATTCTAACACCAAGTGGTTCATATCCTCATAAATACAACTAACTAAGTACATGTTCCAGGATTAGAGGAAGCATGAGTATAGGGTTCTTCGTATCCCTTCCCAGCCTCTCAATCTAAGTAGCTATTACATGGGTTAGGCCCTTACCCGCATGAAGGTGGTTGATGTCTACTACGCAACTTTTTTCTTTTAGACTTTGTTGTCCATCCAAGCGCAGAATTTTGTAGGACATCAACAAATTTCCCTCAAGTGAATGACCTAAGGTTTATCAATTCGTGGGAAGTGTAGGATAAAATGGTTCTCTCTTAAACAACACTGCAATCAAATACAAGTAATCTCTTGTGTCCCCAACACACCCAAAAGAGTTGTCAATCATATAGGTGCACTTGTTCGATGAAGAGATGGTGATATATGTGTAACATGGATGGTATGAATAGTTTTTTTATAATCTGAATAAATAAAAACTGCAAGGTAGCAAGTAACAAAGTGAATAAAACGGTGTCTCAATGCTTGGAAACAAGGCCTAGGGTTCTTAATTTCGCTAGTGTCAACTCTCAACATCATTAACATAATTAAACCAGATGATATGACCTCAAAAGTGCAGCAAAGAATTACTCCAAAGTTTCTATTTTGTCAAATAAAGTAGGATGAAATCGCGTAGGTGCACTTGCAAACCACCTCAAAGTCGTATTTCCAATATTAATCTGTTGAACCACCCATATGATCGCCACATGTAGTCCCTCGAATTGTCTTACAACGACATCATATGATACTTATCGCTCAACCTTTATGCATAGATTACTCCAATGTCACCACACGTATCCGCAAGTTAATGACTAGACATGCATCATGTAATCTCAACTCCAAACTATTCAATCCAAAATAAATAAATTTCAAAGATGAAGACTCAGCTCACCATAAAAATAAAAGAAGGGGATGAACATCATATGATCCAACTATATTGATAAATCCCATGATACAATCAAGATCGGAATCTTTCATGAACATGGGAGAGAGAGAGGAGAGAGAGAGAGAGATTGAACACATAGCCACTAGTACATACCCTCAGCCCTGAGGATAAACTACTCACACATCACCATGGGAACAGAGCGAGAGTTGTTGGTGATGGTGATGCAGGAGATGTCCCCTGCGCGTCCCGACGCCAGAAGAGGAAAGGGGGAAGGGGGCCCATATCCAGGGAAGAGGGAGCTCTCCCCTAGATTGGATCTCTCTTGTCTGTCTCCTATTTTCGCTTCTGTTTTCTGGCCAAGCATTGTTTCTTAAACATCGAAAGATCCATAATTCGATCTGGCTGAAATTTTAACACATTTTTTCTTCGTAAATTAGCTTTCTTGCAGCGAAAGAACGGCTCCTACCGACTTAAGGGTGCTCCACATGGGCCCACGGTGCGGCCAGGGGCTTACCCGCTCCATGAGGCCGTGTGGGGCCCTCGAGCACCACCTTACGATGATCCGTTTGCCAAAAATCTGATATATTTCATAAAAATCACAAAAATAATTAGCTCATTTCTAGCTTCATGAATTTTTCATATAAAACCCCTAAAACAATAGAAAACGGGAGCTAGCCTCTGGCACTGAATTAATAGGTTAGCCCAAGTAAATATTATGCCAAATACAAAAATATTTGATGTAAATATAGCATAAATACTTTATAAATTATAGATATGTTTGAGATGTATCAGTGATCAGCCTTTACCCTTGGGCCTTGGCACCCGGGTACTCCTCCTAGTAGTGGCGGGCTCTAGACTTTGGTCACCTTGCCCGACAATGGCTGGGTGGACTGTCATAGCTGGGGGCGAAACATATTGGTAGATCATATGACTAGTTTTACTAACCAGCTAACACACACACACACACATTCTGTTGGAGACACTAACAATTCATTTGCCTTACATCTAAAAGAAACTATGTCTCGACTCAAACGTCTTATAAAGTGTCGTTTTTGCTAAAATCAAACAAATATTCATATGAATTCAAGTGAATATGACATTCCAATGATTTTACTATATTTTCACGCATTTCGAAACCTGAAATCCAATAGGCACTTAAGTTTACAAAATAAGTCCAAAAAATCCCATGCACACGTGAGAATAAACTATACATATTTTATGGAAAAATCGAGTTTATTGAAAAATGATAAGGATGAAGGATGAAACCATGCACCAAAGCTTTTATTTTTGCACAACTATAAAATGTAGTATTATGCGGTAAACTTGTTCTTTGTACACAAGGTATTAAATGTGATATATTACACAAACTTGCTCCTTTTTGAAAAGGTGCAAACTTGCAATACTTTGCATATAAATTAAACTTATATATATATATATATATATATATATATATATATATATATATGCATGTTTTCCTGGATTTGTTTTAAAGCCCTATAAATATCTATTTAATTTAGTTCATGTGATCTTAGCACACATTGTATTTCGTCAATATAATTTGCAAACAGAGTGGTTAAGTAGACGATTAATTAGTTACCCAACTTGATACTTTCCAACTAATGTTGCAGTGTATATATAATGTTTTAGAGTGTGTATGATCTTTATTGAAAATTTTATTTTCAGGGAGATTAAAACTGCCTTGGCCAATGCATTCGACAATTGTGCATAAGCAAAACTCAAAAAAATCTTACGGGTAGAATGTGGTAAAATCACTTCTCACAACTACTATGTTAACTAGCAAAGTGTTTGTGCCTTTCAACAGATCCAAAATAAATTATAATATATGTTCACAAACTTGAAAAAATCATCGCATTTTTATATATAATTAATGATATGCTTGCTTTCACCCAGATTTATTATTCCTATTTGTTTGGATGAGGTGTGAGATGAACTAGACTAGTCTAGAAAGGCTAATGGGTTTTGTGCACATGTGAAGCAATTACAGGTTTTATAGAAATACCACGACTCTCCTCACATGCGTTAGATGGAAATTAGATCGTCAGAAATGGCTGAAAATAGGCAAACCCAGTGGTATCCCTAGCCCACCAAGGTTCAAGTCTCAGACTTGACACTGGTGGTCGTGTTTCCCTGAATTTATTTCAAGCCTTTTGGCGATGTGTGTTCAGTGGGAGGAAACGTTCTCACTGACTAGAGGGTGTCTGTGACAACTTCGTCAATCACAAGATGATGTGCCGGATTAGTCTGTCGTAGACGTTCATAGGGGTAGGGTGCATGTGCGTGTATTTATAAGGGTAAGCGAATGTGCATATGTATGAGAGGCTACGTCTGAACTATGTTCAGAAAGAAAGGTATTCATGGTTTGGGAAAGTTTTTTGAAGTGGTATACATGCATGCATGGGATGAGACAGGTTTCATCCCTGTTCTCTCACACAATAAATGCACACTTTTTTTCATCTTTGCTAATTTCAATAATTTGTATCTTTTTAAATCATAATTTTGTTTTTGAAATTTTTGTATATTGAACTCATGGTGCCCAGACTTTTAAAACAAGACCAATCTTGAATATATTCTAAACACATTAAAATTTTAATGTTTCAATCGATTTCTTTCACTTCAACTATTTCAGTCATTTCAAAATGTAGAGTTTAGTTCATTCAAAAAAACATATTCAAAATATTTCAAACAATCATTTCAAAAACTAGATTCACAAGATATATCACTCAATTCAAGAATCCAGTTTCAATTTTTTCTAAAAACCATTTTAATTATTTCAGACTTATTTTCAGAAAGTATTTCACTTATTTTGGATAATACTCCACTATTTGAAACAAAATGATTTAATACATTCTAATAATGTCATAATATATTTCACTTTTTTAAAATAATTTCAAAAATTCACTCTTCTGAAACAAACTAATTTCACTAGAAACCTTCACTCCTTTTTAGAAACACATGTTTCACTCATTTCAAAAAATAACTTCACTGAAATTGAAGACCGATTTCACTCATTGATTGACATATGCGGATTGAAACGTTGAAATTTAAACATGTTTGAAATGTATCCATAATTAATCTTATTCTAATGGTTTTGGGGCTAGGAGTTCAAATATATAAAAAGTTTTAATAACAGAATTATGGTTTTGAAATAACAATGTGTGTTTATTGTCGAGAGAAGAGAGAGAGAAACTGAGTACCTTTTCCTGCCATGCATGCATTGTAGAGTATGGTCCAGGGGTTGTATGTAGTCTCGTATAGGCTTGGTATTGTAGTAACTTATAATTAATTAGTGGGGCCTTGCACGAATCATGATGCATGTGTGGACGATGAATTTTTTGTGGCTAGGTGTTGGAACTGGTAAAAAGCTCTTTGAATATAAAACCTATTGCTCCTAAGATTACCTAAGTTTTTTTTGCTGCTAAGACACATCAAAAAAATGATGGCCCCTTAACAGGAGAAGGGTTTCAGTTCTATATAACTGAGCACTGTCTTTCATTTTCCGGCCAACGGATTTGTGCTATTAAAGATTTATAGAATTTTTAACATACACATTTCATAAAAATGCACATAGATCCAACATGTCCATTCTGATCCTGTTTTTCTGACATACAAGAACAAAGGAAATTCTTGTGTTTTCTAGGCTCCATTCTTGCAAAAGATAGTGCATTTCTCCCTCTATTTTCTGCATGTATTTTGATTAACCATCTATTTTGTGCATGTAGTCCCGGATGAACAATAAATACAGAAAAATGTAATAAATTCAAATTGTGTGGCAAACATTAAGGAGTGTTTCGGGTTATCGGAAAGTTTGATCCTAGAATCGCATTCGTGGAAGTTGCGGCAAAACAATCAGTGCTCCAAAAATGCTACTTTCAAACACATTTTGGAACGTTGTTTTTTTCCTGACTTTCACAAATGTGATTTCATGATGAAACTTTGTAAGCATTTCAAATATTTTTTAATGCTTGCAACCAAATAAATCAGATTTTTTTAATTTTACTGTTCATATAAGGAGCATTTGAACCCGAGCTTACTTTCATGGTCTAACAAGGTAAACTTTCTACTAGCCTACTACTATTTGTTTAATCCACAAATCATAAAAATTAGATCAAATTATATAACATATAGTATAATATCTCAAAAGAGAAAGAAGACATCTTGACCATTCCCCCACCAAAGTCCACGGGATAAAAGACAACAAATGCAAAGTTGCACACCCTGCTACCTTTTCTCTCGTCTCTCTCTCCTCTCCCCTCCTAGAGAGAGAGGAAAACGCTCTCCCTCCCCCTCTCTCTCTAGAGTACTACCTATTGCATAGTCTACTTGGCGGAAGGGAACACCTGTAGTGGTGTGCGCGTGTTGCAGATGATCGATCATGTCCCTCTGTCACGGAAGCCGCTGGGGCAGCAGCAAGCTCAGAAGATGCCGCGGCCACCTCCGCCTCCGCGCTGCTATTAAGCCGCCCGAGCCATGCGCTGCGCCCACCACCTGCTGCTGCTGCTGACGCCATGCTCGACCCGCCCGAGCCCGACGACGACGCCGCCCAGCCGCCGCGCGCACCGGTCGCCGCCCCCTCGCCGAGAGGGCTCGTCCTCGCGTGCGCCGACCTGCTGCACCGCGGGGACCTCGACGGGGCGCGGCGCCTCGCGGGCGCCGTGCTCTCCGGTGCTGACCCGCGGGGAGACGCGGCCGACCGCCTCGCGCACCACTTCGCGCGCGCGCTCGCTCTACGGGCCGACGAGGGACGAAGTGGCGTCGGCCCGCCAGCGGCCGTGGGCGTGGGCGTGGCGCCGGCGTCGTCCGCGGCGCACCTGGCGTACAACAAGATCGCGCCGTTCCTGCGCTTCGCGCACCTGACAGCCAACCAGGCGATCCTGGAGGCCGCCGCCGGCGCGCGGCGCGTGCACATCGTGGACCTCGACGCCGCGCACGGCGTGCAGTGGCCGCCGCTCCTTCAGGCCATCTGCGACCGCGCTGACGCCGCCGTCGGCCTGCCCGAGGTCAGGATCACCGGCGCCGGCCCCGACCTTGACGTGCTCCGTCGCACCGGCGACCGCCTCCGCGCCTTCGCCAGCTCCCTCAACCTCCCATTCCGCTTCCACCCGCTACTCCTTCCCTGCACGGCTCAGCTTGCCGCCGACCCGGCCGCCTGCCTTGAGCTGCACCCGGACGAGACTCTGGCCGTCAACTGCGTGCTATTCCTCCACAGGCTCTCCGGCGACGGTGAGCTCACCGCATTCTTGAGGTGGGTGCGTTCGATGAACCCCGCCGTGGTGACCATCGCCGAGAGGGAAGGCGAAGCCGGCCGAGGAGAGGACGACGACGACTTACCGCGGCGGGTGGCCGCGGCGATGGACTTCTACTCGGCGGTGTTCGACGCGCTGGAGGCCACGGTGCCGCCGGGCAGCGCGGAACGGCTGGCGGTGGAGCAGGAGATCCTCGGCACGGAGATCGACGCGGTGGTGGCTGGCCCCGGCAGCGGCGGTGGGCGGCCCCGCAGCTTCGAAGCGTGGACGGCCGCCGTGCGCGCCTCGGGGCTCTCGCCGTGGCCGGCCAGCACGTTCGCGGTGTCGCAGGCGCGGCTACTGCTGCGCCTGCACTACCCGTCGGAGGGGTATGCGGCGGAGGAAGCCGGCGGCGCGTGCTTCCTCGGCTGGCAGACGCGGACGCTGATGTCGGTCTCTTCGTGGCACTAGCAATCCAAGTGATCTATCCATGCTGTTGGACCTCTTGCGTGCTCCATTGATGGATTTCGTGCTCCCAAGCTAGCTACTGCATCGCATTGCCGCAATGAACCATATGGAACCGGATCGAGCAAGTTGGAGGCCGGCAGCAAGAAGATCGGTGCTTGATCTTGCGGCTGCTCAAATGGCTTCGGTGAGGTTTCGGAGGGACTGGAGAATGGGGATGTGCATGCATGCAAGGACCAGTGAGGCTAGCTCTTATTTATCCTAGCTAGCTACTGTACTTGCCATTCTTGTTGGAGGGAGAAGAGAAGGGGAGGTCGACGAAGGCGAAGACGAATTGAAGAAGAGGAGGTTGTGCATGATCGGTGGACGCGTTGCATGGGAACTGGAGAGGGCGCCAATCGCCATTGGGAGATCTCGGAGAGGATCTTTTGGCACTCGACCTGGTAAACCTTCTACCACCACTAACTAATACTTTCAGTTATTTCTTCTTTGCTTTACATCATCATCTATCTTTATTTACTTCCACTTTGTTGTTTGTTCAACTTCCCCTCTCCAACCTATATTGGTGGAGTTGCTATAGATTGCTAATTACTACTTAAAAATATGTTCTAGAGCCCCTAAAAAAATGTTCTAGAGTGGATGGTGTTTTCGAATTTGTACCGTCTCCACTGAACAAATTTGACCACTATTTTAGTATGAATATTGAAGCAGGTCATTTTTAAAATATCATGAAATTATTTTTCATGAACAATCCAATGGTACATCTTTTTATCTAAAAACTCTTTTTTTTCTTAGTAGTTAATTCGTGATTGAAGATATATAAACTTGTCTCCACACTTTCTAGGGCGCGATGTACTTTGGATTTTAAATGGGTGTATTATTACAATTTTGATCCATATCTGGATTAATTCTCACTTTTGTGATGCTACTAACTAAAGAGATATGCATGCATGGCCTTCTCTTTACAAAAAAAATTTAGGTATAGCTACACAAAATTGATCTGTTCAACATAAAGCAATGGAGGATCTTGTGGATTGAGTTCATTTTTAAAATTTATCCCTGCATTTCACTTGCTCCCCTTGGTGTTTTTTCGTTATAACTAATCATGCTTTGGCCGCCACTAACCATAAACTAATCATGCTTCGGTAGCCTTCCCTTTTTAGTGTACTTATTAGAGGAAATGATCAGACTCTTGTGTGCTGTGAAAGGCCGGTACATTAGTTACCCATTAATTAATTACTGTATAGTATTATAGATGAAGGTACCACTATGTATAGCTGGCTAGTATTTCTCTAGTATGCCCACTGCTCCGGTAAAGCTAAAGAATGAAATAAAATGTCGAGTTTTTTCTGATACAAAACCGCAGTAGAGGTTGCCATTCTGTTGAACGAAAACCTAAAGGTGGAAACTAAAATATGTTTTTTTCGATATAAAACTGTCATTCTGTTCAACGAAAACTTAATGTGGTTTACTGAATACTGATAGTTTACAGTTACATGGAGAATTTTGTGAAATTTTCTTGAAAAAAGAAGAAAATCTAGTACGGATCTCCTACCTTCTGCCCAAGGAGAAGGGGTTTGTAGACCTAGTTCAAGAGATATGCTGGTAAGCTGTCCCACAGAAAGCATATGGAAAATGGCATCATGCATGATCCCCATGCATCAACGCATGCCGTTCCTAGTTCCTGGACCCCTGTCCCCTCAAAACAAAATCATGGGATTTCACAACACCGGCACCCCTTTTGGATGGCAAAAATAGATCCTTAAACCTCTCTTGTTGAGTTGCCTCCT
The DNA here is from genome assembly GCF_018294505.1 of Triticum aestivum. Classification (NCBI taxonomy): domain Eukaryota; kingdom Viridiplantae; phylum Streptophyta; class Magnoliopsida; order Poales; family Poaceae; genus Triticum; species Triticum aestivum. The sequence continues at coordinate 148,587,431 of NC_057811.1, forward strand.
GGATATGCGAACATGGATCATTTTTCTTTGGGACATATGGACCCATATGTCTACCCCTCCCCCCTCGCTCTCTAGCCTGATTGCATTGGGATCTTAGCATGCATGCCTTCTTAATTGGTTCCTTAAAAAGAGCCATGCCATGCACTCATGGTGCTCATCCCTTGCTCCGTTGGCGAATTGTCTCATTTCTCTGGCATCACGGCCAGTTGAATGAAGAGGAAGGGCCAAAAAGGTGTAGTTCTCCCTAAACTATAACGAGTCACACTAAAGAACTTTCTGAATAGAAAGAGAGTTATAGTTTAGTAGATCATGCTAATTAATTTGAGGTATAGAGCATATGATGGGAAATCGAAAATACATACAAAAGTATTGTAGTTGTCCTAGATTAAATTTCAGTGTGTTAAATTTATCCTTAATTAACCATGATTTCTTTCATATCTTTGACTCTCCTCTAATGTTTGCGAGTAATCCTTACTAACAAATCTAATGTTTGACCATCTGTTTTTTGCGTGTGATTATAACAGTAATTGTAGAATATTATCTAACCTGGAGTAATCCTTACTGGCAAATCTAATGATTGGGAATATATTCAGTTTATATTTTTTTATACTTTCACAAATCTATGTTCTCAATATTCAGCCATCAGTTTAGTGTTTGAATTTGTAGCATGACTCATGATGATAAGTCATCACCATCTCTTTAGAGACGAGTTATCGGTATCATATATCTCAATCATGAGTCAAATTTTATATTGACACCCAAAATATAAAGGGGAGAACAGAATCAGTGTTGATTGCGGTCTTTCGTCGGGATCACTTTTAGGTGCTTTTAGTACATCAGCAGCCTAGCTTTTTAACCTAACCATAACTGAATACTACCTGAATGCCATTTTGTTCCTTTGTATTTGTTCATTTTGTCCAAATATGTCAGTCTAATGCATTACCTAATGCTTCAGCCCGGTGCACTAGACATCATTTCAGCCTGTGCATTCATCTTGTTGCATCAGTAAACATCACCTTTATGTTTATCTTCTTCTGTATGTACATATATTCCACTCATTCAGTGACTATTAGTTAGGTACTACTATGTGACATAGAAATGGTAATAGTGGACACTTCATCAAAAGAATCATGGTGTTTGGATTTAGCAGACATTTCATAAATGTGTCTGACTATCCTTTCATTGTTCACATTCATTGATTTTCTCCTAAATAATTTGTTTGAATCATTGAAATTTCACTGGAACCTCATGGAAATTAACCGTTTTCTACTGAAATTCCAGCATTCCAAATGGATCGTTTTTTTTTGTTTATTCATATTACTCGTTAATGCCTAGTAGATATACCCCCTCTACAATGTGCATTTTCAACCGTTATATATCATATGAATATGTTAATATTGAACTATATAATCATGATGTTATGAAAATTATTTTTTCATGAGACATATAATTTATCACTTGACCAATATCCAAACAGTTAATTACATATTGATAGGTGCCAATGTTAAAGAAGTTTTCAGTTAAGCTTGACGGTATACGTACGCTTCTAAAGGATGAATTGCTACAAATTAATTTTGCAGGCAGAAGTACAGAATTTTGTTGGGCCCCCAAGCCATTCTTACTGGCAAGAGAAGAGAACCATGCATGCATGATCAGTTCATACCTGGTTAATATTGAAGCCCAAAGTTAACGAGGCTCCATCGACCGTTTGTGCATACGCTGGCCAAGCTAGGCACTGATGTTGCCTACACCTTTCGTAATTAAGAGGAGCCAATTCTTAATTTGGTTTCTGTTGGTACTATGGGATTGAATCATAGATTGCATCGATTAGGGAATTGGTTCGATAGCTCATGGTTTTCGTCTGGGCTGTATATTTTTATAGTAGCATGTCAGACAATAGTCAGTTGCTAAGACTGCAGCAGATTACAAGATGCCAACTTGTACAACAAGATTGTTAGCGTAATTCGGTAGGATTCTAACAGTCTTAACTAACTCTAACTAGTTTTACAGCCCCCCTTCACCTACAACTTTACATAGACTAAGTTGAGATTGAACCTTTCTTTTTTGCGGAAAAGTTGAGATTGAACCATAATCTGTTAGACACATCAACCGGCAATTCCTTGATGAATATATCTGCCAACTGGTCCTTGGATGGAGCGAATTTATTTCCAACGCCTTTTTTTTAGAAGTGGAGGAGGACCCCCGGCCTCTGCATTTGGACGATGCATTTAGCCACTTTATTAATTATTCACACAAGACCTTACAAAGTCATACACCATTAAGACTAAAGCCACCGTCTAGGCAACATCTGTCGTTACTCCTATCCAGTTGATGAAGGAATGCTGATAGTCTGGGCCTAATACCAAACAGACCTCGGAGCTAAACCTAACATCTAAGACCTGAGGTCCCAACCAGGACGCCTGCCGGGTATGGGGCTCCATCAGTCCGGCGCACTCCTCAACCAGGACACTTGCCGGGAATAAGGCCGCCGCAGCCACCTGCCACCAATCCATCTTCAGTACTGTACTGCTGCATCTACCTTGCCCGGTCTAGCTGTCGTCGATGCCACCACGGCGCCAGACAACACCACCATCCTGCACGTATCCATCCACACGCGCCCGTCGCCGAAACTCCGCACCGCCATGCCGCCGGGATCCGTCGTCGGCCTTGCAGTAGATGAAACACCGCTCCTCCTTGTCCCCTCCAGCTAGCTCCTGCTCCAAAACGATGCCCTCAGGAGGGAGCACGGCACCGAAGGCGCCGTCATCGTCCGATCCGGTAGACCCAGATCTAGGGTTTCTCCCGGAACATCTCGATCATGTTAACGCAGTTTGCAACGACGATGCCTCAACAGGGGGCGTCGGAGACGCCATCATCGTCCGCCATGACCGAAGTCGGCGCGATTTTCACCGGAAGTAGCGCCACCACAATCTCGCCGCTCACTGGATCCGAGCACACCCACGCCATGTAGACGTATGGTGTCGTCCGAAAGCCGGTTGAGGACCACCGGCCGCCCCACCCTGGCCCCATCACGCGCCGCCAACCGGCCATAGCCGAACCACGACGGATCTGGCGGCCAGATCCACGGCCACCGCCGCTGCCCATCGCATAGCGGAGAATCCCACCGGAGGACCTCGCCGGCCCTGGGTTCTTAGCAACACACTCATTTAAAAAATGGAAATCAACCTTCTTAGTCCTTGCATGGAATACCGGATTAGCCAACAAGTACATAGTTACTGAAATTATTACACCATAAAGTTGGAGCTATTTCTTAGGGAAAAAGATGACTTTCATTCAATAATAACATAGTTTTGAGTACAATCTTCATCAATTAGCCAGAGAGTGGGGAGGGAAATCAGTATCCATAGCATCTCCACCCTCATAACCCAAAGTGTAGGGGATAGTATCCCATAGCATGTCAACCGTGATAACCCAAAGTGTAGGGAATCGCACAGTCTTCATTGGAAAGTATTTTAACCCTAATTTATATTTGACACCATGGGAGCCAAAGAATATTTTTAGGATTTAGCAGTTATCTGTTTAGCCACACCAGAAACAACACTTGCTCGAGAAAATTTATTAGTAGGCAGTGCGATGAAGTGATTGTTGTATGATTTGCAAAAAAAGTAAACAAAAACAGCAATATTCATCCGTTCCCAAGTACAAAGTGTCTTACAGAGAGCAACAACTATGAAAACATAGGCATGACGATGGATAAAAGGGATGGTGCATGGATGGAATTAATCGTATAATAGTATAAATCACATGGAACAATTTTCCTAGCTCATATTCTTTCATCATATAGGCATGTATTTTGAATATAGTTGTACGTGCTTACAATAAAAACTTGCACAATATATTTTGTCTTACCCTCCTGTGTCAGCGGGGTCACAATTGGAATTAAGAGTAAATAAGATGCTCCCTTTACAGAGCAGCCGAAACAAAGCATTAACACTTGTTGAATACGTGTAATCCTAAAAATGATAGCCATTCACATTTGATATTGATATCCCGACCATGTCAGCTCGGGGTCTCTGGTACAAAACTACAATGAGTGCATACAACTTGCATGTATGATCCAGACACATATATATTCATGAAAACAAATATAGTTATGATCTGAAATCATATCACTCGGACCCTAATGACAAGCATTACACATAGCAAAGTCATAGCAACATCAATCTTAGCACTATAATGACATTAGGCTTCAATCCCCGGTAATTCTGACAACTATTATGATGGATCTCATCCAATTCCCATCCACCCCGTTGCATACAACAGATTACTCACACATGGATGGCACAAACATGATGGTGATGATGGAGAAGGAGTTGGGGAAGATGATGTGAAGATTCCCTCTATATGGAGGCAAAATCTACCTCCAGACAACCCTTGAACAAAGGTGGTGGTAGTCTTCGCCCCGAAGAAAATTGTGAAAAGAAAACCATTCTCAGGGTTTTCGGTGCGGAAGAAGATATATGGTGAAATAGGTCAGACGGGGTGCCCATGGTGAAAGGATCGAGATGGACCTCGAGGGGGTGAATAGGAATTACAAATTTTACTTTGATTATTAGCAAGTTTAGTCTATGCGGGATATAAAGTGCAAGACTAAACAATGCTACGGTGAGATATACAACATATATTATGCTTGCAATGTCAAGTGGGGAAACAAAACCACAAGCAAATGAGCTAGGTTTAGGGATAACTGAATACCACAAAGACGAAGATGTATCACAATGTTCACTTCCTTGGAGGGAAGCTAGTCACCGTTGAAGGGGTGGATGTTACCACGAAGGCACGCTAGCACCATGAAGGCTCACCCTCTTCTACTTGAGATATCATCACGAAGGCGGTTCTCAACCACTAGTGGTAGACCTTGATACGGCCTCCAAACCTTTAGAAACCATAGGGTTAATCACAAGTTGATTCCTCTCTGGTAACACTACAAAAAAATACACTTCCGTGATGATACGTGTTTGTCACAGTAGGTCGCGTTTTTTGTCATGCATGTACATCCATGACGATTTTATGACAGAATCAAGATAGTCATACCTGTGCTGTCGTAGAAGTGTTCCATGACATTACCAAAATTATCATCACGGAAGTGTGCACTTCCATGACGATAAATCGCGCGTCACAGAAGTGCTTTCGTCAAGGGTGACCGACACGTGGCATCCACCATAACGGAACGCCGTTAAGCTATCGGGTCGGGTTTTGGATCCGATAACCCGTTAACAGCCCCGACCAATGGGGATTTTCCACGTGTAAAATCATCATTGGCTGGAGGAAACACGTGTCGGCTCATCGTTGGGACAGATGTCATCCACTCATTGGACAGAAGGCGCCTATGATACGTCGACACGTGGCATGGCCCAACAGAGGCCCATTCCTGTGAAAAGGCCGGCCCGTTTGACTTGGTCAAAAGGTGGCGGGCCGGCCCATGGAAAGCCTGTTAACGGCCTGTTCGCATATAGCCCATTTACAGCCCGCTAACCCAAGGCCCGTTACGCCCTATCCGAATTAGGCCCAGTAGTGTCATCTGGGCCATCCAATATGATTCCAGCCCGTTTTCACTTCTGGCCCATGTATGGCCCATGACGTCTTTCGGCCCATATGAGGCCCTATGTAACTCTTGGCCTATTAACGGCCCGTGGTGAAACTGGCCCGTAATGAACAGTGTATCACTTTACACCCATTAACGGCCCGTGGTGAAACTGGCCCGTAATGAACAGTGTATCACTTTATACCCATTAACGACCCGTTATTCCGTTGGGCCATTTCCAGCCCATGTTATCTTTCAGCCTTCTCAGAGCCCATTTATTCTTGGGCTCATTTCCAGCATTCGTTTACTTACGGCCCGTTATTGTCATTTTCTGCTTGTGGGCCAAATTCAGCCCGTGGTTACAGTCGGCCCGTTTGTGGTCCGTTAATACGTTGGGCCGTTTTCATAGCGTCATCAAATACGGCCTATTAACGATGGCCCGTTATGGTCGGCCCATGAACGGACGATTCCAACTCTAGCCCGTTTACGGCCATAATGCGGCCTGTTATTGGCCCATGTTTGGCCAATCGATCATACGGCCCGTATAAGGCTCATTGATGAGACGGCTCGTAGAAGGCCCATTGTTTCTACGGCCCGTAAAAGGCCCATTATTTCTACGGCCCGTAGAAGGCCTACTGTTTCTACGGCCCGTAGAAGGCCCACTGTTTCTACGGCCCGTAGAAGGCCCACTGTTTCTACGACCCGTAGGAGGCCCAATGTCACTACAGTAAATATTAGCCCATGGTTATTGTGGACTAGTTTTAAAAAATAGGTTATTGCAGCCACTAGCAAACCGCGGAAAAAGAACTGCACTGACTACAAGCAAACAAATAAACAAGACAACAAGGAAATAAATAAGCAAGCAACTTATGCTAGGCTATCACGGCTATTACACATATTACATCCACTGGGCATCAAAGTTCGCCACCAGTGCAAATATAGGGAACAAAGCAGCATATAAACGCCGCAGCAAAACAAGTCCAGAACTGAAACCACTTCAGAAGAGTTCAAGAAACAATATCCTGGGTACCCATAATGCTGGCAAGATGCTTAGCAAGCTTATTAACTTTCTCTTGTTTGGCGCTTAAATCCTCCAGCGCTTGCTGTTGCACAAGAAAGTACGCATCTGAATTCTGCAGGGACTTCCTCAGTCCTTCGGCTTCTTGCCGCAGCACAGCTGACTGATGCCTTTCAGCTTGTAGCTGAGACTGAAGAAGCCGAAGTGATTCAGGCAGCGAGTTCGAAGAGCTTGTGCCAGCGGTACTGGCCAGTAACTCGAACACTACATCAACGCAGGACTGTGGGGTTTTCTCACTGTCTACAAGATCGTTTTTATCACCTTTCTTGGAGACCAACAGGGTTGTCTCACTATCTTGAACCTTATCTGCATTACTTTCTCTACCATTGCATAGTGGGGTGCTCTTCTCCAATATTCTGTTTGCATACTACAAGAGAAACAAGCAGACACATCACAGGTTTAGCTTGTAGTATACGAAACTCATTTTGGTAAACCGGTTCAGTAGTAAGGTGGACAGGATAACAGCATGAAACAAACATATATCTATGTACTATGGTCACTGTATTGTCCATATCATTCTAGTTTATGTTCCCTAATCAAGATAGAGACACAGTTCAACTCATATATTTTTAAGACACAGCAGCATAGACAGAATATAAGTGTGAGAAACTACACAGCATTGGCAGCACTTGTAATGTGCATCACATGAGAACATAACTGTTTATACAACTTAAACTGAAATCAACATAGAGCAAGAAGTTAGAACAGCAATCCAGTTAAAGAAATAGGTTTAAAACATACCTGTTGCGCCATTGGAGTTTCAATTGGATCCTTCAAATTCGAAAGTAGTTGGTATGAGTAAATACAGTGATGCAACAGCAAAGGAGTATGGACCATAGCTACGGAATCTGACCTGAGAACAGTTGCTCTTCTGCTTTAAACGTGGAGTTTGGGTTAGCTGTGGTGGTCTTCGTGCTTTGGGCACTGCAGTAGCTTTACAAACTGCTCGTGTGGGGGTACTCTGTGGTGGACATGGTGCTTTGTCAACTATAAGTGGGTTACTATCCGCTGGGGTTGCGGTTAGATGGGTTGTAGCTGGTTCTCTGCCCAACGGTGTAAGTGTGCAATCTGGAAGAGTCTCGATTATGTGTGGTGGGGCTAGTTTGTGGGCCAGTACAACCATGGTTCTATCTGCATCGACGGGTAGCACTGTCTTTTGTGAAGAACGGGTTTTTGCTCCCTTAGATACTGCCATCACCCCCTCCAATTCAAATGGCTGATAAACAAGAAAAGAAATTGAACGTACAGACATTGTATGATAGACAGATGTGGTAATTCACATATATGTTGTCTAACCAAACAGGACAGCATGACACAATTTCACATATATGATGCCTAACTAAACAGGATAGCATGACACAGTTTCAGATATATGATGGATAACTTAACAGGATATAATGGCATAATTCAACATATGATGAGTACCTAAACAGGATGACATGACAAAACTATATGATGTCTTTCTAAAATAGGTTGGGATGAAATAATTCACATACATGTTGTCTAAGTATACAGGATGGCATGATATAATTGACATAATTGATTCATATACTAAGCAGCTGGCACTCGCATGTATGATCTCTAAACTAAGCAGATAGAATTCAATATTGTGCATATGATGTCTAAACTAAGCAATGCAAGACACCATATGCATCATATGAGAAATATAAACATTGCAACTTAGAGCATACACCTCAGGTGGGATATAGGACTGGTCATCTGTCTCTGAATCCTCCTCTGAGGAGCTCCCTGTAACCATCGAGATATATGCTTCAACAGGTACCATTGCCTGCTCTGAAGACCTTGTTTTCACTCCAGATTTTTCCATAACCGGCTCAAATGGCTGATACACATGAAGAGTAGTTCAATATACACAGATTGTCGACAAATGGAATACGTAATGAAAAAAAGATGGCATGAGATAATTCACATATATGATGCCTGGCTCCATGGCGGTGCATAATTCACATATATGATAACTGGCTGAAAAACATGGCATTGCATAATTCACATATCTGATATAGAAAGCAAACAGGAGGCATTCACACAAAGCATGTCTAATCTAAGCAGATGGCATGGCAATGCAAGACACCATATGCATGATATGAGCAATATAACCCAGCCAAGTTAGAGCATGCACCTCGGGGGGGGGGGAATACGACTGGTCATCTCTCTCTGAATCCTCCTCTGAGGAGCTATCTGTAACCAGCAAGAAATCTGCATCGACAGGTAGCACTGACTGCTCAGAAGACCTTGTTTTCACTCCAGATTTTCCCATGACCGACTCAAATGGCTGATGCACAGGAAGAGTAGATGAATGTATAAACATTGTTGACAAATGGAATACATTATGGAAAAAAATATGGCACAATACAATTCACATATACGATGACTGGCTAAACAGGATGGCATTGCATGATTCACGTATATGATGCCTGGCTAAAGAAGATGGCATTGCATAATTCCCATATACTCCCTCCGTTCCTAAATATTTGTCTTTTTAGAGATTTCAAATGGACTACCACATACGGATGTATATAGACATATTTTAGAGTGTAGATTCACTCATTTTGTTCCGTATGTAGTCACTTGTTGAAATCTCTAAAAAGACAAATATTTAGGAATGGTGGGAGTATGATATAGAAACCAAACAGGTGGCATTCACACAAAGCAAATCTAAACTAAGCTGATGACATATAAGATGTATAATGTAAGCAATGCAAGGCGCCATATGCATGATATGACCAACATCAGCATGCCAGGTTAGAGCAAACACCTCAGGTGGTAAACAGGCGTGGTCGGCTCCTTCTGAATCTCCATCTGAACAGTTATCTTCCTCTGGAATACAATCTGGAAATGCAGGAGGGGGGGCACTTCGCCCACCATGGAGCGGCGTCTGCATGACATTATATTCGCACGCAACGGTCTTCTCTTTTTCTCTACATGTTCAGTACGATTGTGTACAATATCTGACATGCATAATAAAAAAATAGTTAGATTTTGTAAGGCCTAAGGGGTGCATGCAAAAATCAAGACTGATGGTAGCAAACGAGTGGATGGATCCAAAACTAATGATAGCAGGTAGATTATAGCTTCAGTTTAAAAAGATAGACAATGGATCATCTATTGTTTGTTGCCCACCCAACATGAACCACATAGAAGACCCCAGATGAACCAGATAGTAGACAGATACTATTCGTTGCTGGCTCGATATGAGACCCATGGGCAATTCAAAACTCAAGATTGAACGATAAAGTAGCAGGTAATAATAACCGATGTATAACGTAAGCAAACACGAAAGACTGCGACCTCTCTTCCGGAACTGTGTAGTCCTCAGGTTCATCTGCTCAGTCGATGATGGTAATGCAGTTGGCGTGGCTGCCGGCAACGGGGAAGATGATCTGAGGCGGCGAAAGGAAGTCTGCAGGGGGGATCTCTGCTGCAGTGAACGCTTCTGTCGATGGTGCACCTCAGGTGGGGTGGATGACGGCACGGCAGGAGCAGGACATAACACACAGAGTTTTCTTTGACGCCTATCTGAAAATGAAGTAAATCTGTAAGGGCTCCTTAGAATTGGAGGATTCTATAAACGCAGGGACAGGAAAAACACAGGAATAGGATAGGAATGCACGTGCAAAACAGAGCATTTGGAAACATAGGATTTCAGTCAACCTGGGTGTTTGGCTCACATGAATTGGAAGAACAGAGGAATGGAGAAACAAAGTGATGCGACGAGTGTACAACCTCTTTGGCATAGCCTTGTGGACCTCAGCATCATTGGGTTGGACGTGGAGGATGGTGATGATGCTGGTGTGACTGTCGGAGGCGGGGAAGAAGATCCGAGGCCTCTGGAAACGGCGCCGAGGGTACTGCTCCGCTGTGATGGACGGTTCCGTCGTTGGAGCAGCTCCGCTAAGGTGTACGGCGACGAGGCTGAAGCATGACAAGACAGACAACGTTAATCTGAAGTGGGACCCTAATATCATCTGCAATAGATGATGTAAAATACATCACCAAAAAGTGCTAGATGTAAAACGCATCAGCCGCGCCACGGCCGCTCCGACAGATGCTGTAAGTACTGTTCACTCTGAACTTAACTGAAGAAAATGAACTTCACAGTCGAAACTGAATTTTACTGTCGAAACTGATTGAACTAGTAACAGAGCATTGCAATAGATGTTTAGGGCGTTCGAGCACTAGTAGCAGAGAAGCAGTGATCTAAATCAGCAGACGCTCGAGCAGGGAACGCACTAGCAGAGAGCAAGTCGTGCAGTAGCACCGCGAGCGAGTGCTAAAGCAGCAACTCCTGTAGCTGCCGGAGGTCGTGCAGCAGCAGCAGCAGCGCAAGCGAGAGCAAGAGCAGAGCAGCAGCACGAACGAAAGCAGGAGCAGTGCAGCAGCGCGACCGACAGCAAGAACAGAGCCGCAGCGCGAGCGAGAGCCGGAGCAGCTGCAGCTAGTGCCGTTGTGGAAGTCGCCGCCGAGGAAGCAACGACATGGGGGAGAGACGCCGTGGATGATGTGGCCGGCGACGGCGCCGTCGATGGAGACACGCCATGTCTGCTCGGTATCGAGCACCGGCAGCCCCGTGAGATCGAATAAAAGATAAAATGCAGCGGTGAGTGCAGAACCTCCTTGGTGGCGCCGAGTTGGCCTCGGCTTCATCGGAGGAATTGGTGAGGGTGCTGCGGTTCCGGTGGGGCAGGTCAAGACGGCGCTGTGGGGATTGAGGTGGCGCGATAGACGAGGCGAACGTCGGGGCAGCTCCTTGGAGGTGGAGGACGGGGCGGCTGATCCGGCGGGACGACGAGATCGACAACGGATCCTCATCCGGTGCGGTGGATGAGGGACGGCGAGCTGTTGCGGTGGACGACGTAGTCGGGGAAGAGTCTCCGGCTGGGCGGCGGTCGGGAGGCCGACGGAGGAGCGTGGGGTTTCGCGGGTTTTGGCGGCCTCGGTGTACGAATGGGGGGGCGAAGGGGGAGGGGGGAGCCAAGCTTAGGGACGCGCTTGTCCGAAATGTAGGGTAAGTTACCAGCGTACCCCCACCGGTTTTGACACCGCGACGTGGAGCTTCATTTCCGGCTGAGGGGTAGAAGGGGGATTTCGCGTGTCTGGGCTGCGGGAGCGATTTCGGATGAGGAGGGAGTTCTCGCGCGCGTCCAAATTTCGGGATAACAAGGCGCGGCGCGGGTTGAAGAAGCGGGAGTTTCAAAGCAGGTGAGACAAAAGATACTCGAGCTTGAAAATTTCGGGATAACAAGGTGCGGATTCCTTGTTCGGCAGAACAAACTTAACGTGTAAAAAAACAATTCATACAAGACACAAGAGAGTCATGTCCCCTTTTACTATATTGCTATAGATGCCATTGAAAAAACTACAAGAAAAATGTAAAAAAATCGGGAGAACAAGATTACCCTGCACAGTACCAAATCGATTCGCACTTCCCTCAACAACAACAAAAAACAAATCAATTCCCACCAAAGAAAGAGTAATGTCCCTTTTTATATGATTACAGATGCCATGATCTCGAATTTCAATTTTTGAATCCACGTTATGTTGAATTCGAATATATCGTTAGGTGACCTTGCGGTTTATAATTGATGTAGTCGTACATTTTGATCTTCCATCATATATGAACATTTTACTCCACCATGTGAACATATATATTGTCGTCTACCATATGGACTAAATTTGAATCAATTTTCCTTATTTGAATACGATTGTTGTCAAGTTATACAATAATTTAAATATTATCTTGATAACAAAAAACATACATATAGCAGTAATCATATTTCACTATGAACTACATGTACCATACGCTCTCCAATTCAAATATTTGTATCCATTTTATGTTGAATTCAAATCATAGTACATTATTGGTCTAGGTAGCGAGATGTTTGGGATAATCTAAACCCTGTTTTCATACGTATAATTTTTGGCTGAATTGGGACAAGTTTTGGTATAAGCCTCTTGCAAAACCGGAGATTCTCTCAACAAGCCTCGTGGTTCCGAGAGGGAACGTGTCACCTTTGTGTGCGAAACGATATACGCTGCCTCCCCCCTGATTTTATTTACAGAGGCAACATAGAACTATATGAGTGCCCTGTTAAATTTTGGAATTATTTCGGGTTCATTTGGCCTTTTTATACATTAATTGAGTTTCTGGACTTTTAATGTGCATAATCTAAATATGAATTGCATGCACATGCTCCGGTGCACCAAAGTGGGTTGAAAAATCACATGTGTGTCCTTGGTTGAATTTCTAGGTCCCATGGAAGAAATGAGAATGAAATTCAAACATCTGGGCGTCATGACTCGGCCGAGAACATCGAGAAACTTTGATTTTAAATTCATGTAAATCCAAAACTCGCCTGGAAATCATGAAACTTGGCATGGTGTCATGTCATGGCACTAACATGTTGTGGTAAAAAATTGGGCCGATTTGGAAGCTCGTGGTTCTAAGAGGGAACGTGCCACCTTTGAGTGTGAAACGATATACGCTGCCCCCCCTTGAGTTTCTTAACAAAGGCAACATAGAACTACATTAGTGCCCTGTTAAATTTTGGAATTATTCCGGGTTCGTTTGTCGTTTTTTATACATTAATTGAGTTTCTGGTCATTTAATGTGCATAAGTCAAATTTGAACTACAAGCACATGCTCTCGTGCACCAAAGTTGGTTGAAAAATCACATTTGTGTCCTCGGGTGAATTTCTAGGTCCCATGCAAGAAATGAGAATAAAATTAAAACATCTGGGCATCGTGGCTCGGCCGAGAACATTGAGAAACTTGGTTTTAAAATTCTTGTAAATCCAAAACACGTCTGAAAATCATGAAACTTGGCATGGATGTCATGTCATGGTACTACCATGTTGTGGTAAAAAAATTGGCCGAATAGGAACAGATTTTGGTATAAGCTTCTTGCAAACCGAAGCTTCTCTCAAGAAGGCTCGTGGTTCTGAGAGGGAACGTGCCACCTTTGAGTGCGAAACGATATACGTTGTCCCCCTTGAGTTTATTTACAAAGGCAACATAGAACTACATGAGTGCCCTGTTAAATTTTGGAATTATTCCGGCTTCGTTTGGCCTTATTTACACATTAATTGAGTTTTTGGTCATTTAATGTGCATAATACAAATTTGAACTACAAGCACATGCTCCCGTGCACCAAAGTTGGTTGAAAAATCACATTTGTGTCCTCGGGTGAATTTCTACTCCCTCCTTCCATCTATATAGGTCCTAATGCGTTTTTCGAGGCTAACTTTGACCAAACGTTAGAGCAATAATATATGACATGCAACTTACACAAAGCATACCTTCAAATTTGTATGTCAAAGGAGCTTCCAATAATATAATTTTCATAGTATACATCTCATGTGCTATTAATCTTGTCAATAGTCAAAGGCTGTCTTGAAAAACACATTAGGCCCTATATAGATGGAAGGAGGGAGTAGGTCCCATGCAAAAAATGAGAATAAAATTCAAACATCTGGGCATCGTGGCTCGGTCGAGAACATTGAGAAACTTGGTTTTAAAATCATGAAACTTGGCATGGTGTCATGTCATGGTAGTACCATGCCGTGGTAAAAAAATTGGCCGAATAGGAACAAATTTTGGTATAAGCTTCTTGCAAATCGGAGCTTCTCTCAAGAAGGCTCGTGGTTCTGGGAGGGAACGTGTCACCTTTGTGTGCATAATTCAAATTTGAAATACAAGCACATGTTCCAGTGCACCAAAGTTGGTTGAAAAATCACATGTGTGTCCTCGGGTAAATTTCTAGGTTCCATGCAAGAAATGGGAATGAAATTCAAAATTCTGGGCGTCGTGGCTGGGTTGGAAACATTGAGAAACTTAGTTTTTTAATTCCTGTAAATCCAAAACACGCATGAAAATAATGAAACTTGGCTTGGTGCCATGACATGGCACCAACATGCTGTGGTAAATTTGCAGTCCGATTTGCGAAGGCGCACACATTAACAATCAACAAAGTCATTTTGGAACAAGTGCTGTCACGTTACAATCGGAAACACAAGTATTATTGAAACCGTGGGCGTTCTACTTACTAGTACCATTTACGTGCCGCCACGCGTCCCCATTTTTTATTAGCTAGGAGGCGCCGTGCAGGGTAGCTATTTGAGTACGAGAGGCGTGCGATCAGACCCCTGCGCGTGCTTATCGGGAGGAGAGCCCTTTGACCTCCATCTGCCGTCCACCTCTCTCCCAAGGTCTCCATTAATGGCGCCCGAGCCTCTGTTTAATGGCGTGGCTATGTCTCACTCGACTGAGATTTAAGAGAGAAAAAAGAAAATCTGAAAGCACGGATCTTGATGTAAGATCCGACGGACCTATATAGCATCTACTGCGACTTATAGCAAGACTGATGAATATATAAGGACGATTAATTTTTTTTGATCAAAGAAGGGCTTGCCCCTTCCGATTTTCATTACTGAAAACCACCACAATTCACAAGAAGTTCAGCACAACTCCAGCCTAACACGAAGGACTAAAAGCTACCAGATTGAAATCGCAACATCCCAAGAGGCCAACAAAGGCCAAACATCCGCGCTAGAACCCAACATTTCACAACCGACGACACAATCCACATCCTAAACCGATTATTACATCAAAAGAAACCAGGAAACTGAAGGAAGCCCAGCAGCAACTAGAAGAACAGCAACGCCAGGGTCGCCACAGCAAGAGTTTTCTTCATTCCAGCCTCGCAACATTGATCTTCCACAGAAAGATAAGGACGATTAATTGTCTTACATAATTAGAAAGATAATTAAAAAAGCCACATGCGGCTACGCCCGAAATACACAAGGGCAAAAGAAGAAGGAAGACAAGGATCTGGCTCGCTGATCTCTACTTTCTTGATGCGTTGCTGCAGGCCGCGGGAACTAGTCTCCGCGGCGAGCGGCGATGAGCTCTTTCGTGTCCTCAAGACGCTGCTTGAGAACATCCACGGATTCCTCCACCAGCCTTTGGCGCTCGTTGCGGAGCATGTCATTCTCGTCCATAAGTTTCTTGACGATGACGCCGGTCCTCTTCAACAAGGCACTGGTCTCCTCCTGCTGGTCTGCACTTCGGACGATCTTCTCCCTCAGCAGGTCGCGCTCGGCCCGGAGCCTCTCATTGCCCTCCCTTAGTTGCCGGATGACGCCGGTAGCCTGTTCAAACGAGGCTTTCATGTCGTCCTGCAACCTCGCCCAGCCGGAGATCTGATCCATCTGGCTATGGACGATCGCATGCATGCGCCTGTAACAGTCGTCGCCTGCCCGCGAGAAATTTTCCCAGGCCGCCGCGGCGCGGCGGGACATCTCTGCTGCATTCGTGGCGCGGCGGGACATCTCTGCTGCTTCCGCGGCGCGGCCGGACCAGTCTGCTGCATCGACGGCGCGGCGGGACCTCCGTGCTGCTTCAGCGGCGCGGCGGGACCTCTGTGCTGCTACTTCCGCGCGGCGGGACATGTCGGCTGCTCTCGCAGCGAGGCGGGACATCTCTCGTGCTTCCGCTTCCATGCTCGCCTCTCCCTGGTGGCAATCTCTCGACCCAGAACTCACGCTGGCCATGGCAGACGCAAGGGAAGGATGCTGAATGACTTGTTTGTTTTTGTGGATGAGGAGTTGAGGAGGAATGTGCAGTCATCTTGGCATACTAGTATTTATAACCGAGTACTAATACGCTCCTAAGTGGGAAACCGTTTAGGTTGTGATCGGTGTGAACAGGTTTGCAATTCAATATAGCGTGGTACTAATACGCTCCTAAGTGGGAAACCGTTTAGGTTGTGATCGGTGTGAACAGGTTTGCAATTCAATATAGCGTGGAGTAATTTGGAATGTGACGAGACGCAAGCTCAAAATTTATTGACGGTTCTAGTTTCGAAGTGCGGCACTATTCCCGGATGGAGTACTTCTTTTTCTACTCCCTCCTTTCCGGTTTTATAGGGCTTATCTCAAAATTTTAGTTTTTCCATTTTATAAGGCTCAATTTGGTTGTTCCCCAACACATGTTCAGATTCCAAGGTGCATTAAATCATTGCATGCAAGTATTAAGAGAAAATTGACCAATGCATGTACTTTATGCATGCATGCATTGCAATTAATGCATTGATAAACATAATTTTTTGAGAAAAACAAGAGCATTAATTAGGTGCTTTTGCAAACTACAAAAAATATTCCACCACTCACCATCTTGGTTGGTGAGATTTTTGAATTAAGCCCTATAAACCGGAAAGGAGGGAGTACTGCTGTGTACGTGCAATAACTGGCACCGTCGTATACATATCTTACGGTTAATGGGGCGTTCGACAGGAATAGCCGCGTGGCGAGCTCTAGGCTAGTCTTTTTTTCAGACGCATTAAACCTATCTCTCGGGACTTCTCGCACGCACCATCGTGCCACCCACAAAAACTTGTACTCTGAGTTTAGTAGTACGTTATACAGGAAGAGAAGAGGTGCACGCACGCACTCGTCCTCTCACACACGCGTCTGTTTTTTCTCGAAAAGGAGGATGATGACCCCCGGCCTCTGCATCTGGGAGTCACACACGCATCTGTAGCTACGAATTGTAGTGTTCTCAACCATCCGATTGGCTCTATCATGGATGTACCTATATACTAAAACATGTCTAGATACATCTATATTTTGACAAATGGAAGGCATGTATTGTGGAACGGAGGGAGTGCTTGTCATCAAAATGGATAAAAAGGGACGTATCTAGAACTAAAATACGTCTACATACATCTCCTTTTATCCATTTTGATGACAAGTAGTACTTCTTACCCAAAGGAACTTTATATCCAACAGACACAAAATATCCGTTCGACTGTTGGAAATTACTGATCTGATGTCGAAGTAATTGCTGCATCGCCACCAAAACCCACCATTTCTTAAGCTAAAGTAGACCAAGGTAATCCCTATATTAGCATATTACTAAGATAAACAGAAGGCACTGTAGAAACATTTAGGACGTGAGCTTGTCAATCTGAATGTGGAGGGACACAAGCTTAGCCCCGGCCAGCAGCTTGGGCGGAACTGTCAAGAAGGTCAGCTCCTGCACGTCGACGTCGCCGGGATCCTTGCTGCTTGTCACCTCCATTTCCACCTTGACGGCGTCGGTCGTGCCTTTGGGCTCCCCCGGCGGGCCGTTCGCCCACAGCTTGGCCACGTAGTGCGGCAGTGGGGACGCCCCCGCTCTGATGCAGACGACCGACACGGCGATAGGCGCGCCGATGTCGAGCACGCCGCCGACCAAGAAAAACGCGCGGCGGTCCTCCTCCGCGAACAGCAAGAGCCGTGGCTCCGACAGTGGCACTTGCAGCTGGAGCACCTTGCCGTACTGGATCCTGTGCACGGGCATGGGATGCGCGGTGCTGATGTGGTGGTAGAGCGCCGGCGGCGGGCCTTCGTAGCCGCAGACGGGCACGGGGCATTTGCAGGGCGCGAGCGGACACACGCTCTGGTGATCGGCGAGCTTGTGGTAAGTGACGTAGAGCCCACAGCCTTCGTGCGGGCACTCCACCCTCACCGACGAAAGGACGGAGTCCACCGCCGTGTTCCGCACGTCGAAGCCACCGCCGCGCTCGCACTTCTGGCACTGCCGCTGGTTCCCGGGGCGCTCGACGCGGCAGTCCGCGCAGGCCAGGTGCCCTCCCTTGCACTGCAGAAATCAATCGAACAGCACATCAATCAAGAAACCTGCACCTTGCTCAATCAGCCGAACGGACGAGGTGTATTCGAACCTCATACACTGGAGGCGTCAAGGGGCGGAGGCACAAGGGGCAGTGGAGCACGGTGAGGTCCATCGAGACCTTAGAGAGCTCCATCGTCGGGTCCTGTTCGGTCTGCATGATCTCGCCCTCCTCGTGCACAACCATCTCTCGACTTGGGCCGGGGTATTACAAAGCTTTACCGTCACATATTTTATACTACTTCAAGGTGCATTAAATCAACACATGCAAGTATCAAAAGGAGAGTCACGGCATGCATGCATGCGTTGTAATTAATGCATCGGTAAACGCAAATTATTGAAATATATCGAGTGCAGTGCTTTGATGTGTCGCGTCAACTCGTACATCAACGAGAAGTTTGATTATCCTCTCCCTCGCGGACTTAACTGCACCTGCCTTTGGCTGTATGACAGGTTGGCCACACACCTGTCGGGCCCACCTGTCATACACGCAAAGGCAGGAGCGTCCCTCCCTCGCCCATGAGCGTGGTGGCTGGCAAGACTAGGAGAAGCTTTCGCTACACGCTCTCCCTCCCGCACGCGGTGGACATGCAGCAGTTCAATCGGTGTCAGATGGCCAGAAGCGTACTGTAGTACTCCTCCAGTGCAGTAGTACTCCATCATTGTTCGACTTCCCGAAGAGGCGAAGAGCCAAGCGCAGCCCGGACGCTCGTGTGGCAGTTTCATGTGTAGAGTAGTCTAGGATAGCGTGTACCGTGCCTGTAAGCTTAAAATCGTTGGGGTCGGCTCCATGCTATGTGGCCGTCTCGAAGTTTTAAAAAAATTAAAATAGTCTTCTGGCCCTACCTGACACCCTGGTGATTGTAGTTTGCACGCTCATCTGGTCAAGACAGGAATATATATTTTAATTTGTTTTTTTCGAAAAGGGGGGACTCCCCGGCCTCTGCATCAGAACGATGCATACGGCCACATATATTTTAATTTGTGGTGGGTAAATGTTAGAGGTTGCAGCAAATATATTGTACACTGCGGGTCTTTCAGCCAAGTTTAGAGGCAAGCATGTGGGGCCAGTGCTATGATGTGTCGCGTCAACTCGTACAACGAGGAGAAGCTTGATTTTACTACACGCCTTCTCCCTCACCCATGCGCGCGGTTGCTCGCAAACGAGGACAGGCTTTTGCTTAGTAGTACTTCTACAACAAGCTATCCGTCCCGCTCGCGGTGGACGGACATGCAGCAGTGGATTCGACACTGTAGAAGCAGTAGTAGTAACATCATTGTTCGTCTTCTCGAAGAGGCGAAGAGCCAAGCGCAAACCGAACGTTGCAGTTGCGAACATTGGAGCACGCATATAGCCAGGCTCTTGCATGAGACAAAATTGCTATGTGAGCCCACTATTGTACTAGTACGTACAACTACTTGCTAGTATAGCCCTGTAAACCAGAAAGGAGTATTTGCCCTTCTAGAGATTTCAACAAGTGACTAGACTACACCGAGACGGAGTACATATGGAGCAAAATGAGTGAATCTGCACCGTAAATAAATACGTACTAGTTCTATCGTTTTCCTCTCCGAGGTGCACAATATTGAGTATACTGACTAGTCTCTTTTTGACACGCATTTACGTTTTTTTACACAGTACAGACGCAAGCGCTCATATACACGCGCATACACTCACCCCTATGAACGCACACACGCACGGCACTATCATCTTGAAATTTACGAAGTCACCATAGGCACCTCGTCGTCGACGGGTCCATAGGTGCTTGAATGCCAAGGAGGGAGAGGGTAGCGGTTCCCGAGACGTTGAACGGTCAATGATGCATCCTCAATTACATGCAGAGGGAATTAATTGGAGAAGCAGAATAGAGCCAGCACGATGTGAATGCAACAGAGTTTGGACTCTCATATAATAAAGGCGCCCCACCACTCCAATCCATCTACTCCCAAGTCTCTGCGCAACACTGCTCACTCCAATCCAAGACCAAGTGACCAGAAGCCACAAGCACCTATGGAGGCGATGGACGCGAGCGGCAGTCGGCTGTGCCAAATCATCCAAGGCGCCGGCCTGCGGCCCCGCACCGCGCAGCGTTTCCAGACGGTGCTGGCGACCGCAGGCATCGTAGCCCTCGCCGACGCCGGCTTCGCCTCTCGCATGGACGACATGATGGTCAACTCCATCCGCAAGTTCACCGCCGTCAAGAAGCGCGCGGACGACCTTGCCGTACTGCTCCAGCCCGCGCGCCCAGGCTCCTCATTGCCTGCCACCCTCATCGGCCTCCATGGTGACGAACTCTTTCAAGCCCTGGTGGCCCTGCAGGTGCCGGAGGTCGCGACGAAGAATGTGCACCTCGAGGCCGCGCTCGCCGCGCAGCGCCTCGCCATGCAAGAAACCGTCGACCTGCACATCCACGTCTACGAGGAAATCGTCTACATAGGCCACTACAAGGCAAGCGAGGACAGAAAGACGTTGGCCTTCTTCCAGCGGCTGGAATCTTTGGACGCCATTGTTCAGAAGCACGTCGACCTGGCCACGAAAGCCGCTGCTACTTAGGCGCCGTTCGGTGGGCCGGCGCCCTGAGTCGAGGAGGTGGACGTCGTCGATGGATGCATCTCTTCTTGCCTCCTGTAACCAGCACTGCATCGCCTCGTGGCCTTAATGTTTTATTAGTATAGTACTCCCTCCGTTCCCAAATATAAGTCTTTCTAAAGATTCCAGCAAGTGACTACTACATACGGAGCAAAATGAGTGAATCTACACTCTAAACTATGTCTACATACATCTGTATGCTGTATTCCATTTGAAATAGTATCTAAAAAGGCTTATATTTATGAACGGAGGGAGTATATGGCATTTTTATTCCAGTCGTAACGTTTTCACTGTGAGGTGGGGCCGCAGTTGAGCAAACCCACCCCGCCCACCGGGCGTCGGCCGAGTTTAGAATTACTAGAAGAGAGAAACGAGGGAGGAGAGCTAGCTGTAGCACGGACGCTGTTGTCAGATGGGACTCGTGTTTATAGAATAGGAGTACTGAGCACTCGTGCCTCTTTTTTTTGAGGGAAAAATTAGTCGTATGTCTAGTACCACTAGTTGGGTGCGTGCGACCTATAGCTGTCATCACTTTAGGTCTCCTTTTCGAACCGCGGCTACGCTTCACAGTACATATTATTTCACGCATTTATCCTCCTATATGTACTCCTAGGCTATTTCCACGTGCTCCCATTCGCCGACATGTGGGACATAGAGCATCTGGGTCGTAGTGCATGCACGACTCGGAGCATATGCCGGGGTACTTTACATTTCAGACCTCACGAATTACATGCAAACCCCCCGCAGAAGAATAAATAAATGAATGAATTACTACATGAAACCGGATTATTTTCGTGGAAACCGGAGCACGTTCATTAAATTTTGGACATAACACGTTTATAAAAAATGACCGGACCGAAACCAGTCTAAGGGCCTCTTTGATTTTTCCCGCAAAAAAGGGCCTCTTTGATTCGCAGGATACTGAAAACACAGGAATGGGGAAAGTATGATGGCGATGAACCGAGACGAGGAGAACTCTAACTCAGTTAGAGGTTAGAGTTAGATTCTAACCCTGAACTAACTCTAAACCAAAGAGGTGTATGGATGGCAGGGTTAGATTGACAATAAATGCTCTATCTCAATCATTTGACTACTTTGGACCCTATTTCCTGCCGGATTTGGAGGGTGCTTGGATACGTTTTAGTTCCATGACTAAAAGTAGTGGGACTAAAACCGGATTTACTCCTTGGCGAGCGAGCGCTGCGACGCTCGATTCCCATGCGGGAATTGTTGGAACCGTGGGCCCCTCTTTCTTTCCTAATAAATCTCCCCCTAATCCAACCGTGGGGTCTTTCCTCAAATAAATCTCTCTCTCTTCCCCTGAGATCTCCATCTAATCTCTCTCTCTCCTCCCTCTAATCTCTCCCCCTGATTTTAAGGGGGTGGGTGGCTGCATGCATCGTACTTTTGTTTCCTGGGCCTTACTTGTGTTTACGGTTTGCATGCAAATAAAAAAAGGAAATAAAGGAAAAGGAAACAACACATGGAACCGCTTCAATCTGGAATACAAAGGCTGGTCGGAAAGCGAGCGCTCCGACGCGCGAGCGCTAATTAGCAACGCCCGACTAAAACTTGCTAGCCTCACCCATGCTTGGATCCAAATACTAAAGAGACTAAAATCAAGTTAATGAGCATTTATTATCCTCCAAACCCTCCAATCCAGAACTCGCCTGTGTTAAAGGAGAGGAGTTAAATGAGGAGAGAGAGGACTAATCCACATTTTAGTAGGGGTACCCCTGACTAAAAATTTTTAGTCTCAAGACTAGTTTTAGCCCCTCTTTAGTCAGGGGTGCTTGAAACTTTAGCCTCTTAAAGAGACTATTTTTAGTCAGACTAAAATAAGTCCCTTGGATCCAAGCACCCTCTTGGTGTGGCCGGCTCTTCTGTGGCCTCCTCCCGCTCACAATTGACATAAACGAACCATCTATACAAATCAAGCATGCAAAACATGATAATTTTTACTTTGTCCATACAAATGAGATATCCCACTTAAACATACAAGTCGTCAATCAAGCTTCACAAAATAAAAAAACACTTCATGAAACAAAGAATGAGCTAACTCATCACGGAAGTCATTCACGATAGGGAGGGAGCCCGGAGCCCCTCACGCACCGAGGGAGGAGCTCGCCATCGTCGCTCTGGAGGAAGGCTCTGTAGAGCCCAAGCCCCGGGAACCCCTCCGACGCCGGCCCTTGCGAGTTGAGGTCGACACCGGCATGGGTAGCAGGGCCGCTTGCCGCCGACTGGGAACTTAATCTTTGGGCCTCTAGAAATAATGCAAGCCTGTAACTAAAATACCTAGAAAGGTGAACTGAATCTTTGGGCCTCTAGAAATAATGCAAGCCTGAAACTGAAATACCTAGAAAGGTGAACTGAATCTTTGGGCCTCTAGAAATAATGCAAGCCTGAAAGTGAAATACCTAGAAAGGTGAACTGAATCTTTGGGCCTCTAGAAATAATGCAAGCCTGAAACTGAAATACCTAGAAAGGTGAACTGAATCTTTGGGCCTCTAGAAATAATGCAAGCCTGAAATTGAAATACCTAGAAAGGTGAACTGAATCTTTGGGCCTCTAGAAATAATGCAAGCCTGAAATTGAAATACCTAGAAAGGTGACCTGAATCTTTGGGCCTCTAGAAAGATTTATTACCTCCTCAAGCAGCATCAAACAATTCCATGCGTGCACCACAAATCTATACCAAGTTTGATCAGGATCTACTTTTCCAAATCAGAATTAGCGCTAGAGCAAGCAAGATCAATGATATGGCCGTGAGACAGAGAAGGAACGAACAAACTCACCCCTCTCGCGACCTCCCTGGTAGATGCGCCGCCGCCGCGCACGACAGAGGGAGAAAAACGACTGGTGAAGGGGGAGCGGGGCGACCTTCGAAGGCCGGAGGGAGAGGGCGGCCGGAGTAGGGCGGCGGAGGCCGGAAGGAGAGGGCGGCCGGAGGAGAGAGAGGGCGAGCGGCCCTATGGGGAACAGAGAGGAGTCGTGCGAGAGGGGGGAGCGATCTGGTGCGGGCAGGGGAGATTTTTTTAGTTCTCTTTTAGTGGGCCCGAGGATAACTAACCCAATTAGAACCTCTCCACCGGGCTAGTTTTTTTAGCTGGGTTAGAGCAAACTAGCTCAAACTAACCCCTCTTGTTTCGATAATTTGAGGCTATTTCAACCCAAACTAGCTCTAACTCAGGGATCCAAACAAAGAGGAGTGTTACTGTACATGCTACAGTGTGGACCGTAGCACATTGTTTTTTATGGCCATATCACCACATTGTTTTCTACTGCTGGTTCACTGGGCTACCGTGGTTCGCACTGCTGGTTCACTGGGCTGCCGTGGTTCGCACTCCTCCGACCTGAGTAGTACTGTAGTATAGTACTAGTATATACCGCATCATTCTTTGCTCCTTCTTACTACTCCGACATGTGGGAGAGCCAGCATCCGGGTCGACGTGTCATGCACCAGATTAGAGCGCGGAACGGAAGGGGGGCATCACCCCGGTCGGAGCGCCAGTAATTCATGACTATAGTGAGTGGTCATATCACAAGTCTTTCCAGCAGTAACGCGCCGTCAAATCGCACAGCCCCACTCGCTCACCCTCCTCGCCTCTCTGTCAAACCGCCTACCCGAAAACTGTCGCGCGTACTGCCCGGGAAAAGCCCCGCCCTCAACTTTTAACTACGCGAAAATAGTTCGAGCTTGTTCGTTCTATATAAATACAGTACTTACTGTATGTTTATTCACCCGTGGGGTTGTTCAATGAATGGAGGGGCGGGGAGCACAAGTGAACAATACTGTAGTACTACTAGTAGTAAGTAGGAGTCGTACAGTAGTCACCTTAAATAGAGAGTTTCTTTTCTTTAATGCCACGTACACAAATTGAAACGCTTGTTGTGGAGAGAAAAAAGATAATCACTCCACTATATATGGACGCAGGGGCCTGAGCGCTTGCTTTACTAGGGTTGCTCTCTTCATTCTCTCATCCTCTCCAGATATAAACAAGACAGCGGTAGCGACATTTTCTCTCTGCTCACCGCTGGTCACAGATCCGGCCGGATCCCTTCGGCCGGTGTGTGTAGAGGACTAAAAGGTGCATCGTTCACGCGGTCATCACCGCCGAGGGAGGAAACCCACAGCTGCCGGAGGGGCCCGATCCTCTGCCCGTGCCGTTCTCTCCGACACAGCGCCGGCTCGGGAGGTCCTCCGACCCTTCTTCCTCCCTGCCGTATTGTCCGCAGATCCGACCTGCCGCCGCCGACATCCCGGCGACCCTCAGGTATAAGTTCTTCGAAAGCGGCCTTGCTCTACTGCCCCAGCTCCCCACGTGTCTGCATGTGCATCTTTTTCTACTCCCATCAGCTCTTCCAAAGCCACCTAAATTTTTAGTATTATTAGAGGTAAAGCTACTTCATGCATTCGAATCTAGGGCTTTGTTCAAACAACGAAGAAAGGGGGGAAAGTTGTAGCATGAATCTAGGACTTGATTCAAAGAGGAAATAATATGGTGAAAGTAGTAGAGACCGGATACCCAACCGGTCTCTTGGTTGAAAAGGGAAATAATGGGAAAACGCAGTACAAACTGGATAAGGAACAGATCTATTATTGGTTGAAAAAAGGATAGAAAGTGGCGGCTGGTGGACAAGTCAACAGAGTATGTCCAGGATTAGATTTGCTGCCATCACATAGTAAAAGGTCTCCAGGATTAGATTTGCTGCCCTCACATAGTAAAAGGTCTCAGGATTAGATTTGCTGCCCTCACATAGTAAAAGGTCTCAGGATTAGATTTGCTGCCCTCACATAGTAAAAGGTCTCCAGGATTAGATTTGCTGCCCTCACATAGTAAAAGGTCTCCAGGATTAGATTTGCTGCCCTCACATAGTAAAAGGTCTCCAGGATTAGATTTGCTGCCCTCACATAGTACAAGGTCTCCAGGATTAGGTTTGCTGCCCTCACATAGCATGAACAAACTCGGCATCACCACTTTATGCCTCCTTGTAGGTACATTGTGCTGATGCGTCCACTGTCGCATGTCCTTATACCAACCTTTTGCTGTTGTTAATGTAAGGGCGCATGTAAAATGAAGCGATCACACTGTTACCTTAGGGACATGTCTAACCAGTGTTATTGTTAATCTAATGCCTCCAGTGATAAGATGCAATTAAACTGTGTTACAAATGGCACTCCTGCTGTTTTCCCCAGTATGATAAGTAAGTTGCTCCTTTACGCTGCTGAGTGTCCTGGTGTCCCCACGGTCCCATGCCCTTAAACCAACTCTTTAGCTGCTGTTGATTTACTGTGTCTGGTAAACAAGCAATGCCACCATTAAAGTAATCCCATATTTGAGGAATCTCATTGTTGATCGTAATGCTTCTGGTAACATGAAGCATTGCTGACGTTTTAAAATTTCTACTGTCCTTGCGTGATTGCCATGAACATAATTAAGATGCTTCTTTTCATTTTGTATATGTTTCGTATATTCTTATTGACCAGCAACTGTTTACTTTCTATCTTTTTGTGCAGATAGGGATATCCATTTCACCTTGTTGCTATTGTGACCTTTTGGTGAACTGCACAAAACACTTTTTTTGGAATGAGTGTCTTGTGCAGTTCAACTAAAATGTCACGTGGGCAACATCTCTCAATTTTGGTGGAACTGCACAAAATGGTGATTGGAGTTTCCAAAATCTCCGTCAAGTTCTGCTGGTAATCTCGTGCAACATTTTATTAGCCTTTGCAAGATGGAGCCGTCACTGTCACCACAATGGCACTTTATTTTAGTGGAACTGCACAAAAGGATAAGAAAATTATAGTTGCACCTTACATGAGCCGGACAGCCAACCTTAATGTTGCTCAATTTTTGTGCAACTACTAAAGAAGAACCTGCCAGCTCACAAGAGCAAGTACTTCTTGCTAGCTGAATGATACAATTTTTACTTCATTTCAGGTGAACTGCAGAAAAAGTGGCATGAATTGAATCATCGAGTGGAGCTGCAGGTTGACTTCCAATAGTGCCAGTATTATAGTAATCATGCTCTTTATTATCTGTGTGTGCAAACAGGAATACTCAACTACAGATGTTGTGACGGTCAAGAGCATTCGCCAAGTTCTTCGATTGTATGACATGGCTAGCCAAGATGGATTTAATCCCGATATTCACTTTATCAAAAGGCTCTAATGGGTTGGTTCTGAATCTTGCAAGCTGGGAATCAGTGAGATGTGTAGGCATCTTTGTTGTACTTATTATTTGAATCTTATTTGTTGGTTCTGAATCTTGCAAGCTGGGAATCAATGAGATGTGTAGGCATCTTTGTTGTACTTATTATTTGGATCTTATTTGTTGGTTCTGAATCTTGCAAGCTGGGAATCAATGAGATGTGTAGGCATCTTTGTTGTACTTATTATTTGGATCTTATTTGTTGGTTCTGAATCTTGCAAGCTGGGAAACACGGCATGATGATGCAGAGGACAACAACCATAACAAACAGTTCAAACTTGGTAGTATTATCTTTGTGAAAGTGCGACAAATGTGCTGATCGTGTGCGTCCTGAGAATAATAATTCTAATTGTTGTGCATGTTGATCCTGTGGCACTGATAGAACGAGCGAATGCATTGCTTGTTTTAAGTATAAATTTCTATTAAAGCTAATTAAATTTAAGTAAAGTGACCACTAACTCCTGTTATTACAGTACCAATACAGACCCGCTCGTGAACCGACGTGTGGCCGAGGGTGCATCTTCTGCCGGGCGTGCAGCGGACGAGGGAGGGGTAGTAACTGTTGTCGCCTGTACACACTCAGCTTACTGTTGAATCCAGTTCCCCAAGAGCTGAAAAACGAACTGCTGCCGCCGCCTACACACTCGTTCACTCGAAGAGACTCCAATGGCGATCCGAGGGGTGAGCCTGCTGGATATGGACTTCAGCAAGGAGTTCCCCTTTGAGTTCGCCGTTCAGTCCTATGGCTGCACCAAGTTGAATGTGATGTACACCAACGATACGGACTCGGTGAAGCTCTGCCTCGCCTCAGTCCTATGGCTGCACCAGGTTCTGGAGCATTCGCCCGTTTCATCGGCAGCGCCGACTGCACCTTCGCTATGGTGGAGAGAAGGAAGAACGCGACGATTCGGCCATCTGGTGCAACAAGCTTGTCGACATCCAGAAGCAATACAAGATCATCAGCAACGGGCAGGAGAAGGACTCCGTGGTTGACCTCGCTGAGACCATCATCGACCCCTGATACGCCAACATGAAAGAAGACGACCTGAACACGTGGGAGGTACCTCTGAATCTAGCCTACATAACCTACGCGGCCAAGGACGCATACGCATGCTACGACATGTACAGGCAGATCTTGGACATGAGGGCGTGTCTGCTTCCCGTAACCGACGAGTACACGGACAGCCGCAACGTCATGATCAAGCGTGCCAGGAAGGTCTAGATGTTGTACTTTATCTGTTTATAAGCACCTTTATCATCTGAGTGTTTCATGCATTAGCCTATGTGTCGTAATTATCTGTTTTGTCCGAAATATTTCTTTTAAGAACCCATTAACCTGATTGCTTTTTTAGTGGCTATTTGCTTATGTATGTAAACTAGTTCACTTGTCCGTAAAAAAACTAGTTCACTCGGCTGCCGTGCTTTGAATCTCCTTCCTCCCAACATATTCCCCTCCTCAGGTGGACCCAGCAGGTCTCTGAATTTTCTCCCACTTTCTTTTTCGATGTAAACTGAGTTTTCAAGTACTTTCCCCTAGAACCAACTCAACTGTCCCACGTCTAGCCTAAAAAATAATAATACCCCACGTACTATTAACTCATCAAATTAAAATGATATTTTATTTTGTAAGTTGAAAGTTCTTACAAAATAATAATAATAATTGTTTATATATAACTTGGCAAGTTAACTCCTAGTGATTGCGTACATAAGCTTGCAAAGATTTTACTGACGTGCAATCATGTGTTTATGTTTTTATAACATTTCTCCGTCTAGCCCAACATGATATTTTCACCCAGCCCAGCAAGTCCGCGGATTTCGAGAAAAATGCAAATGGGATTTAAACGGGCTGCATAGATGCTACATCATTGTTTCACCCAGCCCACCAAATGGACTAAAAAACAAATGGACTGGCTGACATGTGGGCCAGTAGGTCGAAGCCTAAGAAGGCGTTGGATTTACATCCAACGGCCGGCATTCTTCTTCAATCTCTCATCTTCTTCCCCCAGCGCTGCCGGAACCGCCTGCTCCAGCCTTCGGCGTCCAGCGGCGTTGTTTTGCGCTCCTCAGCGAAACGCTACCCCGCCGACGGCCAGGCCATCCCTCCACTCCGCACCTCCTGTTATTCTCTGCCGAGTGTAGGCCCACCCCGCACCCGAACCAGTCAAGTTTCCCACTCCTCTCCGTCTGCGACTCCACTGCCGCGTCTTCCCCATCTCCGGGTCGTTCCAGTCTGGGGCCTCGCCGTCGTCCACCGCCTCGGTGCGCTCGGCGCGGCGTGGTCAACATACGAGAGTCATCGGAAGAGGACTGTACGTGGAGAGCCTGACGGCTGGGACCCACGAGGTCCATGGTCGCACGCAAGGAAAGTTCCTCCTTATTACGCACTGTACGTGCACGGTACGTGGGAAGGGCTTCTGTATTTCGCGAAAAAAACGTTCCCCCGCTGACAGGTCGGACCCACCAGCTATATCTTCGCACGCAAGGAAGTGCCTCCTTATTACGCACCAAAAAATGAATACCCCTGCTAGCTGGGACCCACCATAGTGGGTGGCTGACTTGTGGGCCTACTAAGTTGACGAGGACGGAGGGCTTTGTCAACTTAGTCAATATGAACGATTCTAGCTCCAGTGACCGTACGATGTCCCCATCCAACGGCCATAGTGCTTCTTCAACCTCTGGTCTTCTTGCTCCAGCCGCCCAAAGCAGCGCCGGTCGTGCCGCGTGCTCCTGCCTCTCGTGGCCGGCTGTGATGCCGCGGAGGCCTCACCGCCCCTACTACTCCCACCGCTGGCCCAGGGTATCCCTCTACTCACCCACACCCCCTGTTATTCTGCGGCGACGGCAGCCTCACGCCGCAGCCGAACCAGTGAACCCTCGTACTCCTCTCCGCGTGGGCATCCACTGCCGCGTCTTCCCCGGCTCCGCGTCGTCCCCTTCCTAGGCCTCGCCGTCGTCCACCGCCTTGGTGCTCTCGGCGCGGCGTGGTCAATGTGGTCAACGACCGACTTCCATCAGAAGAGTACTGTACGTGGAGAGGCTGACAGCTGGGTCCATGGCCACAGCCCAGTTTTTTTGTGATTTGCCAAGTAAGTCGCTTTGTCAGGCCTGTTGGGCTGCAAATCTTTCAAGACGAGGAGAGCTTCATTCGGCTGGCGGAGAAAATGGCCTATCAGTAATGAGAAATGGGTTGTACATTTTTAAAACACATCAAACCGACAATTAGTTTCAAATATCTTTTTTTCATTTCGAGATTTTAAATTACATTACTTTTTATGCGTGGAGAATTTGTTGGATTTTATATTGATATACATTTATTTTTAAAATCAGTTTGAATGTGAGTCAAAATTTCGGGATTAAAAATAGTTTGGACCGCACCGAAATATGCAAAATTTCGTATAATTTTTTAACCGTGGCCACAATATGGGCTGTAATGCTAACAAAAAGAATATGGGCTCTAAAAAAACCTTAAGAATTAGCAAATGGGCTGTAAATTATTAGAAATAATGGCAGATGGGTTGTATACTGTTTTCCACAGATTTGAGGCTTTCCTAAAAAAAGGTTGACGCACAAGCAGTGACTGTTGGATGTCCATCGAATGGCCGTCGTGCTTCTTCAATCTCTGCTCTTCCTGCTCCAGCCGCTCAAACAAGCGCAAGCGGGACTGCCTGCTCCCTCCTCCCCGTGGCCGGCTGTGCTGCCGCGCAGGCCTCACCGCCCCATCGTACTCCCATCGCTGGCCTAGCCATCCCTCTACTCACCCACACCTGCTGTTATTCTCCGGCGACGGCAGACAAACCAGTAAACCCTCGTACAGTCGTACTCCCCTCCGCATGGGAAACAACTGCCGAGTCTTCCCTGCCTCCGTGTCGTTCCCTTCCTAGGCCTCACCGTCGTCCACCGCCCTGGTGCTCTCGGCGCGGCCTGGTCAACGACCGACATGCATCTGAAGTGGACTGTATGTGGAGAGGCCGACAGCTGGGTCCACGGCCGCACGCAAGGAAATGCCTCCTTATTACGCGCAAAATAATGATTCCTCCACCTGACATCAGGGACCCACCGAAAGGGCCTCTGTATTTCGTGAAAAAAATGTTACCGCCGCTGACAGCTCGGACCCACCAGTTATATCTTCGCACGCAAGGAAGTGCCTCCTTATTACGCACAAAAAAAATGAATACTCCCCCTGTTAGCTGGGACCCAGTATAGTGGCAGGCTGACTTGTGGGCCTACTAAGTTGACGGGGAAGGAGGGCTTTGTCAACTTAGTCAATATGCACGATTCTAGCTCCAGTGACCGTACGATATCCATCCAACGGCCGTAGTGCTTCTTCAACCTCTGGTCTTCTTGCTCCAGCCGCCCAAACTAGCACCGGTCGTGCCTCGTGCTCCTGCCTCCCGTGGCCGGCTGCGATGCGGCGGAGGCCTCACCGCCCCCTACTACTCCCACCGCTTGCTAGGCCATCCCTCTACTCACCCACACCCCCTGTTATTCTGCGGCGACGGCAGCCTCACACCGCAGCGAACCAGTGAACCCTCGTACTCCTCTACGCGTGGGCATCCACTGTCGTGTCTTCCCCGGCTCCGCGTCGTCCCCTTCCTAGGCCTCGCCGTCGTCCACCGCCCTGGTGCTCTCGGCGCGGCGTGGTCAACGTGGTCAAGGAACGGCTTCCATCGAACGTGGACTGTATGTGGAGAGGCTGACAGCTGGGTCCACGGCCGCAGCAAGGAAGTGCCTCCTTATTACGTGCAAAATAATTATTTCTCCACCTGACAGCGGGGACCCACCGGACGGGCCACCGTATTTCGCGAAAAAAATGTTTGCCCCTGACTGCTGGGACCCACCAGCTACATCTTCGCACGCAAGGAAGTACGTCCGGGCAAAAAAAACGATTCGCCCCCTCTGACTGCTGGGACCCACCAGCTACATCTTCGCAGGCAAGGAAGTGCCTGACAGTCGGTACCCACCTGCACCTGGTCGAAGCGTACGTAGCGTTGTCATTCTGGTCGCGAACGTGTATGTACATATATACTGGTGGATGTAGAGGCGCGCACGTGTCGTAGTAGAGGCGCGTACGTGTCGTAGTAGAGGCGCGCACGTGGCATGTACACGTACATACAGCGGCCAGGGTGCAAGAAAGAAAATACGGCCACGTATGTGTACATACGGACGGGGTCTCGAACGCCTACTCGCGCATACGTACGGCCAGGGCTCGTGTACATGGCTGGGTCGGAACGGAGAAACAGCGTCGTCGTCGTGTTCATAGGGAGGCAACGGAATGCGTCGTGTTCATGGGGAGGCAACGGAATGCGTCGTGTTCATGGGGAGGGGTGTGGCATACCGCAAAATGGAGGAAACGGACCTCCTACGGTCGAAACGGGGGTCCTGTTGATCGGGAGGAGTGTGGCGTACCGCAAAACGAAGGAAACGGACCTCCTACGGTCGA